>NC_133653.1:0-322675 GCF_009905375.1 Apium graveolens
CTTGCAAATCTCCTGGACAGAAATGCAAGATGCTCATCAATACCATCAGAGTCATCTTGACTGGAGTTGTCTTCATTTTCAGCAACTTGTTCTTTACCCTTGTCTGATTCTGGATTTCTTACACCATCTTTGGAGCTTGATGTAGATCTCACAGTTTCTTTTCTGCATTCTTTCTCATTTTCAGCTACCAATGCAACTGAACCTCCTTTCTTTCTCCCCCTCTCCAATACCTCATCCTGTTCCAACTCTAGTTCATAAGTCTTTAAGATTCCATATAATCTTTCAAGAGTAAAGTCCTTATAATCCTGAGAGTTTCTTAAGGAAACAGTCATGGGTTTCCATTCCTTTGGTAAGGATCTCAAAAATTTAAGATTTGAATCCTTCACCTGGTACACTCTACCATACAGCTTCAGTCCATTCAACAGCTTTTGGAATCTATTGAATGTGTCATTTAAAGATTCATTCTCTTCAAAATGAAAGTACTCATACTGTTGAATGAGAAGCTGCATTTTGTTCTCTTTTACTTGTTCTGTACCTTCACACAGCAGCTGAACTGTGTCCCAAACCTCTTTGGCAGTTGAACAATTTATCACATTATCAAACATATCCTTGTCAAGACCATTAAACAAAATGTTCATAGCCTTCTTATCCTTGTGGACTTCTTCTGTGTCTTCCATTGTCCATTCTGCTCTAGGTTTTGGAATGGATTGACCAACAGCAATTGTGGCCGTAGCAACTGTGGCTACTTTGTGGGGAATGTGAGGACCATTCTCAATGCAGTTGACATAACCTTCATCTTGGGAGAGTAGATGAAGGTGCATTTTCACCTTCCAGTGGTGATAACTGTCTTTGTCAAGAACTGGGATCTTTACTCCAATATCCTTCTTACTCATCTTTGTTAGATTCCAAGATCTTTAAACTCTTTGTGTGTCAAGAGCTTGCTCTGATACCAATTGTTATTCCTAGAGGACTAACAATGAGATTTACAGAAGGGGGGTTGAATGTAAATCTCAAAACTTTTTCAAGTTTTGAGAAGTTTATTAAAGCAGTGTGTTCTAGATGATCAAGTGTATGAATTGCTTAGAGCTAATGCAGACAGATATATATTCGAACACAAAATGTAAAGAACACAACAAACTTTAAAAACTTTTCTGGTGGATTTGTTGTTCCACCAGAGATGGTATATTAGAAAATCTGTGTTCAACAATGTTGATCACAGCTGCATCCTAGTACAAACTAGATGAATTTTCTCTCAAGATATTTCTTAACAACTCTGGAAAAATCTCTCTCTAATTACTAGCTTCTTCTTGGTTTATATATTACCAAGTGTACAAGTGAAAAACAATATAAAATTACAATAGTAAAATAAGTTCTTCACTTGCTTCTTTTCCTGTTCACTCAAGTACTTTGTTGACTATTACACCTTTGTACTAAAGAAGAACGGCTGCTTTTTCTGTTGATCCTGAAATTCGGCTACCACATCTCAGTTATCTCTGTTCACCCATGTGCCTCTGTTTGTAGGTACAACTACCACTTATCAACGGCTAATTAGCAGAACATCCGTTGAAGCTTTCATCCGTTGATGACTTCATCCGTTGAAGGATGTTATCCGTTGAAGCTTTCATCCGTTGATGCATTTATCTGTTGATGCTCTCATCCGTTGAAGGATGTTATCCGTTGAAGCTTTAGAGACATCCGTTGAAGCTTAGTTTCTCATCCGTTGAAGGTCTTTAAGTCATCCGTTGATACCACTTCATTTATACAAAATTACAAGGCATGAAATATTTACAATTGGCCTTCCTACCTGCATATCATCTAGTAGTCAACATGACTCATAGTTTCTCTCAACTTCTAAGAATTACATTTTAAATACAGAGACTGAAATATGCTACAATACTAGACTTATTTCTAAGTAAAGCTACACCATCAACGGATAACCAAAGTGGTCTTATCCGTTGAGGCTACAGACACTAAATTTCTACTTAAGTGTTTTGTAAAGCATATCATCAAACTAATGCACATATATACCTAACAGGTGCCAACGAACATGAAAGACTTTAGACCTATATCTCTGTGCAATTTGCTTGTTCGAATCTTTTCAGAGGTATTGTCGAATCGTTTGAAAGCATGTTTGGGATCGATTATCTCTAATACACAGAGTGTGTTTGTAGAAGGAAGATTATTGACTGATAATGCGATTATTGCATTTGAGGTTAATCACCACAATAAAAGACACACTAAAGGAAAAAATGGAATGGCATGTCTAAAGATTGACATCTCAAAAGCCTATGACTTGCTAGAATGGAGTTTTGTTTGACATGTGATGGAAAGATTTGGTTTTAATGTCACGTGGATAAATAGAGTTATGAAGCTAATTCAATCAGTGTCTTATGGCTTTCTCTATGATGGGTGTATTTTTGGTGATATTGTACCAAGGCCTGGAGTACGACAAGGTGACCCGATATCACCTTATATTTACATTATGTGCGTAGAGAGATTAAGTGCTATGCTAAGACGGACTGAGGTTGGTTTGTTACACAGGTGTACGATTATAAGGTGGGCGCCTACTATTTCACATCTTCTTTTCGCGGATGACTGTTATTTCTTCTTTAAGGCGAATGGAGTAGAGGAAGATGTTTTAAAGCGAGTGTAATTAGATACGAGGATATGTCGGGGTAGGATATAAACTATACTAAATCAACTTTCACTTTCTCTCCGAACACAAGCTTAGATAACAAAAGGGAAATCTGTATTCTGTTGGGAGTGAATACTTGTCAAAGTCCGTGAAAATATCTGGGAATGGCTATGGTAATAGGGAGAAATAAGTGTGCAACATTTTCGTTCCTATCAGAACGGGTGGAACAGAAGCTGCAAGTATGGCAAAATAAGCATATATCAAAAGCAGGTAAAATTACATTACTTAAGACAACTGCTCATGTTATTCCTACTTTTTGGATGAATATGTTCTTAATCCCAATGGAAGTGTGATAGAATTGAAAAATCAATGAACACTTTCTAGTGAAGAAATGATAGAGCAAATTAGGGCATACGATGGATGTCATGGAAATGCTATGTACGGTCAAAGAAGAGGGCGGGCTGGGGTTCAAGAGCTTGTGAAATTTTAACATTGTAATGCTTACAAAACAAGTATGGAACAAGTATGGAGGTTGATTATGAGGATAATTCTTTAGTGACAAGATTAATGTAGGCACGTTATTTTTCGGACTATGATTTCTTTAATGCTAAGTTGGGAACAAACCCGAGTTATGTTTGGCGGAGTATGCTTGAATCACAAGAAGTAATTCGTCAAGGGTGTAGAAGACGTATTGGTGATGGAACGGGTACAAAGATATGGAAAATTCCATGATTACTCTGTCCAGATAATGGTTTCTTAACAACTAACATGCCGGAAGAATTAAGAACTGTAGTGGCAGGTTTATTTAATGAAGAGAAAGAAGTTTGGGATGAAGAAATTCTAAACGATATTTGTAATGAGCGGGATAAAGATCTTATTAAACAAATCCCAGTATCAAGAACGGAGAGAAGGGACTCATGGTTCTAGTTGTTTGATGAACATGTCAAATTCACTGTACGGAGTTGTTATAGGTGTTTACAAGGAGAGAATGAATGTGTGAATAGAGTGTTCCGGAAAGAACTTTGAAGTTTAAAGTTACCGGGAAAAGTCCTGAATTTGGTGTGGCGTGCGTGTATGAGCTGTTTATCTACGACCAATGCTTTAGTAGGTAAAAGAGTTAATATTAATGGTTGTTGTTCCTGGTGCCAATTGTATGTGGAGACTGATACTCATGTGCTATTTCAGTGTTGTTTTGCTAAAGAAATAAGGGAAATTATTAGACTTAATGACTTAGTTAGAGTAATGCCAAATGATACGGTGTTAATGATGCTTCAGAAGGCTTTTCAAGTAGGTACAAATGATCAAATACTGATGATGATTCTACTATGTTGGAGCATTTTGAAGAGAAGAAACTCTTAGGTGTGGCAGCGTGTGAATATGTCAATATTTGGGGTGAAGTCTAAAGCGAGTAATATGCTAGTTGATTGACAACAAGCTCAGTGGAAACAAGTGACAAGTAAGTCTGAACAAATTCATACTAGGTGACGGTGGTGTAAGCCACCTTTAGGATGGGTAAATATCAACACAGACGCAGTTTGCCATCTGGGATCAAACAAAATAGGGATGAGATGTGTTATTCGAGATGAGACTGAAAGTTTTGTTAAAGCCATGAGTAATATCATTCAAGGGTGTTTTTAACCTAAAGAAGCAGATGCCATTGGACTAAAAGAGGTTATAGTTTGGACGAAAAGCTGGAGGCAACACATGTGTATTTTCGAATGTGATGCAAAGTTACTAGTTGATGCTGTAAATGGGGAGGGAGGTGCTATCTATTTTCATTTGCTAGTTGAAGATTGTAGAGATATTTTTAACACTTTGATGAAGTGTTAGTGTTATTTGTTCATAGATATGCGCGTATGGTTGCCATATATTGGCTCAGGTGGCATATTTTATGTCAGGTCTCACAGAGCGATTTTCTACTCCTCGTGATTTCCTTGATTGTAATCTTGATTCTATGTTTTAATGCAAGTATGTAATTTTCAAAAAAATATTTTCAGTCACTTTTGAATAGAAATTAGATAGTCATGGCTATTATCCCATATTATTTTATGTAATTTAACCATTATCAAAATAAAACAATAACAAAAAATATGTTTTTTTAATCGTAGGAAACCCAGCCAGCAAACCATGTGATAAACCGCACTTAAGCGACAACCTCTGGTTTAGGAGACATAATCATAAATTCTCCTTCCGTGGGATTCGAACCTGGGACCAAGAGAATAATTATCCCCCTTTAACTAACCGAGTTAACCTTTGCAGGCAAAGAATATGTTTTTGAATGTTTCCATTAGAATTATATATACTATAAATAAAAATATATAATTTATTAATAATTTAATATAAACCCGTCCATTGCACGACAATCACGGTTATAAAAATCGATTATGAATTAATCGGTAAATCGGGTATTAATCGGAGGAATTAATCCGAACAAAAATTGGAGATATTTAATATTTAAATATTTATTAATATTTAATATATTTACCTTATTTATTATGATATATATAATTAAAAAATAATATATAAATATTAATTGGATTAAAAAAAATAAATCAGTCAAATAATTTTAAGGATTACTCGTGGATTAATCCGGGATTTTTTAAAAAATCGGGAAATTTTAGAACACTAACGACAATACAATTTTAAAATTATTATATTAATAAAAATATTTAATAAAGGATAAATGAAAAATTAAAAGGTGGAGTAGTAATTAGTATGACCAGCAAGAGAAACGTGTGCTACTCAGTACTAATCTATTTATCCCAATAGTATTCCATTCAAATTCAGTTAGGGCTTCGTAAACCCCTCATCGATACAATCCTTTTGGTACGGTACGTTGGCTTTAATTTGATTTCGATTCGTTGTCTCCATTTATTTATGTATTGAATTGCCTCAGTTTTAAAGTTTCGTAATCTCAATTTAGTTTTGTTTGTTGAAAAATATCAGTTAATTAAGACATACATACATGCCTTTACCCATAATTCTGTTAGACAAGGTAGGATTTGATGCATTTGTTACCCCTAGAAATTTATATATGCTATTTTCCGATTGGATACGACCTAGACGAATCCATGCGTATTTCTATCTTATGAGTTATTGATAGGTAGGATAATATCATTTTCATATTATTACCTTGTGAATTAAGTGTTGACAGTTATTGATATTAGTTTGTAGCAGTTACTTACTTCAGTGTCAAATTCTCGAGTTGGCTGTGTGTAGAATGTTTCTGCATAGTTTTTTGTATGAATTATATGTTTCTGGTGCACACTTGCAGTGCAAAAAATATAATGCCGATGCCTAGTGTGGAAGACGTGGCAAGAAAGGAAGAAGAAGATTTCAAGATACTAGCACGGGGAATCTGGTCTATTAAGCCAGTTGATCTCAATGTATCCCCCGGGGATAAGCTTTCTCTAGAATCCATTTTTTTAAATGACCCTAGACCTTCTGTGGCCAAGGTAGTATTAACTTATCATTCAGTTTGTCCTCTTTAATTACTTTCTTTAAGAATAAACTTTTGCCAGCTTGTACCATGTATATTAATATCTGCGTGGTCTATAGGCTTTTCAAGAACTATGTGGAGATAAATACGTGTGTATTTTCATGCTCCCTATGTCTGCTCGCCATACAGAATCATCTTTTCTTGATGCTATGGTACTCAGGGAAGTTTACCAAGACATTGAGTCTTCCGGTGGTAAATTCGAGGTAATTTGTGTGCCTACACATGCTAAAGCTGAGCGAAATATCCACAATGGTGATTACTACAATCCGCTTCATCACAATTTCCGAATAGAGTCGTGCACACCATTTCCTCATATGGATACGAGGGATGATATATGCTTGGAGCGAATAGCGAGGACAATCGGTCTCCCTGAGGAAACAACTTATCTTATCATTGCTCCTTTGAAGGTCAGAAGAGTTGTCAGTGTATTTGACAATGATTTTCTTCATTGGCATGGAGCTGAAGCTTATCCCTTTACCCCACAAAAGCTCAAACAACTAGCACTCCAAGATAAAGCATTGCTAAGTGGCAAACACGACTTGAGTACCCTTTTGTCGACACCTCATCGTGACTATGTTATCTCAAATGATTGCACTAAGGTACTTTAATCAGCCCATTTAAATTCGGCACATTTTAAAACTTAAGTAGACAATTATGTATTTAGTTGAGTTATATTGATGATACTTCTTATGCCGTCTCACTATATGGAATGCATTATTGAATCTGCTCAACTCACATCATTTTATTAATGGAATTGAATCAGGTACCTATTTCTGATCTACAACAAAAGACTCTTTGCCTCTTATTTTACGAAGATAATCTGGAGTGCAAAAAGCGGACAGAAGAACTTAAGCAGGTCTATGAAGCACACAAAGATTTCGAGGTGGTGGTTGTGTTCTCCCTTACTTTTGGGCATGACACTAGTCACTTGGTGGGAGCTAATGGGAAATTCAGATCAGAATTGAAATTCTGGAAGGTCTTCTGCAACATGCCATGGTTGGCACTCCCGTTCGATGACCCAAAATGTAGGCAGCTGTGGCGCATCTTTAATCGCACCAAAGTCTACAATGATTCTTGTGCATCCAATGATTTTTGTCCATCCAAGCTGATCATAATCTACTCTCAAGGAAAATATTTTAGGGAAGATGGCTTTCAAATCCTGGAGAAGACTAGATTCAAAAGTTATCCTTTCATGGGGAAGGTGGTGGGACAACGTACACTTGAAGTAAGAGAGAAGCAATTGTCCTCAATTCTGGGACAAGATGTTGAACTAATTCGTGATGAATTAATTCATGGTTGTAGGCAACAGTGTGGAATAGGGCAGGTTAGTTCTTTACACCATCTTAAATATCATAATTTTCCTTTCTGTATATTGTTTTCATATTAATAGTCTTCTTACCCTTGCAGGAAAAATATACAGTCTCTAAACTCTTGGGGGCCTCAGTTGTCTTACTTTTTATAGCAGGACCATGGTTTAGTGAATTTCTATCGGAACTAAAATATTATTTTTACACAAAATGCGAGACTCTTTATAAGTTTGAGGTAGTGTATGTTCCAATGAATGAATCTTCACCTAGTGTCCATCCGTATATGCTTGGTAGTCTTTCTCCTGTTTCTAATGAGAAGAACTTTATTCCTCTCTTCACTTACTATTTTAAAGATAATATGACTCAAGATGCAAAAGAGAAGTTTACTTTGGCGCTAGTTACTTTTGGGCCGTTTGGGCACTATTTTAAGCAGGGAATCATCTCTACCACGAGTTCTGAAGACGCGTCTCAGCTATTTGTGGATACCTTCCCCTTTGTGGATGATGTAGACAAAGAATTTTATAAATTCACAATTCGCAACGGATAAATTTGAAAGGGGTCGTTTAGGTAATTTGCTATCATGATTTTATTGTTTGAAGAATGATTGACCTGCGTAGCACAACTTTTGTTTTTGTATATTTGCATAAAAAAGTAGATGTAAAACTTACTTCCTATAATTTATTATGGAGTAGATGTAGCTGTTTTAGCTTCTTCAGACCTAGAGTCGTCGGTCATTTTGTTCTTATCTTGATGCTACACATCAAGAACGCAGTTCTTGCATTGTATGTTTTTTATTTCCAAGGTATTTTAGTGTAATTACCTGATCTGTTATATTCTGCACAATGAGAATTACATAGAAATCTTTTACCCTAGAAAGAACCATACCAATACTTACTGTTCGAAGTGTGTGTAAGTTAATAATTTGTAAATTGTTCAACAGACCTGAATCCTATAAATTAATATTGTAGTAAATGAATTTGCAACTATACAGGCATTAACATGGCTAGCAATCGATTGTCTGTTTTGTGCATAGAAGTCATAATCAGATTGAGATTTTTATAAAGCAATCGATATTGAGCTCTTTGATTCCAATTTCTTCTTGTGTTTTTCTTTTAATGAACCAATTACAGTAGTTATGCCACTTCTGCTGGGCTATCTTTACTCTTAGTCGCCGTTGACTATTGATAATATTTTTATACATTGTCAAAAAAGTTCATACTGTAATTACTGAGTTTTTTTATTGCTGAGTTACCAAGTTATTGTGGTAATAAAAAAATTGGCATGTTAGTAACTAAATGTGTTGTTTTACTTGATGGAAAGCACAGGGATATATTGATATAAGTTGTCATCAGTTCTACTGTCAGTGTTATGTCTTCGACGCTCTCTAATTGGCTATATATGTGGTATTGGTAATTTAATTGATGTTTTAAATTTGAAGTTGGTATTATCTCTTTCTACAATTGCTATACAATTAGGTATTTTCTTGTATTGTGAATATCTAAATATCTAATTGTTGCTTTTCAACTTCAGGTATGAATTTGTGTCCTGATGAAGCCTAAAAATGGACGGATTCTGCGGAGGTGAAGACTTAACTGTTACAGAAAGTACATGACATGCAGATTGTTAT
This sequence comes from Apium graveolens, assembly GCF_009905375.1. Taxonomy (NCBI): domain Eukaryota; kingdom Viridiplantae; phylum Streptophyta; class Magnoliopsida; order Apiales; family Apiaceae; genus Apium; species Apium graveolens. The sequence goes on from NC_133653.1 coordinate 9,069, forward strand.
TTTTTTGAAACTTCTCTATTAATCTAGTGTTTTTTAACGTCTTGTTTCAAAGCTCAATGTAGCTGGTAAACCTTGTTAATTGCCTCTGAATCCTGATAGTATTTTATGGTGTTTACAATTTTATGCTTCAGTGATTGATACTTGAAACTATATTATGTACTTTTGTTGGGCTGAATTGCAGAAGTGATCTGGTTACTATTACTTAGTGTGGCTTAGTACAACTTCTATTTTTAATGACATACTTACTGTTAGCATTGTCAAAAGTTGTCAAATTTAATGGCATACTACACCTTTCATGAGCACTTTCAACCAAGTTCAGTTAATTAAAATAAATCTATAATTATCTTTTTTTCTATATATACCTATGCTATCTATCTATGTTATATAATTATGAGAACAATTTCATACAGGTATTTAGGTTTCAAGATGTTTTTTTTTCTAGTGTGTTTGTGAAAGAAGGTGAGAAGTGTTTTGAGGAGAGTTTGGTGGTCGATTGTGTTGTTTGGACTACGATAATTAATGGGTTTGTTTTGAATAGGTGTTTTAATGAGGCTAGAGTTATGTTATTGAAAATGAGTTTTTTAGGGTTGGACATTAATGAGTTTTTTTAGTGGTATGCTTGGTGTGTTGTTTGATGTTGTTGAAGGGGAGTCAATTCACTGGTTTTTGGTAAAGATGGGATTTTTATGTGGGTGTTCAATAATGCACTTATGAATATGTATAGTAAGTTTGGTTATAAGGTGTGTGCTTAAGGTGTTTTGATGAAAATCCGAGACCCGATGTGATGTGGTTTCGTTGTCCGGGAGGGTTTATGTTGCTGATGATGGTGTAGAGGCTTTTAGTTTGTCTGAAATGTGTGTTGTCAGAGGCTTGGAAATTAATGTCTGTTGGCGGAGCAGGCAATGCAAATCCATTCCATCAAACTTGGCTTCAGTTCAGATGAATCTATGCAGACCTGTTAAATGTCATCATATGGAAATTCAATGGGATTACTGAAGACTGTTTTTGAGATTGATTTTGTGAATATTGTACATCTACGTAAAGTACATGTATCCATGCTGGATGCCATGTTGATGGTCTGAATATTCTTGAAGCAAGAGGGAATCTGTGCTTGGCAGTTGATCATGTGACTTGTATTGTACTATGCTTTTCAAAGCTTTCGGCATCTTCGACAATTATAGATCATCATGGGAAAACTTCTCATCTTTTGGTTCTGAAATCGGGTATGGATAAAAGTATATTCATTAGGAGTGTTGTTATAGATGCTTATTGCAAGTGTGGAAGTATAGGTGGTGCAGAGACGGCTTTTAGAAATAAAGATCAACACAATGTAGCAGTTTGGATTGCTATGATGATGGGATATGCGCAGTGTCAAGTGTACAACTTATCAAGCGCAAAATGCCTGAACGTGGGCTGCAACCTGATGAGATAACTTAACTCAGCTAGTTCCTGTTGTCATGCAGGACTGGTAAATGAAGCAAAATATCACTTGATTCTATGTTTAATCTTCATGAAGTTGTTCCATGTTTAGAACACTACGCCTGTGCAGTTGACGTGCTAGGTCGAGTCGGTCTCTTTGAAGAGGCAGAAATTTGTCAAATGTCTATTCTCCCTGTTGCCCGTATATGGAAAATTCTTTTATCAGCATGCAGTCTTCATGGACACACATTGATCTAGGACAATTTGCGGCAAGCAAAATACTTGGGCTGCAGCCTGAAAATTTCATGTCCCATATTGATAGGTTCCGCAGGAGACTTCTGCATAGTTGAAGTGATGAATCTACTAAAGAATGGGTAATTGATTGCGTGCACTGCCGCGTAGACTGGCTGAACAAGGGAAGAAGTGGCTGAGAGAAGATGATGACGGGGACTAGGAAGCCAGAATTAGAAAAGATAAAAGTTCCCCAAAATTTGTGGATAGGAGAAAGTGGTTGAGACTAATCAGAAACGTAAAAGCAAGACTAACTAATCAGAACAATTCAACCATTCAAGATTTTCGAATTCTAAATTTGAACAGTTTGGAGCCAAATACTAAACAGGTATTCGTTATTGGTCCGAGTGGTAGCGCAACTAGTATCTTTACAACTGGCACTGATGTTTAAGTCCTAGTGTGAAGTTCTACCTAGTTATGATCAGAGGATTTTGTAAAGAAGGGTTACTGGAAGAAGCAGATAAAATATTTATGGAAATGAAAGCTAGTAGCTGCATGCCAGATGATGTCCCTTACAACACACTTATCTGTGGCTGCTTTGGGAATAAGAAATATGACAAAGGATGTGTGCTTATAGCTGAGATGGTTGCTCATGGTTTCGCAGCGGATGCCTCTACCACCTCCATGGTATTGGACTTGCTCAAATTAAAAGGGCAGGGCCCTGCTCTCCTTGCTCAAAGCAGGTAGTTTCTTGAGGTACATTATAGTTTTAAATTTCCAACTCTTTGTACAAGTTCGCCATAAAATTCAAAGGCAATTATAGCATTGTTATATTGTACGTACTATTAACTGTCCGTAGTACTAGTATCTTTTAAACTGTCACTGATGTTATAATTCTGTCTGTTGTTTTTGCACTCAGAGTAGTATATCTCTTGTTATGTACTAAAATTACTAAATTACAAATGATTGGAGTTTATAAATTCTTAATTTGCTGAATATCATATTTTGAAATGGTGGTCTTGTTTTGTCCGTGCATCGTCTAATGTCACTGTGTCCTAATGCTCATTAGGGACAGGGTATCTATATATTGGCAGTACTGTGTTTGTTATCCGACTTGTACATGTTATCCATATATCTTAACAAACCTTGAGGCACCATAGTAAAGATTTATATTTAACTTTCCTTATTGATAGGAATTGTGTTCCCCTGTTTACAAGTTTAGAGAATGATTTTTTCCCATTTTGTTGATCGATCAGTTAACAATACAGCTACTTTTTTTTGTTAAAAGAGCGGGATGGCCCCTCCTCTCTTTTCATAAAAAATTCCTGCTCCAGTTACATGAAAGAAAGGAGTTTGTTAAGATACAAAATACTTTAAAATTGCTCTAATATCCACACTTGCTCTAGACATTCCTTGGTTGATTCCAAGTACTAGTATCCTATCAACTGTCATTGTTGTGAATTAGTTTGTTCTTCTCCTACTTACTCCTACTTAAGAAGAGTATCTTTCATACGTTTCGTATTATTCCTAAGCACAGTCGAAGTTGATTTAACATAATTTTTCTGAATACCTAATCTCGAATTGCTGGTTGTGTGTTGTATTTGTACATATTGTCTGTAGATATTTTGACTAGGTAGTATGTTGCGTTCTGTCGTACTAAGACTACAACTATTTGCTGCTCTTGTTAAATGAAACTGTACTCAAAGATATGCTAGAAATAATGATTCAAAGAGGCCACTGTCCTGATAAAGTCACATATGATGCACTTATAGATGGGTATTCAAAATTGAGACAGATTTTTTTTTTGGGGGTACAGAATACTTTTAAACTGACAACACCCGTAAGAGTTTGTAACAAAATTTGAAGATTATAACAATATTGATACTGATGCAGACTCACCGTCGCAAATTCTTTCAGTTTCCCTTATAGTTGCTTTTTCAAAACAGTGACAAAATTGAGCTTGAGCCTCAGTCGAATTCATGCTCAAAATAATATATGAATTATCTTATTATTTATGAATAGAAGATGTAGTAAATGACAAGAAAGCTAACGGGATATATTAATTCGAGTAGGTAAAGGTTGTGTTGTGGATAATTCAGTTGGTACCGGCTATTCATGTGTAGCTCACCAGGTGCTTCATTTAAGTTTTTTCCAGCAGCTGTTTTTTCGTTGTTTACATTCTTAAGAGCTTTTTTAATTTGCGACTTGGTACTGGACTTATCTGATAGTTAGGAAATATCTAAATCATATGGATATCATTTTTCATCCAAAAGTGTTCCAAGATTGATTGAAGTTGTTAAACTGGGTCGGCGGAACATACATCCCTTTTAAGTTGGTATGTTTTGTTAAAGTGTTAGAATTATAGCTTATTCCAGTCTCTTGTACTATATTAAGCATGGTAATTTATGTTTTCCAAGACCAACTCTAATACTCTATTATGCACAGAGACATTGATGTATGGCCTGGAGAATAACATGTTAAAAACAGTTGGTATAACATATGATGTGGTTATATATAAAACAGTTAGTCCATATTTCCTTGTTAAGGTAGGTACTGCATAGTACACTTCATTAATGCTTTTTTTTTTTAATCTCAAAGTGCCACTGTGCCACCCTGTCAGCTACCAAGGTTATTTAAGTACCTGAAAGAAATTTAATGGCCTTTTCACAATGACTGTAGAAAAAGGTGTGAATGGGGCTATGTACATTGTGAACACAGTTTACAAGTCACCAGTATCTGATTTTAAAATATGTACGAGGATTAGATGAATTGTATCGAGTCTCATGCATCTTTTATCCGAAATGTATTGGATACCACTGGGTGACATGTCAGACCCCTTTTGAAATTAGTTGCAGATTCCTTACCAAGTCTTCAAATGAACCTCAGTTGGTTTCTTGTAAACTGGCTTTCATGTCTTCAATGTGTGCATCAATTTTAAGATAATGGAATTGTTGTACATACTAAGCATGCATCTGTAGAGGCACATTTCTGCTTTAAGTCCTTCAGGGCACATGTATCGAGTCCAGTAGCTTAGTATTAGTTTTGTTGGAGGACATCTGATTGAATGATATTGTGGGCATGAATAATTATAATGGTATTTTTAAAATTATGGGACAAATGAGGGTATATTGGAAATTTCCCTAATTTTTTAAAACACATTTTACTATTTTGTTAACATTAATTATATAGTGCTTTCTCTGTGTATTTTAATATGTCTGTTTTTTTATATTTTGTTTGACTTTTTTTTACACAATTCTAAGTAATTTAACCGTATAGATAAAATAATTTTTTTTTTTTGTAAATTAAAGATTTAGTTATATATTTTTATTCATAAAAAGAAAAAAATTAAAAATAATTATTATAACTATGCGGTCAAAGCACTTAGAAATTTAAAAGTGCGTGTACAAAAATAAAATTTCATATAATGTCATATAATAAAAAACACTAGGACTAACAAATTTTATACCAAAGAGTAGGATGAGCATTCGGTCGGTTCGGTCCAAAACCGGACCGAACCGAATAGACCGAAAAACCGAATAGTCATTTTTTCTTGGACCGAACCGGACCGAAGTTATATTATGGACCGGACCGAACCGAATTAATAGTCATTTTTTCTTGGACCGAACCGGACCGAAGTTATATTATGGACCGGACCGAACCGAACCGAAATAATTCGGTTCGGTCCGGTTTTGGACCGAATAGACCGATTTTTTTAAAAAAAATAAAATTGCATTAAAAATTAAATCACAAATTATAAATTTTAAAATATAAGTAAAGTAATGTGATATGTAGAGTTCTAATACTCTATAAATATAATTACAAATTAAAAATTTTGATTATAATTTTTTAGATATTTGTAAAATATATATAATACAAAATTATAGTATTTATGATTTGGTCTATTCGGTCTATTTGGTCCGGACCGAAATATTTGTGAAAACAACTGAACCGGACCGGATTTTATTTCGGTCTATTCGGTCTGGACTGAATAGACTGAATTTCTGAAAAATTTAGGACCGAACCGAACCGAATTAGCACGGTGCGGTTTTTCGGTTTCGGTTCGGTTTTGCTCGGCCCTACCAAAGAGAGAAGTTTCTTAATTTCAGGTGAGATTTGTTTTTGATGGAATATTGGGGACCATCCGACCAGATTGGGCCCTAAGTATGGAAAGCCCACACCCTTGATTAGCATAAAAATTATTCAATTCGAATTTGAAGAGATTTTTTTTTATGCATGTATACTTAAAAAAAGAGATCATTTTTAATTAGCATTAATTAGCATAAAAAGGTTCCATTACTGGCCCTTTATTTAATTCGAATTTGTGCCTCGCAGAGGAGATTTTCCTTAAACATGTATACTTAAAAAAAGAGATCAATAATTAATGTGCTTAAAAAAAGAGATCAATAATTAATGTACCGAATAAATTTGTAGTTGCTTGCACATGCATAAATCATTATTGAATTTTATAAGTTTATCAAGATGATATTAGTGTAGTAATTAAAGCTATTACATTTAAGAAAGTCTTGGGTTCAATTTCTTAAAATCGATTTTATTTTACAGAAACTGCCAAAATACAGTATGAAACTTTTTTACTACTATTTTTAAATTTGCTTGCGTTTCATTATTTGTAACAATACATTATGCAACCAAAAATAACATGTAACATTTTTTTAAGTTTTTTTGAAAAAAGATTATAACTTTTTTTTAATTGCATCCGAATTTGCATCAGGTTGTAGTTAAAGTTAAATTGAGTGGCAAAATCGTATTTTTGTAAAATTACTTGAAAATCATGTTTCTGCAAATAAAAACTTTAAAAAAAAATTTATTTTTGCAAATAAAACTATAAAAAATGTATTTTTGCAAAAAATAAAAAAAATCACACTTTTCAAAAAATCTCTTTACCTTAATCGTAATTGTATTTTGAAAATTATAAGACAAATAAGGATATATTGTATTTTTAATTAACATTTAATGAAGAGAAAAATTTCTTAATTTCAAGGGGTACACGAAGATGTAATGTTGGGGAGCATGAGACAAGGTGTGGGGCCCTAGATATAGAAAAGCCCTTTTAGAAACAATAGTCTGTAAAAAACACTCTTGTCTTCTTCTCTTCTCGCCGCCGCTGCTTTTCTCTCTGAGCTCTCATTTCTTTGAAAATCTAAATAATGAGTAAAGATAACTTAGGTAAGTACATTCCTCCCTGGATGAGAGATCGAGCTCGTGGTTCGTCTCACCGGAGTGGTAGTAGGGATTCGTTTGCAGGCGGTGATAGTGGTAGTGGTAGTGGTAGGGGGTCGGAATCTCACTCGTGGTTGAGGGAGGATACTTCTATGTCGTCTGCTGCTCCGGTAGTAAATGTTCCTCGGCATTCTGATTCAAGCTCTAGCTCTACTAGTGGCGGAAGACGAGTTACACTCACTCCTCTCATTCAAAATTGTTACACACAATCAGAAGCAAACCATAGATATGATGGTGATTGGGTGAAAAATAAAGAACCTGTTGGTTGTGATATAGAGGCAAGGATTAGGAATGGCAAGAAAAAGGGGTTCTTTGCAGCTGCTGAGATTGTGTATTCTGTGTTTCTGCTTGGGTCGATGAACTTGTCTCCTCGCAATTTCAACGCCGATAAACTCGTTGCAGAGCTTTATGCTCGTGGATTTAGCAAAGTTCAACACGGGGTGTTTGTAACGATTGATCGAGACCAACCGAAGGGTGACAATAGTTTTATTCAACAAGTCAAAGTAGCAAAAGAGTTGGCAATTTTGTTTAATAAGTCTCCAGATTTAAGAGCAAGAATAAGAAGTCAATGGCTGGAGCACAGGAGCAATGGTTTGCCGCATCGTGGTACCGAGTATTTGGCTGGGCAATTAATAGATGAATGTAAGTTTTTAATTAGTGAGTACATAAAACATGCACCTAGTCTAGGTTTAACGGTTGAAGAATATCTAGATTTTACTTCAACTTTATATAATCAGTGTAATCCTAATTTTGGTGACATAAACCAAAAAAAGAACTATGCATTTATTAAACCAGAACACTCGTTTGCTAAACTTAGTCTGGATAATACATTTACCAAGGAAACATTGTACACAAGGCTAATTTCAGTACCCCCTCCCAATCAACATATCCCAAACCAAGTTATTTCCCAGTGTAACAAGTCTCATGATATATGTATTTTAACTGAAGTTAGGTATTCATTTAAGTGGGAAAAGGAAAAAAACAATGTATATTTGGTTAGGTCTGATCCTTCTATAGGCTATAGATTGGATTTTTGTAGACATGAGGGGAACGATCACGTTTTTAGTTACCTTTCGGAACAAGATCGTATTGATCTCCAAAGTGCAATTTCGCAAAATCCTTCTTATGGTTTTTATGAGAATTTGACCGAGGCACAAAAAAACCAACCAAGAGCTGTTGCTGAGATATATCAACCAGAAGTACTTGATGAAGTTGGTGGATGGACGGCCGGTCGCAAGGGCAAGGGCAAGGGCAAAGGAAAGCGAAAGGTATCATAATAAGTAATTTACTATTGTTGTACATCTCCACTGTACATCTTCACATAAGACTTTTACTTTTAATTACTAATGCTACTAAAGAATTATATATAAGCAAATTAGGTTTGCACTTTGTAGTTAATGGTTTTACTGATCCTCCGTTGCAAGTTTGGGGAAACTGAATCATTTTTCATGGCTTGTACATCTGGTAACACAGAGAGAAAGTTGGAGATATAACATGTCACCACAAATTTCGTATTCTCTATGCATGCCTTACATTGCCGTACTATAGTTCTGGACAACTTTCTGTTATAGATGTATGTTTTATGGCTTTTATATGACTTGAATCATGCATGTAGGAGTGAATTGTGCACGAGTTGAAGAAGTGAAGCAACTGCGAGGTCGTTTGGAAGGTATGTGACTAGTAGAATCCTTTTTTATGTGGTATGCTTAGTAACAAATAAGGTTATACAGAAGTTACATATTTATTGTTTGAATCTCGATATCGTTAAATTTAAGCTTTCAATTTGTAGGTACTTTCCTTGTCTCCATATAAAAGAAGTTTGGATGTTTAACTTTAAAGATTACTGGAGCACTTGAAATTTGAAAACTGAAATATTGATTCTCTAATTCACCTTAATATTTAGCCTCTTTTGTACATGTACTTAGCCTATGTCAGTATTGTCCTTGTGATTTCCATATTGTGGAACATTCCCCGTGGCGCCATATTAAGAAATCTGAAGTGTAATATTAGATTATATACAAGGAGTGTAGGATTAAGTGCCTGTAATGCCCTGTACTGGAGCAACAATTATGGTAGATAGTTGTGTTCGGCTTTGCTCCCGCATAACATCTTGCATTCTGCAACAGTAAATAACTGATAGAAAATCTTGTTTACACTCTGCTTGTGTAATTAATTCACAAAGCACACCCGGGTAGGCTACTCCTTTAAAGCCTTTTTTTTAATAAATAAATATTTTTCCTACTCTAAATAAATTAAAATGTAAGTCGTTTTTTCTGAACCTTCTTTTCCTAAATCCAACAAGGTTACCTACGTTGGTTGAGTCAGGAACGCAAGGAGATAGAAAATTGCATAATTTTTTCTGCGGACATACTAATACTAACTAAATCGCAAAGCAGGCTAACACGTTGTTTTCTGTTAGAAGATCATTTGGTTGATTGGTGTATAAGTTATGATTGAAAGTCAGGTTTACTGTATACGATAAGCTGGAAGCTTATCACCTACTTTGTGGTTTGTGTGTGCTTGATAGTTTAATGTGCTTTTCTCTAGAGGTCATTCTCTTAGCTTTAGATTATTGATATACTATATCTATTTGATTCTTAGAATTTTGAAGTTCTGGACTGTGTTAAGTTTTTTTTTTTGAACAAAAGATAAGATTCAAATTGCTTAAATATAGGAATACACGGTCACATAGTTCAATCATCAATGTCACTTGAAATCTTTAAAGATTTTAGCCACAGCTACCCTAGACATCATAACATGGCTAATCAGAGTCCAACTCCGATGGCTAGCATTCCTGATAGTATTAGCTAACACTTAGAATATTCCTGTAAGAAGATTTGCAGCTGTGGAGATGGCTGCACCGGTTATAGCACACTGCACAATCTGCTCATGGGATGAATCATCTGATGTCACTCCACGGGCCTCTTTTAGCCCATAAGTAAGACCTGAGTACATCCCAGCAGCTAAACCCCTTTGCAATTACTCTTTTCGGCTGCCTTTGACCAGGGCCTTGATAGACTTCTTATTAGTTTCACCCTTGAAGTCTTGAAAGCAATTTGACCTAGAGACCCCTATCCCTGGGGGCATACCACCATTGTCACCACACTTACAATCTATTGTGGAGTAGACAAATTGAGGAATTTAAAAATATTTAGTTCTTTTAGCCTTAGAGTCATTTAGATGTAATGTATTTTACAAAATGAAATATTATGGCAATGTTGTACCTTAATAAAGATAGGACCGTTTTAGTCAATTATAATTTGTACACTTTTCTGGTAGTAACAGACTTGGTTCCCATACTTTAGTATCATGATAATTTAATTGCAATCACAAGGGCAGCAAGACTGTAATAAATAAATGTCTGTTTTGTGTTTTGAGGTTCTTTTTATGATTTTTTTCTACATGGTTTCTGTGTTTTATGTCCTAACATGCTTTTCAATAAATCATTTTTTTGTACACTTATACTGCTACTATTGACCGAGTTTTTGTGATTGCTTCCTTGCCAAATCATGTAATTCAAGAATGCAGCATGTCATATTAGTGATTACATATGTTCTTGTTTTGCTTGATGTATTGCATTCTCTGCTTCTCTCAATATGATAAGTACAGACTTACATATAGTTTTAGTATTTAAATTGTTTAATACCAGCAGCGTAGCACAGGAAGATGTAAATATCTAATCTTTCTGTTGCTTTTATCTTCCAGATATGAACTTGTGTCTTGTTGAAGCCTAATACTTTATGGATGCGGTGGGAATGAAGGCATTAGATGTTATTGAAGGAACCTGATATGTAGAATCTTTCCTTTAGATAATTCTCTATTAATTAATTATATAATCTGTCTTGTTTAAGAACCCAGTGTACGAGGTAAACCTTGTTATTTGTCCTCTGAATCCTGTTAATTGCTCTATTGAGATGTTTACAATTCTATGCTATGCTATGCTACGGTGATCGGAACTTTGAAATATATTATGTTATTATGTACTTCTATTGGGCCGAAGCAATTTTGCCAATGTTGATATTTTCTTAATGTGGCTTAATCAAACTTGTATACATAGTGACACTACCTAATATAGCTCAGGTACACCTAATAAGGAAAGAAGCCACCATTCTGTGGAGGCTCAGTTGGAAGTCCGGAACCGTAAAATTCTTGACATCTCCCCTAAAGAATCCAATAACTATAATAAACCCGATAATCGCAATGTGGAGGGCTGTGAACAACTGTTCACTAATGAACTTTCTCTCGTACTGCAATAACATGAATCACATATTAATATCAATAAAATTCAAAGTACATTGAGGTTGTTTAGTGACCTGGAACAGATAATTAAGGATAGAATTAAGACGATGACAACGGAAATGAAGTTGATTTGATTGAATCCTTGTGGTAGAGCATAAATGGTCGATCTCCATTTAGTTTCTGATGAGGACATACCAGTAGCTGGCCTTATATGTGGACTGTGGTTAAACTTCCAGCCACGGCGTTTGACAAAACATAATCTATTATCAGATTTGCACCAGTGAAGAAAGCCGCAAATTCACCTGAACAACAACCACATATCACAAATGTAACATTATAGGATAAGTATTAAGATAACCATCAATTCATACTAATCAGAAAACGCTACTAAAATAGATATTATACTTCTAACACTCCTCTCACTTGCACGTGTGAACCAAATTAATGTCCTGTTTTCTTCCTTAGATCGTTACTCATGTGAACAGGGCCGTTTACAAATATAGTGTTTGTCAGATTCGTACTTGCTCTCAGAAGAAGGTGGCCTTCACAATCAGACTGGTGCTTTAAGTATATTATCTATCTGCAGTCCTGATTAGGATGTGCATTTGAGGTAAGCCTTGTTGCAGCAAGCTTCTTTCAAGCTTTACCTTGAATCCCAGTATTGTTCTCCCTTATCCATCTATAGACATGCGTGTGGTGTTTCCCAAAAAGATTCATGCGTTCTTTAAGTCTCGACACAGTAACAGGATCAGCAGCATTCTGGGATTTTCGTAGTAGCATATTCAGGAAACTCTTTTAGTTGGATCAAGTTTATGATTTGACAATGACGTTACTGGACTTCAATTAGTGCCTGTTTTTACATTTTGTTCAGCTTAAGGGCTCTTTAATCTTTTATTTGGTCTTCCATTGAACTCTAACTAGCTTTATATAGAGCCTGTGCGAGGCACATGCATGTTCTAGTCTCAAACGTTAGAGAATTGTGTACATGATTGTGAAATTAGACTATTGTGAGCTCCGACATGTGTTGTGATCTCCTGTAGCCTGCAGGGATGACGCTCTGTGCTTGAAAGCTGGTAATTCTCCGGGAATTGCCATTGAGCATGCATGTACCTTTTTTTGGCGACATCATGTAGCTGCACTACATAGAAATAGAGCAATCTGCATATACGAGTTGCCAATAGTTTTTAAGCTGGGCATGCAGTCACACGACAGTTTCCATATCTTTCATTGCTTCAGTTGAATAATGCCTGAGAGAATCCTAATAGTATAGTTACAAATAACTAAAAAGAAGTATAAACACAGTACACCACCTCTTTAAAAGCTCACATAATACAAGGACATTCCACATTTCCACCTCTGTAGCAAATTAAGCTTTCCTTTACAGTGCCTCTTGGAGCGGTTATATTGTCACTGAGATTGAAAAATCTTCACAACTTCACAATACCTTGACTGTTAGAAATTCCGAGTGCATGCATGTACCTTGTTTTGGAGACATCCATTTTGCACTCAAGATCAAGCCTGCATATTATACACACCAGCAGTGAACAACTGTTCACTAATGAACTTTCTCTCGTACTGCAATAACATTAATCACATATTAATATCAATAAAATTCAAAGTACATTGAGGTTGTTTAGTTCTCTTCAAGAACGGAGAGAAGGGACTCATGGTTCTGGTTGTTTGATGAATATGTCAAATTCACTGTACGGAGTTGTTATAGGTGTTTACGAGGAGAGAATGAATGTGTGAATAGAGTGTTCTGGAAAAAAATTTGAAGTTTAAAGTTACCTGGAAAAGTCCTGAATTTGGTGTGGCGTGCGTGTATGAGCTGTTTACCTACGACCGATGTTTTAGTAGGTAAAAGAGTTAATATTAATGGTTGTTGTTCCTGGTGCCAATTGTATGTGGAGACTGATATACATGTGCTATTTTAGTGTTGCTTTGCTAAAGAAATAAGGGAAAATATTAGATTTAGTGACTTAGTTAGAGTAATGCCAAATGATACGGTGTTAATGATCCTTCAGAAGTTTTTTCAAGTAGGTACAAACATCAAATACTGATGATGATTCTCCTATGTTGTAGCATTTTGAAGAGAAGAAACTCTTAGGTGTGGCAGCGTGTGAATATGTCAATGTTTGGGGTGAAGTCTAAAGTGAATAATATGCTAGTTGATTGGCAACAAGCTCAGCAGAAACAAGTGACAAGTAAGTCTGAATAAATTCATACTAGGCGACGGTGGTGTAAGCCACCTTTAGGATGGGTAAATATAAACACAGACGCAGTTTATCATCTGGGATCAAACAAGATAGGGATGAGATGTGTTATTCGAGATGAGACTGAAAGTTTTGTTAAAGCCATGAGTAATATCATTCAAGGGTGTTTTCAACCTAATAAAGAAGCTGATGCCATTGAACTAAAAGAAGCTATAGTTTGGACGAAAAGCTGGAGGCAACACATGTGTATTTTCAAATGTGATGCAAAGTTACTAGTTGATGCTGTAAATGGGGAGGGAGGTGCTACCTATTTTCATTTGCTAGTTGAAGATTGTAGAGATATTTTTAAACACTTTGATGAAGTGTTAGTGTTATTTGTTCATAGATATGCGCGTATGTTGCCATATATTGGCTCAGGTGGCATATTTTATGTCAGGTCTCACAGAGCGAACTTAAAGCCTCTGATTTAGGAGGCATATTCTTCTGCCGTGAGATTCGAACTGAGACCAAGCTGAGTTAACCCTTGCAGGCAAAGAATATGTTTTTGAATGTTTCCATTAGAATTATATATGTACTATAAATAAAAATATATAATTTATTAATAATTTAATATAAACCCGTCCATTGCACGACAATCATGGTTATAAAAATCGGTAATAAGTAGTAATGGGTTTAGATATCGATTATGGATTAATCGGTAAATCGGGGATTAATCCGAACAAAAAATGGAGATATTTAATATTTAAATATTTATTAATATTCAATATATTCTTTAAATAAATTATGGAAGGATACTTTATAGTTGTGTTAAAATGCGTGTCAAGCATGTGAAAAAAACTGTAAAAAAATGAGAGAGACGGAGGTAGTATGATATATATAATTAAAAAATAATATATAAATATTAATTGGATTAAAAAAAATAAATCAGTCAAATAATTTTAAGGATTACTCGTGGATTAATCCGGGATTTTTTAAAAAATCGGGAAATTTGAGAACACTAACGAGAATACAATTTTAAAATTATTATATTAATAAAAATATTTAATAAAGGATAAATGAAAAATTAAAAGGTGGAGTAGTAATTAGTATGACTAGCAAGAGAAACGTGTGCTACTCAGTACTGAACTATTTATCCCAATAGTATTCCATTCAAATTCAGTTAGGGCTTCGTAAACCCCTCATCGATACAATCCTTTTGGTACGGTACGTTGGCTTTAATTTGATTTCGATTCGTTGTCTCCATTTATTTATGTATTGAATTGCCTCAGTTTTAAAGTTTCGTAATCTCAATTTAGTTTTGTTTGTTGAAAAATATCAGTTAATTAAGACATACATACATGCCTTTACCCATAATTCTGTTAGACAAGGTAGGATTTGATGCATTTGTTACCCCTAGAAATTTATATATGCTATTTTCCGATTGGATACGACCTAGACGAATCCATGCGTATTTCTATCTTATTAGTTATTGATAGGTAGGATAATATCATTTTCATATTATTACCTTGTGAATTAAGTGTTGACAGTTATTGATATTAGTTTGTAGCAGTTACTTCAGTGTCAAATTCTCGAGTTGGCTGTGTGTAGAATGTTTCTGCATAGTTTTTTGTATGAATTATATGTTTCTGGTGCACACTTGCAGTGCAAAAAATATAATGCCGATGCCTAGTGTGGAAGACGTGGCAAGAAAGGAAGAAGAAGATTTCAAGATACTAGCACGGGGAATCTGGTCTATTAAGCCAGTTGATCTCAATGTATCCCCCGGGGATAAGCTTTCTCTAGAATCCATTTTTTTAAATGACCCTAGACCTTCTGTGGCCAAGGTAGTATTAACTTATCATTCAGTTTGTCCTCTTTAATTACTTTCTTTAAGAATGAACTTTTGCCAGCTTGTACCATGTATATTAATATCTGCGTGGTCTATAGGCTTTTCAAGAACTATGTGGAGATAAATACGTGTGTATTTTCATGCTCCCTATGTCTGCTCGCCATACAGAATCATCTTTTCTTGATGCTATGGTACTCAGGGAAGTTTACCAAGACATTGAGTCTTCCGGTGGTAAATTCGAGGTAATTTGTGTGCCTACACATGCTAAAGCTGAGCGAAATATCCACAATGGTGATTACTACAATCCGCTTCATCACAATTTCCGAATAGAGTCGTGCACACCATTTCCTCATATGGATACGAGGGATGATATATGCTTGGAGCGAATAGCGAGGACAATCGGTCTCCCTGAGGAAACAACTTATCTTATCATTGCTCCTTTGAAGGTCAGAAGAGTTGTCAGTGTATTTGACAATGATTTTCTTCATTGGCATGGAGCTGAAGCTTATCCCTTTACCCCACAAAAGCTCAAACAACTAGCACTCCAAGATAAAGCATTGCTAAGTGGCAAACACGACTTGAGTACCCTTTTGTCGACACCTCATCGTGACTATGTTATCTCAAATGATTGCACTAAGGTACTTTAATCAGCCCATTTAAATTCGGCACATTTTAAAACTTAAGTAGACAATTATGTATTTAGTTGAGTTATATTGATGATACTTCTTATGCCGTCTCACTATATGGAATGCATTATTGAATCTGCTCTACTCACATCATTTTATTAATGGAATTGAATCAGGTACCTATTTCTGATCTACAACAAAAGACTCTTTGCCTCTTATTTTACGAAGATAATCTGGAGTGCAAAAAGCGGACAGAAGAACTTAAGCAGGTCTATGAAGCACACAAAGATTTCGAGGTGGTGGTTGTGTTCTCCCTTACTTTTGGGCATGACACTAGTCACTTGGTGGGAGCTAATGGGAAATTCAGATCAGAATTGAAATTCTGGAAAGTCTTCTGCAACATGCCATGGTTGGCACTCCCGTTCGATGACCCAAAATGTAGGCAGCTGTGGCGCATCTTTAATCGCACCAAAGTCTACAATGATTCTTGTGCATCCAATGATTCTTGTCCATCCAAGCTGATCATAATCTACTCTCAAGGAAAATACTTTAGGGAAGATGGCTTTCAAATCCTGGAGAAGACTAGATTCAAAAGTTATCCTTTCATGGGGAAGGTGGTGGGACAATGTACACTTGAAGTAAGAGAGAAGCAATTGTCCTCAATTCTGGGACAAGATGTTGAACTAATTCGTGATGAATTAATTCATGGTTGTAGGCAACAGTGTGGAATAGGGCAGGTTAGTTCTTTACACCATCTTAAATATCATAATTTTCCTTTCTGTATATTGTTTTCATATTAATAGTCTTCTTACCCTTGCAGGAAAAATATACAGTCTCTAAACTCTTGGGGGCCTCAGTTGTCTTACTTTTTATAGCAGGACCATGGTTTAGTGAATTTCTATCGGAACTAAAATATTATTTTTACACAAAATGCGAGACTCTTTATAAGTTTGAGGTAGTGTATGTTCCAATGAATGAATCTTCACCTAGTGTCCATCCGTATATGCTTGGTAGTCTTTCTCCTGTTTCTAATGAGAAGAACTTTATTCCTCTCTTCACTTACTATTTTAAAGATAAAATGACTCAAGATGCAAAAGAGAAGTTTACTTTGGCGCTAGTTACTTTTGGGCCGTTTGGGCACTATTTTAAGCAGGGAATCATCTCTACCACGAGTTCTGAAGACGCGTCTCAGCTATTTGTGGATACCTTCCCCTTTGTGGATGATGTAGACAAAGAATTTTATAAATTCACAATTCGCAACGGATAAATTTGAAAGGGGTCGTTTAGGTAATTTGCTATCATGATTTTATTGTTTGAAGAATGATTGACCTGCGTAGCACAACTTTTGTTTTTGTATATTTGCATAAAAAAGTAGATGTAAAACTTACTTCCTATAATTTATTATGGAGTAGATGTAGCTGTTTTAGCTTCTTCAGACCTAGAGTCGTCGGTCATTTTGTTCTTATCTTGATGCTACACATCAAGAACGCAGTTCTTGCATTGTATGTTTTTTATTTCCAAGGTATTTTAGTGTAATTACTTGATCTGTTATATTCTGCACAATGAGAATTACATAGAAATCTTTTACCCTAGAAAGAACCATACCAATACTTACTGTTTGAAGTGTGTGTAAGTTAATAATTTGTAAATTGTTCAACAGACCTGAATCCTATAAATTAATATTGTAGTAAATGAATTTGCAACTATACAGGCATTAACATGGCTAGCAATCGATTGTCTGTTTTGTGCATAGAAGTCATAATCAGATTGAGATTTTTATAAAGCAATCGATATTGAGCTCTTTGATTCCAATTTCTTCTTGTGTTTTTCTTTTAATGAACCAATTACAGTAGTTATGCCACTTCTGCTGGGCTATCTTTACTCTTAGTCGCCGTTGACTATTGATAATATTTTTATACATTGTCAAAAAAGTTCATACTGTAATTACTGAGTTTTTTTATTGCTGAGTTACCAAGTTATTGTGGTAATAAAAAAATTGGCATGTTAGTAACTAAATGTGTTGTTTTACTTGATGGAAAGCACAGGGATATATTGATATAAGTTGTCATCAGTTCTACTGTCAGTGTTATGTCTTCGACGCTCTCTAATTGGCTATATATGTGGTATTGGTAATTTAATTGATGTTTTAAATTTGAAGTTGGTATTATCTCTTTCTACAATTGCTATACAATTAGGTATTTTCTTGTATTGTGAATATCTAAATATCTAATTGTTGCTTTTCAACTTCAGGTATGAATTTGTGTCCTGATGAAGCCTAAAAATGGACGGATTCTGCGGAGGTGAAGACTTAACTGTTACAGAAAGTACATGACATGCAGATTGTTATTTTTTTGAAACTTCTCTATTAATCTAGTGTTTTTTAACGTCTTGTTTCAAAGCTCAATGTAGCTGGTAAACCTTGTTAATTGCCTCTGAATCCTGATAGTATTTTATGGTGTTTACAATTTTATGCTTCAGTGATTGATACTTGAAACTATATTATGTACTTTTGTTGGGCTGAATTGCAGAAGTGATCTGGTTACTATTACTTAGTGTGGCTTAGTACAACTTCTATTTTTAATGACATACTTACTGTTAGCATTGTCAAAAGTTGTCAAATTTAATGGCATACTACACCTTTCATGAGCACTTTCAACTAAGTTCAGTTAATTAAAATAAATCTATAATTATCTTTTTTTCTATATATACCTATGCTATCTATCTATGTTATATAATTATGAGAACAATTTCATACAGGTATTTAGGTTTCAAGATGTTTTTTTTTCTAGTGTGTTTGTGAAAGAAGGTGAGAAGTGTTTTGAGGAGAGTTTGGTGGTCGATTGTGTTGTTTGGACTACGATAATTAATGGGTTTGTTTTGAATAGGTGTTTTAATGAGGCTAGAGTTATGTTATTGAAAATGAGTTTTTTAGGGTTGGACATTAATGAGTTTTTTTAGTGGTATGCTTGGTGTGTTGTTTGATGTTGTTGAAGGGGAGTCAATTCACTGGTTTTTGGTAAAGATGGGATTTTTATGTGGGTGTTCAATAATGCACTTATGAATATGTATAGTAAGTTTGGTTATAAGGTGTGTGCTTAAGGTGTTTTGATGAAAATCCGAGACCCGATGTGATGTGGTTTCGTTGTCCGGGAGGGTTTATGTTGCTGATGATGGTGTAGAGGCTTTTAGTTTGTCTGAAATGTGTGTTGTCAGAGGCTTGGAAATTAATGTCTGTTGGCGGAGCAGGCAATGCAAATCCATTCCATCAAACTTGGCTTCAGTTCAGATGAATCTATGCAGACCTGTTAAATGTCATCATATGGAAATTCAATGGGATTACTGAAGACTGTTTTTGAGATTGATTTTGTGAATATTGTACATCTACGTAAGTACATGTATCCATGCTGGATGCCATGTTGATGGTCTAAATATTCTTGAAGCAAGAGGGAATCTGTGCTTGGCAGTTGATCATGTGACTTGTATTGTACTATGCTTTTCAAAGCTTTCGGCATCTTCGACAATTATAGATCATCATGGGAAAACTTCTCATCTTTTGGTTCTGAAATCGGGTATGGATAAAAAGTATATTCATTAGGAGTGTTGTTATAGATGCTTATTGCAAGTGTGGAAGTATAGGTGGTGCAGAGACGGCTTTTAGAAATAAAGATCAACACAATGTAGCAGTTTGGATTGCTATGATGATGGGATATGCGCAGTGTCAAGTGTACAACTTATCAAGCGCAAAATGCCTGAACGTGGGCTGCAACCTGATGAGATAACTTAACTCAGCTAGTTCCTGTTGTCATGCAGGACTGGTAAATGAAGCAAAATATCACTTGATTCTATGTTTAATCTTCATGAAGTTGTTCCATGTTTAGAACACTACGCCTGTGCAGTTGACGTGCTAGGTCGAGTCGGTCTCTTTGAAGAGGCAGAAATTTGTCAAATGTCTATTCTCCCTGTTGCCCGTATATGGAAAATTCTTTTATCAGCATGCAGTCTTCATGGACACACATTGATCTAGGACAATTTGCGGCAAGCAAAATACTTGGGCTGCAGCCTGAAAATTTCATGTCCCATATTGATAGGTTCCGCAGGAGACTTCTGCATAGTTGAAGTGATGAATCTACTAAAGAATGGGTAATTGATTGCGTGCACTGCCGCGTAGACTGGCTGAACAAGGGAAGAAGTGGCTGAGAGAAGATGATGACGGGGACTAGGAAGCCAGAATTAGAAAAGATAAAAGTTCCCCAAAATTTGTGGATAGGAGAAAGTGGTTGAGACTAATCAGAAACGTAAAAGCAAGACTAACTAATCAGAACAATTCAACCATTCAAGATTTTCGAATTCTAAATTTGAACAGTTTGGAGCCAAATACTAAACAGGTATTCGTTATTGGTCCGAGTGGTAGCGCAACTAGTATCTTTACAACTGGCACTGATGTTTAAGTCCTAGTGTGAAGTTCTACCTAGTTATGATCAGAGGATTTTGTAAAGAAGGGTTACTGGAAGAAGCAGATAAAATATTTATGGAAATGAAAGCTAGTAGCTGCATGCCAGATGATGTCCCTTACAACACACTTATCTGTGGCTGCTTTGGGAATAAGAAATATGACAAAGGATGTGTGCTTATAGCTGAGATGGTTGCTCATGGTTTCGCAGCGGATGCCTCTACCACCTCCATGGTATTGGACTTGCTCAAATTAAAAGGGCAGGGCCCTGCTCTCCTTGCTCAAAGCAGGTAGTTTCTTGAGGTACATTATAGTTTTAAATTTCCAACTCTTTGTACAAGTTCGCCATAAAATTCAAAGGCAATTATAGCATTGTTATATTGTACGTACTATTAACTGTCCGTAGTACTAGTATCTTTTAAACTGTCACTGATGTTATAATTCTGTCTGTTGTTTTTGCACTCAGAGTAGTATATCTCTTGTTATGTACTAAAATTACTAAATTACAAATGATTGGAGTTTATAAATTCTTAATTTGCTGAATATCATATTTTGAAATGGTGGTCTTGTTTTGTCCGTGCATCGTCTAATGTCACTGTGTCCTAATGCTCATTAGGGACAGGGTATCTATATATTGGCAGTACTGTGTTTGTTATCCGACTTGTACATGTTATCCATATATCTTAACAAACCTTGAGGCACCATAGTAAAGATTTATATTTAACTTTCCTTATTGATAGGAATTGTGTTCCCCTGTTTACAAGTTTAGAGAATGATTTTTTCCCATTTTGTTGATCGATCAGTTAACAATACAGCTACATTTTTTTGTTAAAAGAGCGGGATGGCCCCTCCTCTCTTTTCATAAAAAATTCCTGCTCCAGTTACATGAAAGAAAGGAGTTTGTTAAGATACAAAATACTTTAAAATTGCTCTAATATCCACACTTGCTCTAGACATTCCTTGGTTGATTCCAAGTACTAGTATCCTATCAACTGTCATTGTTGTGAATTAGTTTGTTCTTCTCCTACTTACTCCTACTTAAGAAGAGTATCTTTCATACGTTTCGTATTATTCCTAAGCACAGTCGAAGTTGATTTAACATAATTTTTCTGAATACCTAATCTCGAATTGCTGGTTGTGTGTTGTATTTGTACATATTGTCTGTAGATATTTTGACTAGGTAGTATGTTGCGTTCTGTCGTACTAAGACTACAACTATTTGCTGCTCTTGTTAAATGAAACTGTACTCAAAGATATGCTAGAAATAATGATTCAAAGAGGCCACTGTCCTGATAAAGTCACATATGATGCACTTATAGACGGGTATTCAAAATTGAGACAAATTTTTTTTTGGGGGTACAGAATACTTTTAAACTGACAACACCCGTAAGAGTTTGTAACAAAATTTGAAGAATATAACAATATTGATACTGATGCAGACTCACCGTCGCAAATTCTTTCAGTTTCCCTTATAGTTCCTTTTTCAAAACAGTGACAAAATTGAGCTTGAGCCTCAGTCGAATTCATGCTCAAAATAATATATGAATTATCTTATTATTTATGAATAGAAGATGTAGTAAATGACAAGAAAGCTAACGGGATATATTAATTCGAGTAGGTAAAGGTTGTGTTGTGGATAATTCAGTTGGTACCGGCTATTCATGTGTAGCTCACCAGGTGTTTCATTTAAGTTTTTTCCAGCAGCTGTTTTTTCGTTGTTTACATTCTTAAGAGCTTTTTTAATTTGCGACTTGGTACTGGACTTATCTGATAGTTAGGAAATATCTAAATCATATGGATATCATTTTTCATCCAAAAGTGTTCCAAGATTGATTGAAGTTGTTAAACTGGGTCGGCGGAACATATATTCCTTTTAAGTTGGTATGTTTTGTTAAAGTGTTAGAATTATAGCTTATTCCAGTCTCTTGTACTATATTAAGCATGGTAATTTATGTTTTCCAAGACCAACTCTAATACTCTATTATGCACAGAGACATTGATGTATGGCCTGGAGAATAACATGTTAAAAACAGTTGGTATAACATATGATGTGGTTATATATAAAACAGTTAGTCCATATTTCCTTGTTAAGGTAGGTACTGCATAGTACACTTCATTAATGCTTTTTTTTTTTAATCTCAAAGTGCCACTGTGCCACCCTGTCAGCTACCAAGGTTATTTAAGTACCTGAAAGAAATTTAATGGCCTTTTCACAATGACTGTAGAAAAAGGTGTGAATGGGGCTATGTACATTGTGAACACAGTTTACAAGTCACCAGTATCTGATTTTAAAATATGTACGAGGATTAGATGAATTGTATCGAGTCTCATGCATCTTTTATCCGAAATGTATTGGATACCACTGGGTGACATGTCAGACCCCTTTTGAAATTAGTTGCAGATTCCTTACCAAGTCTTCAAATGAACCTCAGTTGGTTTCTTGTAAACTGGCTTTCATGTCTTCAATGTGTGCATCAATTTTAAGATAATGGAATTGTTGTACATACTAAGCATGCATCTGTAGAGGCACATTTCTGCTTTAAGTCCTTCAGGGCACATGTATCGAGTCCAGTAGCTTAGTATTAGTTTTGTTGGAGGACATCTGATTGAATGATATTGTGGGCATGAATAATTATAATGGTATTTTTAAAATTATGGGACAAATGAGGGTATATTGGAAATTTCCCTAATTTTTTAAAACACATTTTACTATTTTGTTAACATTAATTATATAGTGCTTTCTCTGTGTATTTTAATATGTCTGTTTTTTTATATTTTGTTTGACTTTTTTTTACACAATTCTAAGTAATTTAACCGTATAGATTAAATAATATTTTTTTTTTTTGTAAATTAAAGATTTAGTTATATATTTTTATTCATAAAAAGAAAAAAATTAAAAATAATTATTATAACTATGCGGTCAAAGCACTTAGAAATTTAAAAGTGCGTGTACAAAAATAAAATTTCATATAATGTCATATAATAAAAAACACTAGGACTAACAAATTTTATACCAAAGAGTAGGACTGAGCATTCGGTCGGTTCGGTCCAAAACCGGACCGAACCGAATAGACCGAAAAACCGAATAGTCATTTTTTCTTGGACCGAACCGGACCGAAGTTATATTATGGACCGGACCGAACCGAATTAATAGTCATTTTTTCTTGGACCGAACCGGACCGAAGTTATATTATGGACCGGACCGAACCGAACCGAAATAATTCGGTTCGGTCCGGTTTTGGACCGAATAGACCGATTTTTTTTAAAAAAATAAAATTGCATTAAAAATTAAATCACAAATTATAAATTTTAAAATATAAGTAAAGTAATGTGATATGTAGAGTTCTAATACTCTATAAATATAATTACAAATTAAAAATTTTGATTATTATTTTTAAGATATATGTAAAATATATATAATACAAAATTATAGTATTTATGATTTGGTCTATTCGGTCCGAACCGAAATATTTGTGAAAACAACCGAACCGAACCGGATTTTATTTCGGTCTATTCGGTCCGGACTGAATAGACTGAATTTCTGAAAAATTTAGGACCGAACCGAACCGAATTAGCACGGTTCGGTTTTTCGGTTTCGGTTCGGTTTTGCTCGGCCCTACCAAAGAGAAAAGTTTCTTAATTTCAGGCGAGATTTGTTTTTGATGGAATATTGGGGACCATCCGACCAGATTGGGCCCTAAGTATGGAAAGCCCACACCCTTGATTAGCATAAAAATTAGACTTAATTGCATGAAAATGGTATGAGTTATAATTTTTTTGCACAAAAATGGCTAACATATAATAATAGGCACCTGTATGACTCATGTATAATTTTTTTAGCACCCGATTACATTCCGTTAGGTATCTTTAACGGACGTTAGGGTTTTCATAAATTAAAGATGTAATTGCACGAAGATGGCCTAATTATAATATTTTTTGCACAAAAATGATCAATCAAGAAATTAAAAATCAAAGAGCATTTATAAAATAAATCAATCACGGAATTAAAAATTAAATAGCAGCTACAAATTAGCAGAAAAAAAAACTTATTTTTTTATAAAGGTAAACGACTTTCCTTTTATATAACTACAGAATCACACCTTAATCTAAATTTCCAAGACATAGCCAAGACGAAAAACAATACCTTAATCTATATTACTGGGACAGAGCCAAAACGGAAAGTAGTTCAGAAGTATATTAAATTTAACGCCTTAATCTTCATCTTTCTCGTCTCCATCTTCGCCGCTAGTTTTTTTTGAAGCAGTCTTATGGTTCCTTCGCTTAACTCTACCAGGTCAACCAACAGCAAAAGGACTCGTAAGTGAGAAGTCAATATGCTTATGCTAATACACTTTCTTCAGGAACGAGGGAACATTCATCACCTGCCTTCCAAAACTATAGTATCCATATAAAATAAGTGTTAAAAACATGTAGAATTATGTAATTTCTTATTTTCATGTACAGTCTGATAACATGGAAAAAATAATTAAGGATATTAATGAAGAATACTAATGTACGAACATATCATGATGAATCCAAACTCCATATCGAATTATAGGATTCAAAATTTTATGCGAGACAACATCTAGAAATGATAATTATAGAGTATCAAAGTTTTACATCTTAGGGACGAGACAACTTATACAAAATTAGTACATATTCAATAAGCACTGTAAGATAATGAGCATGATGTATAGAAACACCAAAATATTTCAGTATAAAGGCAATACAGATAGAATAAACTAAAGAGAGACCTTCAGGTTATACTGAAAAAGCCAAGAAATACACACAAAGTCATGCACTCGACTTCACACAAGAAATCAGCAAAACCGTTCTTTTCAACAGGGCCTGGGATAGAACTATAGAAAGAATTATAACTGCTCTTTAGTTTTTAATTTCGTAATTGATTTAATTTGTAGATACTCTTTAATTTTTAATTCTTTGATAAATCATTTTTGTGCAAAAAAATTATAATTCAGAACATTTTCATGTAATTATATCTTTAATTAAAAAAAAATCCTAACGTCTGTTAAAAGTAATTAACGGAATGCAATCGGGTGGTAAAAAAATTATATTTAAGTCATACGGGTGCCTATTATTATAGGTCCGCCATTTTTATGCAAAACAATTATAACTCATGCCATTTTCATGCAATTAAGTCTAAAAATTATTTGAAGAGATTTTTTTTATGCATGTATACTTAAAAAAAGAGATCATTCTTAATTAGCATAAAAAGGTTCCATTACTGGCCCTTTATTTAATTCGAATTTGTGCCTCGCAGAGGAGATTTTCCTTATGCATGTATACTTAAAAAAAGAGATCAATAATTAATGTACCGAACAAATTTATAGTTGCTTGCACATGCATATATCATTATTGAATTTTATAAGTTTATCAAGATGAGATTAGTGTAGTAATTAAAGTTATTACATTTAAGAAAGTCTTGGGTTCAATTTCTTAAAATTGATTTTATTTTAGAGAAACTGCCACAATTATTTTATTTTCAAAAAATCTTTTTACTTTAAACGTAATTGTATTTTTAAAATTATAAGACAAATAAGGATACTATATTGGAATTTTTTTCTAATATTTGTTTTAACACTTTTTACAAATTTTTAATTAACATTTAATGAAGAGAAAAATTTCTTAATTTCAAGGGGTACACGAAGATGTAATGTTGGGGAGCATGAGACAAGGTGTGGGGCCCTAGATATAGAAAAGCCCTTTTAGAAACAATAGTCTGTAAAAAACACTCTTGTCTTCTTCTCTTCTCGCCGCCGCTGCTTTTCTCTCTGAGCTCTCATTTCTTTGAAAATCTAAATAATGAGTAAAGATAACTTAGGTAAGTACATTCCTCCCTGGATGAGAGATCGAGCTCGTGGTTCGTCTCACCGGAGTGGTAGTAGGGATTCGTTTGCAGGCGGTGATAGTGGTAGTGGTAGTGGTAGGTGGTTGAGGGAGGATACTTCTATGTCGTCTGCTGCTCCGGTAGTAAATGTTCCTCGGCATTCTGATTCAAGCTCTAGCTCTACTAGTGGCGGAAGACGAGTTACACTCACTCCTCTCATTCAAAATTGTTACACACAATCAGAAGCAAACCATAGATATGATGGTGATTGGGTGAAAAATAAAGAACCTGTTGGTTGTGATATAGAGGCAAGGATTAGGAATGGCAAGAAAAAGGGGTTCTTTGCAGCTGCTGAGATTGTGTATTCTGTGTTTCTGCTTGGGTCGATGAACTTGTCTCCTCGCAATTTCAACGCCGATAAACTCGTTGCAGAGCTTTATGCTCGTGGATTTAGCAAAGTTCAACACGGGGTGTTTGTAACGATTGATCGAGACCAACCGAAGGGTGACAATAGTTTTATTCAACAAGTCAAAGTAGCAAAAGAGTTGGCAATTTTGTTTAATAAGTCTCCAGATTTAAGAGCAAGAATAAGAAGTCAATGGCTGGAGCACAGGAGCAATGGTTTGCCGCATCGTGGTACCGAGTATTTGGCTGGGCAATTAATAGATGAATGTAAGTTTTTAATTAGTGAGTACATAAAACATGCACCTAGTCTAGGTTTAACGGTTGAAGAATATCTAGATTTTACTTCAACTTTATATAATCAGTGTAATCCTAATTTTGGTGACATAAACCAAAAAAAGAACTATGCATTTATTAAACCAGAACACTCGTTTGCTAAACTTAGTCTGGATAATACATTTACCAAGGAAACATTGTACACAAGGCTAATTTCAGTACCCCCTCCCAATCAACATATCCCAAACCAAGTTATTTCCCAGTGTAACAAGTCTCATGATATATGTATTTTAACTGAAGTTAGGTATTCATTTAAGTGGGAAAAGGAAAAAAACAATGTATATTTGGTTAGGTCTGATCCTTCTATAGGCTATAGATTGGATTTTTGTAGACATGAGGGGAACGATCACGTTTTTAGTTACCTTTCGGAACAAGATCGTATTGATCTCCAAAGTGCAATTTCGCAAAATCCTTCTTATGGTTTTTATGAGAATTTGACCGAGGCACAAAAAAACCAACCAAGAGCTGTTGCTGAGATATATCAACCAGAAGTACTTGATGAAGTTGGTGGATGGACGGCCGGTCGCAAGGGCAAGGGCAAGGGCAAAGGAAAGCGAAAGGTATCATAATAAGTAATTTACTATTGTTGTACATCTCCACTGTACATCTTCACATAAGACTTTTACTTTTAATTACTAATGCTACTAAAGAATTATATATAAGCAAATTAGGTTTGCACTTTGTAGTTAATGGTTTTACTGATCCTCCGTTGCAAGTTTGGGGAAACTGAATCATTTTTCATGGCTTGTACATCTGGTAACACAGAGAGAAAGTTGGAGATATAACATGTCACCACAAATTTCGTATTCTCTATGCATGCCTTACATTGCCGTACTATAGTTCTGGACAACTTTCTGTTATAGATGTATGTTTTATGGCTTTTATATGACTTGAATCATGCATGTAGGAGTGAATTGTGCACGAGTTGAAGAAGTGAAGCAACTGCGAGGTCGTTTGGAAGGTATGTGACTAGTAGAATCCTTTTTTATGTGGTATGCTTAGTAACAAATAAGGTTATACAGAAGTTACATATTTATTGTTTGAATCTCGATATCGTTAAATTTAAGCTTTCAATTTGTAGGTACTTTCCTTGTCTCCATATAAAAGAAGTTTGGATGTTTAACTTTAAAGATTACTGGAGCACTTGAAATTTGAAAACTGAAATATTGATTCTCTAATTCACCTTAATATTTAGCCTCTTTTGTACATGTACTTAGCCTATGTCAGTATTGTCCTTGTGATTTCCATATTGTGGAACATTCCCCGTGGCGCCATATTAAGAAATC
This sequence comes from Apium graveolens, assembly GCF_009905375.1. Classification (NCBI taxonomy): domain Eukaryota; kingdom Viridiplantae; phylum Streptophyta; class Magnoliopsida; order Apiales; family Apiaceae; genus Apium; species Apium graveolens. The sequence continues at coordinate 37,185 of NC_133653.1, forward strand.
TGAAGTGTAATATTAGATTATATACAAGGAGTGTAGGATTAAGTGCCTGTAATGCCCTGTACTGGAGCAACAATTATGGTAGATAGTTGTGTTCGGCTTTGCTCCCGCATAACATCTTGCATTCTGCAACAGTAAATAACTGATAGAAAATCTTGTTTACACTCTGCTTGTGTAATTAATTCACAAAGCACACCCGGGTAGGCTACTCCTTTAAAGCCTTTTTTTTAATAAATAAATATTTTTCCTACTCTAAATAAATTAAATGTAAGTCGTTTTTTCTGAACCTTCTTTTCCTAAATCCAACAAGGTTACCTACGTTGGTTGAGTCAGGAACGCAAGGAGATAGAAAATTGCATAATTTTTTCTGCGGACATACTAATACTAACTAAATCGCAAAGCAGGCTAACACGTTGTTTTCTGTTAGAAGATCATTTGGTTGATTGGTGTATAAGTTATGATTGAAAGTCAGGTTTACTGTATACGATAAGCTGGAAGCTTATCACCTACTTTGTGGTTTGTGTGTGCTTGATAGTTTAATGTGCTTTTCTCTAGAGGTCATTCTCTTAGCTTTAGATTATTGATATACTATATCTATTTGATTCTTAGAATTTTGAAGTTCTGGACTGTGTTAAGTTTTTTTTTTTGAACAAAAGATAAGATTCAAATTGCTTAAATATAGGAATACACGGTCACATAGTTCAATCATCAATGTCACTTGAAATCTTTAAAGATTTTAGCCACAGCTACCCTAGACATCATAACATGGCTAATCAGAGTCCAACTCCGATGGCTAGCATTCCTGATAGTATTAGCTAACACTTAGAATATTCCTGTAAGAAGATTTGCAGCTGTGGAGATGGCTGCACCGGTTATAGCACACTGCACAATCTGCTCATGGGATGAATCATCTGATGTCACTCCACGGGCCTCTTTTAGCCCATAAGTAAGACCTGAGTACATCCCAGCAGCTAAACCCCTTTGCAATTACTCTTTTCGGCTGCCTTTGACCAGGGCCTTGATAGACTTCTTATTAGTTTCACCCTTGAAGTCTTGAAAGCAATTTGACCTAGAGACCCCTATCCCTGGGGGCATACCACCATTGTCACCACACTTACAATCTATTGTGGAGTAGACAAATTGAGGAATTTAAAAATATTTAGTTCTTTTAGCCTTAGAGTCATTAGATGTAATGTATTTTACAAAATGAAATATTATGGCAATGTTGTACCTTAATAAAGATAGGACCGTTTTAGTCAATTATAATTTGTACACTTTTCTGGTAGTAACAGACTTGGTTCCCATACTTTAGTATCATGATAATTTAATTGCAATCACAAGGGCAGCAAGACTGTAATAAATAAATGTCTGTTTTGTGTTTTGAGGTTCTTTTTATGATTTTTTTCTACATGGTTTCTGTGTTTTATGTCCTAACATGCTTTTCAATAAATCATTTTTTGTACACTTATACTGCTACTATTGACCGAGTTTTTTGTGATTGCTTCCTTGCCAAATCATGTAATTCAAGAATGCAGCATGTCATATTAGTGATTACATATGTTCTTGTTTTGCTTGATGTATTGCATTCTCTGCTTCTCTCAATATGATAAGTACAGACTTACATATAGTTTTAGTATTTAAATTGTTTAATACCAGCAGCGTAGCACAGGAAGATGTAAATATCTAATCTTTCTGTTGCTTTTATCTTCCAGATATGAACTTGTGTCTTGTTGAAGCCTAATACTTTATGGATGCGGTGGGAATGAAGGCATTAGATGTTATTGAAGGAACCTGATATGTAGAATCTTTCCTTTAGATAATTCTCTATTAATTAATTATATAATCTGTCTTGTTTAAGAACCCAGTGTACGAGGTAAACCTTGTTATTTGTCCTCTGAATCCTGTTAATTGCTCTATTGAGATGTTTACAATTCTATGCTATGCTATGCTACGGTGATCGGAACTTTGAAATATATTATGTTATTATGTACTTCTATTGGGCCGAAGCAATTTTGCCAATGTTGATATTTTCTTAATGTGGCTTAATCAAACTTGTATACATAGTGACACTACCTAATATAGCTCAGGTACACCTAATAAGGAAAGAAGCCACCATTCTGTGGAGGCTCAGTTGGAAGTCCGGAACCGTAAAATTCTTGACATCTCCCCTAAAGAATCCAATAACTATAATAAACCCGATAATCGCAATGTGGAGGGCTGTGAACAACTGTTCACTAATGAACTTTCTCTCGTACTGCAATAACATGAATCACATATTAATATCAATAAAATTCAAAGTACATTGAGGTTGTTTAGTGACCTGGAACAGATAATTAAGGATAGAATTAAGACGATGACAACGGAAATGAAGTTGATTTGATTGAATCCTTGTGGTAGAGCATAAATGGTCGATCTCCATTTAGTTTCTGATGAGGACATACCAGTAGCTGGCCTTATATGTGGACTGTGGTTAAACTTCCAGCCACGGCGTTTGACAAAACATAATCTATTATCAGATTTGCACCAGTGAAGAAGCCGCAAATTCACCTGAACAACAACCACATATCACAAATGTAACATTATAGGATAAGTATTAAGATAACCATCAATTCATACTAATCAGAAAACGCTACTAAAATAGATATTATACTTCTAACACTCCTCTCACTTGCACGTGTGAACCAAATTAATGTCCTGTTTTCTTCCTTAGATCGTTACTCATGTGAACAGGGCCGTTTACAAATATAGTGTTTGTCAGATTCGTACTTGCTCTCAGAAGAAGGTGGCCTTCACAATCAGACTGGTGCTTTAAGTATATTATCTATCTGCAGTCCTGATTAGGATGTGCATTTGAGGTAAGCCTTGTTGCAGCAAGCTTCTTTCAAGCTTTACCTTGAATCCCAGTATTGTTCTCCCTTATCCATCTATAGACATGCGTGTGGTGTTTCCCAAAAAGATTCATGCGTTCTTTAAGTCTCGACACAGTAACAGGATCAGCAGCATTCTGGGATTTTCGTAGTAGCATATTCAGGAAACTCTTTTAGTTGGATCAAGTTTATGATTTGACAATGACGTTACTGGACTTCAATTAGTGCCTGTTTTTTACATTTTGTTCAGCTTAAGGGCTCTTTAATCTTTTATTTGGTCTTCCATTGAACTCTAACTAGCTTTATATAGAGCCTGTGCGAGGCACATGCATGTTCTAGTCTCAAACGTTAGAGAATTGTGTACATGATTGTGAAATTAGACTATTGTGAGCTCCGACATGTGTTGTGATCTCCTGTAGCCTGCAGGGATGACGCTCTGTGCTTGAAAGCTGGTAATTCTCCGGGAATTGCCATTGAGCATGCATGTACCTTTTTTTGGCGACATCATGTAGCTGCACTACATAGAAATAGAGCAATCTGCATATACGAGTTGCCAATAGTTTTTAAGCTGGGCATGCAGTCACACGACAGTTTCCATATCTTTCATTGCTTCAGTTGAATAATGCCTGAGAGAATCCTAATAGTATAGTTACAAATAACTAAAAAGAAGTATAAACACAGTACACCACCTCTTTAAAAGCTCACATAATACAAGGACATTCCACATTTCCACCTCTGTAGCAAATTAAGCTTTCCTTTACAGTGCCTCTTGGAGCGGTTATATTGTCACTGAGATTGAAAAATCTTCACAACTTCACAATACCTTGACTGTTAGAAATTCCGAGTGCATGCATGTACCTTGTTTTGGAGACATCCATTTTGCACTCAAGATCAAGCCTGCATATTATACACACCAGCAGTGAACAACTGTTCACTAATGAACTTTCTCTCGTACTGCAATAACATAATCACATATTAATATCAATAAAATTCAAAGTACATTGAGGTTGTTTAGTTCTCTTCAAGAACGGAGAGAAGGGACTCATGGTTCTGGTTGTTTGATGAATATGTCAAATTCACTGTACGGAGTTGTTATAGGTGTTTACGAGGAGAGAATGAATGTGTGAATAGAGTGTTCTGGAAAAAAATTTGAAGTTTAAAGTTACCTGGAAAAGTCCTGAATTTGGTGTGGCGTGCGTGTATGAGCTGTTTACCTACGACCGATGTTTAGTAGGTAAAAGAGTTAATATTAATGGTTGTTGTTCCTGGTGCCAATTGTATGTGGAGACTGATATACATGTGCTATTTAGTGTTGCTTTGCTAAAGAAATAAGGAAAATATTAGATTTAGTGACTTAGTTAGAGTAATGCCAATGATACGGTGTTAATGATCCTTCAGAAGTTTTTTTCAAGTAGGTACAAACATCAAATACTGATGATGATTCTCCTATGTTGTAGCATTTTGAAGAGAAGAAACTCTTAGGTGTGGCAGCGTGTGAATATGTCAATGTTTGGGGTGAAGTCTAAAGTGAATAATATACTAGTTGATTGGCAACAAGCTCAGCAGAAACAAGTGACAAGTAAGTCTGAATAAATTCATACTAGGCGACGGTGGTGTAAGCCACCTTTAGGATGGGTAAATATAAACACAGACGCAGTTTATCATCTGGGATCAAACAAGATAGGGATGAGATGTGTTATTCGAGATGAGACTGAAAAGTTTGTTAAAGCCATGAGGTAATATCATTCAAGGGTGTTTTCAACCTAATAAGAAGCTGATGCCATTGAACTAAAAGAAGCTATAGTTTGGACGAAAAGCTGGAGGCAACACATGTGTATTTTCAAATGTGATGCAAAGTTACTAGTTGATGCTGTAAATGGGGAGGGAGGTGCTACCTATTTTCATTTGCTAGTTGAAGATTGTAGAGATATTTTTAAACACTTTGATGAAGTGTTAGTGTTATTTGTTCATAGATATGCGCGTATGTTGCCATATATTGACTCAGGTGGCAGATTTTATGTCAGGTCTCACAGAGCGAACTTAAAGCCTCTGATTTAGGAGGCATATTCTTCTGCCGTGAGATTCGAACTGAGACCAAGCTGAGTTAACCCTTGCAGGCAAAGAATATGTTTTTGAATGTTTCCATTAGAATTATATATGTACTATAAATAAAAATATATAATTTATTAATAATTTAATATAAACCCGTCCATTGCACGACAATCATGGTTATAAAAATCGGTAATAAGTAGTAATGGGTTTTTAGATATCGATTATGGATTAATCGGTAAATCGGGGATTAATCCGAACAAAAAATGGAGATATTTAATATTTAAATATTTATTAATATTCAATATATTCTTTAAATAAATTATGGAAGGATACTTATAGTTGTGTTAAAATGCGTGTCAAGCATGGTGAAAAAAACGTAAAAAAATGAGAGAGACGGAGGGTAGTATGATATATATAATTAAAAAATAATATATAAATATAATTGGATTAAAAAAAAATAAATCAGGTCAAATTAATTTTAAGGATTACTCGTGGATTAATCCGGGATTTTTTAAAAAATCGGGAAATTTGAGAACACTAACGAGAATAACCAATTTTAAAATTATTATCTTAATAAAAATATTTAATAAAGGATAATGAAAAAATTAAAAGGTGGAGTAGTAATTAGTATGACTAGCAAGAGAGAGAAACGTGTGCTACTCAGTACTGAACTATTTTATCCCAATAGTATTCCATTCAATTCAGTTAGGGCTTCGTAAACCCCTCATCGATACATCCTTTGGTACGGTACGTTGGCTTTAATTGATTTCGATTCGTTGTCTCCATTTATTTATGTATTGAATTGCCTCAGTTTTAAAGTTTCGTAATCTCAATTTAGTTTTTGTTTTGTTGAAAAATATCAGTTAATTAAGACATACATACATGCCTTTACCCATAATTCTGTTAGACAAGGTAGGATTGATGCATTTGTTACCCCTAGAAATTTATATATGCTATTTTCCGATTGGTACGACCTAGACGAATCCATGCGTATTTCTATCTTATTAGTTATTGATAGGTAGGATAATATCATTTCATATTATTACCTTGTGAATTAAGTGTTGACAGTTATTGATATTAAGTTTGTAGCAGTTACTTCAGTGTCAAATTCCTCGAGTTGGCTGTGTGTAGAATGTTTCTGCATAGTTTTTTTGTATGAATTATATGTTTCTGGTGCACACTTGCAGTGCAAAAAATATAATGCCGATGCCTAGTGTGGAAGACGTGGCAAGAAAGGAAGAAGAAGATTTCAAGATACTAGCACGGGAATCTGGTCTATTAAGCCAGTTGATCTCAATGTATCCCCCGGGGATAAGCTTTCTCTAGAATCCATTTTTTTAATGACCCTAGACCTTCTGTGGCCAAGGTAGTATTAACTTATCATTCAGTTTGTCCTCTTTATTACTTTCTTTAAGAATGAACTTTTGCCAGCTTGTACCATGTATATTAATATCTGCGTGGTCTATAGGCTTTTCAAGAACTATGTGGAGATAAATACGTGTGTATTTTCATGCTCCCTATGTCTGCTCGCCATACCAGAATCATCTTTTCTTGAATGCTATGGTACTCAGGGAAGTTTACCAAGACATTGAGTCTTCCGGTGGTAAATTCGAGGTAATTTGTGTGCCTACACATGCTAAAGCTGAGCGAAATATCCACAATGGTGATTACTACAATCCGCTTCATCACAATTTCCGAATAGAGTCGTGCACACATTTCCTCATATGGATACGAGGGATAGATATATGCTTGGAGCGAATAGCGAGGACAATCGGTCTCCTGAGGAAACAACTATCTATCATTGCTCCTTTGAAGGTCAGAAGAGTTGTCAGTGTATTTGACAATGATTTCTTCATTGGCATGGAGCTGAAGCTTATCCCTTTACCCCACAAAAGCTCAAACAACTAGCACTCCAAGATAAAGCATTGCTAAGTGGCAAACACGACTTGAGTACCCTTTTGTCGACACCTCAATCGTGACTATGTTATCTCAAATGATTGCACTAAGGGTACTTTAAATCAGCCCATTTAAATTCGGCACATTTTAAAACTTAAGTAGACAATTATGTATTTAGTTGAGTTATATTGATGATACTTCTTATGCCGTCTCACTATATGGAATGCATTATTGAATCTGCTCTACTCACATCATTTTATTAATGGAATTGAATCAGGTACCTATTTCTGATCTACAACAAAAGACTCTTTGCCTCTTATTTTACGAAGATAATCTGGAGTGCAAAAGCGGACAGAAGAACTTAATGCAGGTCTATGAAGCACACAAAGATTTCGAGGTGGTGGTTGTGTTCTCCCTTACTTTTGGGCATGACACTAGTCACTTGGTGGGAGCTAATGGGAAATTCAGATCAGAATTGAAATTCTGGAAAGTCTTCTGCAACATGCCATGGTTGGCACTCCCGTTCGATGACCCAAAATGTAGGCAGCTGTGGCGCATCTTTAATCGCACCAAAGTCTACAATGATTCTTGTGCATCCATGATTCTTGTCCATCCAAGCTGATCATAATCTACTCTCAAGGAAAATACTTTAGGGAAGATGGCTTTCAAATCCTGGAGAAGACTAGATTCAAAAGTTATCCTTTCATGGGGAAGGTGGTGGGACAATGTACACTTGAAGTAAGAGAGAAGCAATTGTCCTCAATTCTGGGACAAGATGTTGAACTAATTCGTGATGAATTAATTCATGGTTGTAGGCAACAGTGTGGAATAGGGCAGGTTAGTTCTTTACACCATCTTAAATATCATAATTTTCCTTTCTGTATATTGTTTTCATATTAATAGTCTTCTTACCCTTGCAGGAAAATATACAGTCTCTAAACTCTTGGGGGCCTCAGTTGTCCTTACTTTTTATAGCAGGACCATGGTTTAGTGAATTTCTATCGGAACTAAAATATTATTTTTACACAAAATGCGAGACTCTTTATAAGTTTGAGGTAGTGTATGTCCAATGAATGAATCTTCACCTAGTGTCCATCCGTATATGCTTGGTAGTCTTTCTCCTGTTTCTAATGAGAAGAACTTTATTCCTCTCTTCACTTACTATTTTAAAGATAAAATGACTCAAGAATGCAAAAGAGAAGTTTACTTTGGCGCTAGTTACTTTTGGGCCGTTTGGGCACTATTTTAAGCAGGGAATCATCTCTACCACGAGTTCTGAAGACGCGTCTCAGCTATTTGTGGATACCTTCCCCCTTTGTGGATGATGTAGACAAGAATTTTATAAATTCACAATTCGCAACGGATAAATTTGAAAGGGGTCGTTTAGGTATTTGCTATCATGATTTATTGTTTGAAGAATGATTGACCTGCGTAGCACAACTTTTGTTTTTGTATATTTGCATAAAAAAGTAGATGTAAAACTTACTTCCTATAATTTATTATGGAGTAGATGTAGCTGTTTAGCTTCTTCAGACCTAGAGTCGTCGGTCATTTTGTTCTTATCTTGATGCTACACATCAAGAACGCAGTTCTTGCATTGTATGTTTTTTTTCCAAGGTATTTTAGTGTAATTACTTGATCTGTTATATTCTGCACAATGAGAATTACATAGAAATCTTTTACCCTAGAAAGAACCATACCAATACTTACTGTTGAAGTGTGTGTAAGTTAATAATTTGTAAATTGTTCAACAGACCTGAATCCTATAAATTAATATTGTAGTAAATGAATTTGCAACTATACAGGCATTAACATGGCTAGCAATCGATTGTCTGTTTTGTGCATAGAAGTCATAATCAGATTGAGATTTTTATAAAGCAATCGATATTGAGCTCTTTGATTCCAATTTCTTCTTGTGTTTTTCTTTTAATGAACCAATTACAGTAGTTATGCCACTTCTGCTGGGCTATCTTTACTCTTAGTCGCCGTTGACTATTGATAATATTTTTATACATTGTCAAAAAGTTCATACTGTAATTACTGAGTTTTTTATTGCTGAGTTACCAAGTTATTGTGGTAATAAAAAAATTGGCATGTTAGTAACTAAATGTGTTGTTTTACTTGATGGAAAGCACAGGGATATATTGATATAAGTTGTCATCAGTTCTACTGTCAGTGTTATGTCTTCGACGCTCTCTAATTGGCTATATATGTGGTATTGGTAATTTAATTGATGTTTTAAATTTGAAGTTGGTATTATCTCTTTCTACAATTGCTATACAATTAGGTATTTTCTTGTATTGTGAATATCTAAATATCTAATTGTTGCTTTTCAACTTCAGGTATGAATTTGTGTCCTGATGAAGCCTAAAAATGGACGGATTCTGCGGAGGTGAAGACTTAACTGTTACAGAAAGTACATGACATGCAGATTGTTATTTTTTGAAACTTCTCTATTAATCTAGTGTTTTTTAACGTCTTGTTTCAAAGCTCAATGTAGCTGGTAACCTTGTTAATTGCCTCTGAATCCTGATAGTATTTTATGGTGTTTACAATTTTATGCTTCAGTGATTGATACTTGAAACTATATTATGTACTTTTGTTGGGCTGAATTGCAGAAGTGATCTGGTTACTATTACTTAGTGTGGCTTAGTACAACTTCTATTTTAATGACATACTTACTGTTAGCATTGTCAAAAGTTGTCAAATTTAATGGCATACTACACCTTTCATGAGCACTTTCAACTAAGTTCAGTTAATTAAAATAAATCTATAATTATCTTTTTTTCTATATATACCTATGCTATCTATCTATGTTATATAATTATGAGAACAATTTCATACAGGTATTTAGGTTTCAAGATGTTTTTTTTCTAGTGTGTTTGTGAAAGAAGGTGAGAAGTGTTTTGAGGAGAGTTTGGTGGTCGATTGTGTTGTTTGGACTACGATAATTGGGTTTGTTTTGAATAGGTGTTTTAATGAGGCTAGAGTTATGTTATTGAAAATGAGTTTTTTAGGGTTGGACATTAATGAGTTTTTTTAGTGGTATGCTTGGTGTGTTGTTTGATGTTGTTGAAGGGGAGTCAATTCACTGGTTTTTGGTAAAGATGGGATTTTTATGTGGGTGTTCAATAATGCACTTATGAATATGTATAGTAAGTTTGGTTATAAGGTGTGTGCTTAAGGTGTTTTGATGAAAATCCGAGACCCGATGTGATGTGGTTTCGTTGTCCGGGAGGGTTTATGTTGCTGATGATGGTGTAGAGTTTTAGTTTGTCTGAAATGTGTGTTGTCAGAGGCTTGGAAATTAATGTCTGTTGGCGGAGCAGGCAATGCAAATCCATTCCATCAAACTTGGCTTCAGTTCAGATGAATCTATGCAGACCTGTTAAATGTCATCATATGGAAATTCAATGGGATTACTGAAGACTGTTTTTGAGATTGATTTTGTGAATATTGTACATCTACGTAAGTACATGTATCCATGCTGGATGCCATGTTGATGGTCTAAATATTCTTGAAGCAAGAGGGAATCTGTGCTTGGCAGTTGATCATGTGACTTGTATTGTACTATGCTTTTCAAAGCTTTCGGCATCTTCGACAATTATAGATCATCATGGGAAAACTTCTCATCTTTTGGTTCTGAAATCGGGTATGGATAAAAGTATATTCATTAGGAGTGTTGTTATAGATGCTTATTGCAAGTGTGGAAGTATAGGTGGTGCAGAGACGGCTTTTAGAAATAAAGATCAACACAATGTAGCAGTTTGGATTGCTATGATGGGATATGCGCAGTGTCAAGTGTACAACTTATCAAGCGCAAAATGCCTGAACGTGGGCTGCAACCTGATGAGATAACTTAACTCAGCTAGTTCCTGTTGTCATGCAGGACTGGTAAATGAAGCAAAATATCACTTGATTCTATGTTTAATCTTCATGAAGTTGTTCCATGTTTAGAACACTACGCCTGTGCAGTTGACGTGCTAGGTCGAGTCGGTCTCTTTGAAGAGGCAAATTTGTCAAATGTCTATTCTCCCTGTTGCCCGTATATGGAAAATTCTTTTATCAGCATGCAGTCTTCATGGACACACATTGATCTAGGACAATTTGCGGCAAGCAAAATACTTGGGCTGCAGCCTGAAAATTTCATGTCCCATATTGATAGGTTCCGCAGGAGACTTCTGCATAGTTGAAGTGATGAATCTACTAAAGAATGGGTAATTGATTGCGTGCACTGCCGCGTAGACTGGCTGAACAAGGGAAGAAGTGGCTGAGAGAAGATGATGACGGGGACTAGGAAGCCAGAATTAGAAAAGATAAAAGTTCCCCAAAATTTGTGGATAGGAGAAAGTGGTTGAGACTAATCAGAAACGTAAAAGCAAGACTAACTAATCAGAACAATTCAACCATTCAAGATTTTCGAATTCTAAATTTGAACAGTTTGGAGCCAAATACTAAACAGGTATTCGTTATTGGTCCGAGTGGTAGCGCAACTAGTATCTTTACAACTGGCACTGATGTTTAAGTCCTAGTGTGAAGTTCTACCTAGTTATGATCAGAGGATTTTGTAAAGAAGGGTTACTGGAAGAAGCAGATAAAATATTTATGGAAATGAAAGCTAGTAGCTGCATGCCAGATGATGTCCCTTACAACACACTTATCTGTGGCTGCTTTGGGAATAAGAAATATGACAAAGGATGTGTGCTTATAGCTGAGATGGTTGCTCATGGTTTCGCAGCGGATGCCTCTACCACCTCCATGGTATTGGACTTGCTCAAATTAAAAGGGCAGGGCCCTGCTCTCCTTGCTCAAAGCAGGTAGTTTCTTGAGGTACATTATAGTTTTAAATTTCCAACTCTTTGTACAAGTTCGCCATAAAATTCAAAGGCAATTATAGCATTGTTATATTGTACGTACTATTAACTGTCCGTAGTACTAGTATCTTTTAAACTGTCACTGATGTTATAATTCTGTCTGTTGTTTTGCACTCAGAGTAGTATATCTCTTGTTATGTACTAAAATTACTAAATTACAAATGATTGGAGTTTATAAATTCTTAATTTGCTGAATATCATATTTTGAAATGGTGGTCTTGTTTTGTCCGTGCATCGTCTAATGTCACTGTGTCCTAATGCTCATTAGGGACAGGGTATCTATATATTGGCAGTACTGTGTTGTTATCCGACTTGTACATGTTATCCATATATCTTAACAAACCTTGAGGCACCATAGTAAAGATTTATATTTAACTTTCCTTATTGATAGGAATTGTTCCCCTGTTTACAAGTTTAGAGAATGATTTTTTCCCATTTTGTTGATCGATCAGTTAACAATACAGCTACTTTTTTTTGTTAAAAGCGGGATGGCCCCTCCTCTCTTTTCATAAAAAATTCCTGCTCCAGTTACATGAAAGAAAGGAGTTTGTTAAGATACAAAATACTTTAAAATTGCTCTAATATCCACACTTGCTCTAGACATTCCTTGGTTGATTCCAAGTACTAGTATCCTATCAACTGTCATTGTTGTGAATTAGTTTGTTCTTCTCTCCTACTTACTCCTACTTAAGAAGAGTATCTTTCATACGTTTCGTATTATTCCTAAGCACAGTCGAAGTGATTTAACATAATTTTTCTGAATACCTAATCTCGAATTGCTGGTTGTGTGTTGTATTTGTACATATTGTCTGTAGATATTTTGACTAGGTAGTATGTTGCGTTCTGTCGTACTAAGACTACAACTATTTGCTGCTCTTGTTAAATGAAACTGTACAAAGATATGCTAGAAATAATGATTCAAAGAGGCCACTGTCCTGATAAAGTCACATATGATGCACTTAGACGGGTATTCAAAATTGAGACGATTTTTTTTTGGGGGTACAGAATACTTTTAAACTGACAACACCCGTAAGAGTTTGTAACAAAATTTGAAGATATAACAATATTGATACTGATGCAGACTCACCGTCGCAAATTCTTTCAGTTTCCCTTATAGTTCCTTTTCAAAACAGTGACAAAATGAGCTTGAGCCTCAGTCGAATTCATGCTCAAAATATATGAATTATCTTATTATTTATGAATAGAAGATGTAGTAAATGACAAGAAAGCTAACGGGATATATTAATTCGAGTAGGTAAAGGTTGTGTTGTGGATAATTCAGTTGGTACCGGCTATTCATGTGTAGCTCACCAGGTGTTTCATTTAAGTTTTTTCCAGCAGCTGTTTTTTCGTTGTTTACATTCTTAAGAGCTTTTTTAATTTGCGACTTGGTACTGGACTTATCTGATAGTTAGGAAATATCTAAATCATATGGATATCATTTTTCATCCAAAAGTGTTCCAAGATTGATTGAAGTTGTTAAACTGGGTCGGCGGAACATACATTCCTTTTAAGTTGGTATGTTTTGTTAAAGTGTTAGAATTATAGCTTATTCCAGTCTCTTGTACTATATTAAGCATGGTAATTTATGTTTTCCAAGACCAACTCTAATACTCTATTATGCACAGAGACATTGATGTATGGCCTGAGAATAACATGTTAAAAACAGTTGGTATAACATATGTGTGGATAGTAGTGTTATATAAAGTTAGTCCATATTCCTGTTAAGGTAGGTACTGCATAGTACACTTCATTAATGCTTTTTTTTTAATCTCAAAGTGCCACTGTGCCACCCTGTCAGCTACCAAGGTTATTTAAGTACCTGAAAGAAATTTAATGGCCTTTTCACAATGACTGTAGAAAAAGGTGTGAATGGGGCTATGTACATTGTGAACACAGTTTACAAGTCACCAGTATCTGATTTTAAATATGTACGAGGATTAGATGAATTGTATCGAGTCTCATGCATCTTTTATCCGAAATGTATTGGATACCACTGGGTGACATGTCAGACCCCTTTGAAATTAGTTGCAGATTCCTTACCAAGTCTTCAAATGAACCTCAGTTGGTTTCTTGTAAACTGGCTTTCATGTCTTCATGTGTGGCATCAATTTTAAGATAATGGAATTGTTGTACATACTAAGCATGCATCTGTTAGAGGCACATTTCTGCTTTAAGGTCCTTCAGGGCACATGTATCGAGTCCAGTAGCTTAGTATTAGTTTGTTGGAGGACATCTGATTGAATGATATGGTGGGCATGAATAATTATAATGGTAATTTTTAAATTATGGGACAAATGAGGGTATATTGGAAATTTCCCTAATTTTTAAAAACACATTTACTATTTTGGTTAACATTAATTATATAGTGCTTTCTCTGTGTATTTTAATATGTCTGTTTTTTTATATTTTGTTTGACTTTTTTTACACAATTCTAAGTAATTTAACCGTATAGATAAATAATTGTTTTTTTTTGTAAATTAAAGATTTCAGTATATATATTTTTATTCATAAAAAGAAAAAATTAAAAATAATTATTATAACTATGCGGTCAAAGCACTTAGAAAATTTAAAAGTGCGTGTACAAAAATAAAATTTCATATAATTCATATAATAAAAAAACACTAGGACTAACAAATTTTATACCAAAGAGTAGGATGAGCATTCGGTCGGTTCGGTCCAAAACCGGACCGAACCGAATAGACCGAAAAACCGAATAGTCATTTTTTCTTGGACCGAACCGGACCGAAGTTATATTATGGACCGGACCGAACCGAATTAATAGTCATTTTTTCTGGACCGAACCGGACCGAGTTATATTATGGACCGGGACCGAACCGAACACGAAATAATTCGGTTCGGATCCGGTTTTGGACCGAATAGACCGATTTTTTTAAAAAAATAAATTGCATTAAAAATTAAATCACAAATTATAAATTTTAAAATATAAGTAAAGTAATTGTGATAGTAGAGTTCTAATACTCTATAAATTAATTACAAATTAAAAATTTTGATTATATTTTTTAGATATTGTAAAATATATATAATACAAAATTATGTATTTATGATTTGGTCTATTCGGTCTATTTGGTCCGGACCGAATATTTGTGAAAAACAACTCAACCGGACCGGATTTTATTTCGGTCTATTCGTCTGTGACTGAATAGACTGAATTTCTGAAAATTTAGGACCGAACCGAACCGAATTAGCCACGGTGCGGTTTTTCGGTTTCGGTCGGTTTGCTCGGCCCTACAAAGAGAGAAGTTTCTTAGATTTCAGGTGAGATTTGTTTTGATGGAATATTGGGGACCATCCGACCAGATTGGGCCCTAAGTATGGAAAGCCCACACCCTTGATTAGCATAAAAATTATTCAATTCGAATTTGAAGAGATTTTTTTTTATGCATTATACTTAAAAAAAGAGATCATTTTTATTAGCATTAATTAGCATAAAAAAGGTTCCATTACTGGCCCTTTATTTAATTTCGAATTTGTGCCTCGCAGAGGAGATTTTCCTTAAACATGTATACTTAAAAAAAGAGATCAATAATTAATGTGCTTAAAAAAAAGAGATCAATAATTAATGTACCGAATAAATTTGTAGTTGCTGCACATGCAT
Source organism: Apium graveolens (assembly GCF_009905375.1). Taxonomy (NCBI): domain Eukaryota; kingdom Viridiplantae; phylum Streptophyta; class Magnoliopsida; order Apiales; family Apiaceae; genus Apium; species Apium graveolens. Next base: position 52,490 of record NC_133653.1, read on the forward strand.
AATCATTATTGAATTTTATAAGTTTATCAAGATGATATTAGTGTAGTAATTAAAGCTATTACATTAAGAAAGTCTTGGGTTCAATTTCTTAAAATCGATTTTATTTACAGAAACTGCCAAATACAGTATGAAACTTTTTTACTACTATTTTTAAATTTGCTTGCGTTTCATTATTTGTAACAATACATTATGCAACCAAAAATAACATGTAACATTTTTTAAGTTTTTTTGAAAAAAGATTATAACTTTTTTTAATTGCATCCGAATTTGCATCAGGTTGTAGTTAAAGTTAAATTGAGTGGCAAAATCGTATTTTGTAAAATTACTTGAAAATCATGTTTCTGCAAATAAAAACTTTAAAAAAAAAATTTATTTTTGCAAATAAAACTATAAAAAAATGTATTTTGCAAAAAAATAAAAAAAATCACACTTTTCAAAAAATCTCTTTACCTTAATCGTAATTGTATTTTGAAAATTATAAGACAAATAAGGATATATTGTATTTTAATTAACATTTAATGAAGAGAAAAATTTCTTAATTTCAAGGGGTACACGAAGATGTAATGTTGGGGAGCATGAGACAAGGTGTGGGGCCCTAGATATAGAAAAGCCCTTTAGAAACAATAGTCTGTAAAAAACACCTCTTGTCTTCTTCTCGTCTCGCCGCCGCTGCTTTTCTCTCTGAGCTCTCATTTCTTTGAAAATCTAAATAATGAGTAAAGATAACTTAGGTAAGTACATTCCTCCCTGGATGAGAGATCGAGCTCGTGGTTCGTCTCACCGGAGTGGTAGTAGGGGATTCGTTTGCAGGCGGTGAATGTAGTGGTAGTGGTAGGGTAGGTGGTTGAGGGAGGATACTTCTATGTCGTCTGCTGCTCCGGTAGTAAATGTTCCTCGGCATTCTGATTCAAGCTCTAGCTCTACTAGTGGCGGAAGACGAGTTACACTCACTCCTCTCATTCAAAATTGTTACACACAATCAGAAGCAAACCATAGATATGATGGTGATTGGGTGAAAAATAAAGAACCTGTTGGTTGTGATATAGAGGCAAGGATTAGGAATGGCAAGAAAAAGGGGTTCTTTGCAGCTGCTGAGATTGTGTATTCTGTGTTTCTGCTTGGGTCGATGAACTTGTCTCCTCGCAATTTCAACGCCGATAAACTCGTTGCAGAGCTTTATGCTCGTGGATTTAGCAAAGTTCACACGGGGTGTTTGTAACGATTGATCGAGACCAACCGAAGGGTGACAATAGTTTTATTCAACAAGTCAAAGTAGCAAAAGAGTTGGCAATTTGTTTAATAAGTCTCCAGATTTAAGAGCAAGAATAAGAAGTCAATGCTGGAGCACAGGAGCAATGGTTTGCCGCATCGTGGGTACCGAGTATTTGGCTGGGCAATTAATAGATGAATGTAAGTTTTAATTAGTGAGTACATAAAACATGCACCTAGTCTAGGTTTAACGGTTGAAGAATATCTAGATTTTACTTCAACTTTATATAATCAGTGTAATCCTAATTTTGGTGACATAAACCAAAAAAAGAACTATGCATTTATTAAACCAGAACACTCGTTTGCTAAACTTAGTCTGGATAATACATTTACCAAGGAAACATTGTACACAAGGCTAATTTCAGTACCCCCTCCCAATCAACATATCCCAAACCAAGTTATTTCCCAGTGTAACAAGTCTCATGATATATGTATTTTAACTGAAGTTAGGTATTCATTTAAGTGGGAAAAGGAAAAAAACAATGTATATTTGGTTAGGTCTGATCCTTCTATAGGCTATAGATTGGATTTTTGTAGACATGAGGGGAACGATCACGTTTTTAGTTACCTTTCGGAACAAGATCGTATTGATCTCCAAAGTGCAATTTCGCAAAATCCTTCTTATGGTTTTTATGAGAATTTGACCGAGGCACAAAAAAACCAACCAAGAGCTGTTGCTGAGATATATCAACCAGAAGTACTTGATGAAGTTGGTGGATGGACGGCCGGTCGCAAGGGCAAGGGCAAGGGCAAAGGAAGCGAAGGTATCATAATAAGTAATTTACTATTGTTGTACATCTCCACTGTACATCTTCACATAAGACTTTTACTTTTAATTACTAATGCTACTAAAGAATTATATATAAGCAAATTAGGTTTGCACTTTGTAGTTAATGGTTTTACTGATCCTCCGTTGCAAGTTTGGGGAAACTGAATCATTTTCATGGCTTGTACATCTGGTAACACAGAGAGAAAGTTGGAGATATAACATGTCACCACAAATTTCGTATTCTCTATGCATGCCTTACATTGCCGTACTATAGTTCTGGACAACTTTCTGTTATAGATGTATGTTTTATGGCTTTTATATGACTTGAATCATGCATGTAGGAGTGAATTGTGCACGAGTTGAAGAAGTGAAGCAACTGCGAGGGTCGTTTGGAAGGTATGTGACTAGTAGAATCCTTTTTTATGTGGTATGCTTAGTAACAATAAGGTTATACAGAAGTTACATATTTATTGTTTGAATCTCGATATCGTTAAATTTAAGCTTTCAATTTGTAGGTACTTTCCTTGTCTCCATATAAAAGAAGTTTGGATGTTTAACTTTAAAGATTACTGGAGCACTTGAAATTTGAAACTGAAAATATTGATTCTCTAATTCACCTTAATATTTAGCCTCTTTTGTACATGTACTTAGCCTATGTCAGTATTGTCCTTGTGATTTCCATATTGTGGAACATTCCCCGTGGCGCCATATTAAGAAATCTGAAGTGTAATATTAGATTATATACAAGGAGTGTAGGATTAAGTGCCTGTAATGCCCTGTACTGGAGCAACAATTATGGTAGATAGTTGTGTTCGGCTTTGCTCCCGCATAACATCTTGCATTCTGCAACAGTAAATAACTGATAGAAAATCTTGTTTACACTCTGCTTGTGTAATTAATTCACAAAGCACACCCGGGTAGGCTACTCCTTTAAAGCCTTTTTTTTAATAAATAAATATTTTTCCTACTCTAAATAAATTAAAATGTAAGTCGTTTTTCTGAACCTTCTTTTCCTAAATCCAACAAGGTTACCTACGTTGGTTGAGTCAGGAACGCAAGGAGATAGAAAATTGCATAATTTTTTCTGCGGACATACTAATACTAACTAAATCGCAAAGCAGGCTAACACGTTGTTTTCTGTTAGAAGATCATTTGGTTGATTGGTGTATAAGTTATGATTGAAAGTCAGGTTTACTGTATACGATAAGCTGGAAGCTTATCACCTACTTTGTGGTTTGTGTGTGCTTGATAGTTTAATGTGCTTTTCTCTAGAGGTCATTCTCTTAGCTTTAGATTATTGATATACTATATCTATTTGATTCTTAGAATTTTGAAGTTCTGGACTGTGTTAAGTTTTTTTTTTGAACAAAAGATAAGATTCAAATTGCTTAAATATAGGAATACACGGTCACATAGTTCAATCATCAATGTCCACTTGAAATCTTTAAAGATTTTAGCCACAGCTACCCTAGACATCATAACATGGCTAATCAGAGTCCAACTCCGATGGCTAGCATTCCTGATAGTATTAGCTAACACTTAGAATATTCCTGTAAGAAGATTTGCAGCTGTGGAGATGGCTGCACCGGTTATAGCACACTGCACAATCTGCTCATGGGATGAATCATCTGATGTCACTCCACGGGCCTCTTTTAGCCCATAAGTAAGACCTGAGTACATCCCAGCAGCTAAACCCCTTTGCAATTACTCTTTTCGGCTGCCTTTGACCAGGGCCTTGATAGACTTCTTATTAGTTTCACCCTTGAAGTCTTGAAAGCAATTTGACCTAGAGACCCCTATCCCTGGGGGCATACCACCATTGTCACCACACTTACAATCTATTGTGGAGTAGACAAATTGAGGAATTTAAAAATATTTAGTTCTTTTAGCCTTAGAGTCATTTAGATGTAATGTATTTTACAAAATGAAATATTATGGCAATGTTGTACCTTAATAAAGATAGGACCGTTTTAGTCAATTATAATTTGTACACTTTTCTGGTAGTAACAGACTTGGTTCCCATACTTTAGTATCATGATAATTTAATTGCAATCACAAGGGCAGCAAGACTGTAATAAATAAATGTCTGTTTTGTGTTTTGAGGTTCTTTTTATGATTTTTTTTCTACATGGTTTCTGTGTTTTATGTCCTAACATGCTTTTCAATAAATCATTTTTTTGTACACTTATACTGCTACTATTGACCGAGTTTTTGTGATTGCTTCCTTGCCAAATCATGTAATTCAAGAATGCAGCATGTCATATTAGTGATTACATATGTTCTTGTTTTGCTTGATGTATTGCATTCTCTGCTTCTCTCAATATGATAAGTACAGACTTACATATAGTTTTAGTATTTAAATTGTTAATACCAGCAGCGTAGCACAGGAAGATGTAAATATCTAATCTTTCTGTTGCTTTTATCTTCCAGATATGAACTTGTGTCTTGTTGAAGCCTAATACTTTATGGATGCGGTGGGAATGAAGGCATTAGATGTTATTGAAGGAACCTGATATGTAGAATCTTTCCTTTAGATAATTCTCTATTAATTAATTATATAATCTGTCTTGTTTAAGAACCCAGTGTACGAGGTAAACCTTGTTATTTGTCCTCTGAATCCTGTTAATTGCTCTATTGAGATGTTTACAATTCTATGCTATGCTATGCTACGGTGATCGGAACTTTGAAATATATTATGTTATTATGTACTTCTATTGGGCCGAAGCAATTTTGCCAATGTTGATATTTTCTTAATGTGGCTTAATCAAACTTGTATACATAGTGACACTACCTAATATAGCTCAGGTACACCTAATAAGGAAAGAAGCCACCATTCTGTGGAGGCTCAGTTGGAAGTCCGGAACCGTAAAATTCTTGACATCTCCCCTAAAGAATCCAATAACTATAATAAACCCGATAATCGCAATGTGGAGGGCTGTGAACAACTGTTCACTAATGAACTTTCTCTCGTACTGCAATAACATGAATCACATATTAATATCAATAAAATTCAAAGTACATTGAGGTTGTTTAGTGACCTGGAACAGATAATTAAGGATAGAATTAAGACGATGACAACGGAAATGAAGTTGATTTGATTGAATCCTTGTGGTAGAGCATAAATGGTCGATCTCCATTTAGTTTCTGATGAGGACATACCAGTAGCTGGCCTTATATGTGGACTGTGGTTAAACTTCCAGCCACGGCGTTTGACAAAACATAATCTATTATCAGATTTGCACCAGTGAAGAAAGCCGCAAATTCACCTGAACAACAACCACATATCACAAATGTAACATTATAGGATAAGTATTAAGATAACCATCAATTCATACTAATCAGAAAACGCTACTAAAATAGATATTATACTTCTAACACTCCTCTCACTTGCACGTGTGAACCAAATTAATGTCCTGTTTTCTTCCTTAGATCGTTACTCATGTGAACAGGGCCGTTTACAAATATAGTGTTTGTCAGATTCGTACTTGCTCTCAGAAGAAGGTGGCCTTCACAATCAGACTGGTGCTTTAAGTATATTATCTATCTGCAGTCCTGATTAGGATGTGCATTTGAGGTAAGCCTTGTTGCAGCAAGCTTCTTTCAAGCTTTACCTTGAATCCCAGTATTGTTCTCCCTTATCCATCTATAGACATGCGTGTGGTGTTTCCCAAAAAGATTCATGCGTTCTTTAAGTCTCGACACAGTAACAGGATCAGCAGCATTCTGGGATTTTCGTAGTAGCATATTCAGGAAACTCTTTTAGTTGGATCAAGTTTATGATTTGACAATGACGTTACTGGACTTCAATTAGTGCCTGTTTTTACATTTTGTTCAGCTTAAGGGCTCTTTAATCTTTTATTTGGTCTTCCATTGAACTCTAACTAGCTTTATATAGAGCCTGTGCGAGGCACATGCATGTTCTAGTCTCAAACGTTAGAGAATTGTGTACATGATTGTGAAATTAGACTATTGTGAGCTCCGACATGTGTTGTGATCTCCTGTAGCCTGCAGGGATGACGCTCTGTGCTTGAAAGCTGGTAATTCTCCGGGAATTGCCATTGAGCATGCATGTACCTTTTTTGGCGACATCATGTAGCTGCACTACATAGAAATAGAGCAATCTGCATATACGAGTTGCCAATAGTTTTTAAGCTGGGCATGCAGTCACACGACAGTTTCCATATCTTTCATTGCTTCAGTTGAATAATGCCTGAGAGAATCCTAATAGTATAGTTACAAATAACTAAAAAGAAGTATAAACACAGTACACCACCTCTTTAAAAGCTCACATAATACAAGGACATTCCACATTTCCACCTCTGTAGCAAATTAAGCTTTCCTTTACAGTGCCTCTTGGAGCGGTTATATTGTCACTGAGATTGAAAAATCTTCACAACTTCACAATACCTTGACTGTTAGAAATTCCGAGTGCATGCATGTACCTTGTTTTGGAGACATCCATTTTGCACTCAAGATCAAGCCTGCATATTATACACACCAGCAGTGAACAACTGTTCACTAATGAACTTTCTCTCGTACTGCAATAACATTAATCACATATTAATATCAATAAAATTCAAAGTACATTGAGGTTGTTTAGTTCTCTTCAAGAACGGAGAGAAGGGACTCATGGTTCTGGTTGTTTGATGAATATGTCAAATTCACTGTACGGAGTTGTTATAGGTGTTTACGAGGAGAGAATGAATGTGTGAATAGAGTGTTCTGGAAAAAAATTTGAAGTTTAAAGTTACCTGGAAAAGTCCTGAATTTGGTGTGGCGTGCGTGTATGAGCTGTTTACCTACGACCGATGTTTTAGTAGGTAAAAGAGTTAATATTAATGGTTGTTGTTCCTGGTGCCAATTGTATGTGGAGACTGATATACATGTGCTATTTTAGTGTTGCTTTGCTAAAGAAATAAGGGAAAATATTAGATTTAGTGACTTAGTTAGAGTAATGCCAAATGATACGGTGTTAATGATCCTTCAGAAGTTTTTTCAAGTAGGTACAAACATCAAATACTGATGATGATTCTCCTATGTTGTAGCATTTTGAAGAGAAGAAACTCTTAGGTGTGGCAGCGTGTGAATATGTCAATGTTTGGGGTGAAGTCTAAAGTGAATAATATGCTAGTTGATTGGCAACAAGCTCAGCAGAAACAAGTGACAAGTAAGTCTGAATAAATTCATACTAGGCGACGGTGGTGTAAGCCACCTTTAGGATGGGTAAATATAAACACAGACGCAGTTTATCATCTGGGATCAAACAAGATAGGGATGAGATGTGTTATTCGAGATGAGACTGAAAGTTTTGTTAAAGCCATGAGTAATATCATTCAAGGGTGTTTTCAACCTAATAAAGAAGCTGATGCCATTGAACTAAAAGAAGCTATAGTTTGGACGAAAAGCTGGAGGCAACACATGTGTATTTTCAAATGTGATGCAAAGTTACTAGTTGATGCTGTAAATGGGGAGGGAGGTGCTACCTATTTTCATTTGCTAGTTGAAGATTGTAGAGATATTTTTAAACACTTTGATGAAGTGTTAGTGTTATTTGTTCATAGATATGCGCGTATGTTGCCATATATTGGCTCAGGTGGCATATTTTATGTCAGGTCTCACAGAGCGAACTTAAAGCCTCTGATTTAGGAGGCATATTCTTCTGCCGTGAGATTCGAACTGAGACCAAGCTGAGTTAACCCTTGCAGGCAAAGAATATGTTTTTGAATGTTTCCATTAGAATTATATATGTACTATAAATAAAAATATATAATTTATTAATAATTTAATATAAACCCGTCCATTGCACGACAATCATGGTTATAAAAATCGGTAATAAGTAGTAATGGGTTTAGATATCGATTATGGATTAATCGGTAAATCGGGGATTAATCCGAACAAAAAATGGAGATATTTAATATTTAAATATTTATTAATATTCAATATATTCTTTAAATAAATTATGGAAGGATACTTTATAGTTGTGTTAAAATGCGTGTCAAGCATGTGAAAAAAACTGTAAAAAAATGAGAGAGACGGAGGTAGTATGATATATATAATTAAAAAATAATATATAAATATTAATTGGATTAAAAAAAATAAATCAGTCAAATAATTTTAAGGATTACTCGTGGATTAATCCGGGATTTTTTAAAAAATCGGGAAATTTGAGAACACTAACGAGAATACAATTTTAAAATTATTATATTAATAAAAATATTTAATAAAGGATAAATGAAAAATTAAAAGGTGGAGTAGTAATTAGTATGACTAGCAAGAGAAACGTGTGCTACTCAGTACTGAACTATTTATCCCAATAGTATTCCATTCAAATTCAGTTAGGGCTTCGTAAACCCCTCATCGATACAATCCTTTTGGTACGGTACGTTGGCTTTAATTTGATTTCGATTCGTTGTCTCCATTTATTTATGTATTGAATTGCCTCAGTTTTAAAGTTTCGTAATCTCAATTTAGTTTTGTTTGTTGAAAAATATCAGTTAATTAAGACATACATACATGCCTTTACCCATAATTCTGTTAGACAAGGTAGGATTTGATGCATTTGTTACCCCTAGAAATTTATATATGCTATTTTCCGATTGGATACGACCTAGACGAATCCATGCGTATTTCTATCTTATTAGTTATTGATAGGTAGGATAATATCATTTTCATATTATTACCTTGTAAATTAAGTGTTGACAGTTATTGATATTAGTTTGTAGCAGTTACTTCAGTGTCAAATTCTCGAGTTGGCTGTGTGTAGAATGTTTCTGCATAGTTTTTTGTATGAATTATATGTTTCTGGTGCACACTTGCAGTGCAAAAAATATAATGCCGATGCCTAGTGTGGAAGACGTGGCAAGAAAGGAAGAAGAAGATTTCAAGATACTAGCACGGGGAATCTGGTCTATTAAGCCAGTTGATCTCAATGTATCCCCCGGGGATAAGCTTTCTCTAGAATCCATTTTTTTAAATGACCCTAGACCTTCTGTGGCCAAGGTAGTATTAACTTATCATTCAGTTTGTCCTCTTTAATTACTTTCTTTAAGAATGAACTTTTGCCAGCTTGTACCATGTATATTAATATCTGCGTGGTCTATAGGCTTTTCAAGAACTATGTGGAGATAAATACGTGTGTATTTTCATGCTCCCTATGTCTGCTCGCCATACAGAATCATCTTTTCTTGATGCTATGGTACTCAGGGAAGTTTACCAAGACATTGAGTCTTCCGGTGGTAAATTCGAGGTAATTTGTGTGCCTACACATGCTAAAGCTGAGCGAAATATCCACAATGGTGATTACTACAATCCGCTTCATCACAATTTCCGAATAGAGTCGTGCACACCATTTCCTCATATGGATACGAGGGATGATATATGCTTGGAGCGAATAGCGAGGACAATCGGTCTCCCTGAGGAAACAACTTATCTTATCATTGCTCCTTTGAAGGTCAGAAGAGTTGTCAGTGTATTTGACAATGATTTTCTTCATTGGCATGGAGCTGAAGCTTATCCCTTTACCCCACAAAAGCTCAAACAACTAGCACTCCAAGATAAAGCATTGCTAAGTGGCAAACACGACTTGAGTACCCTTTTGTCGACACCTCATCGTGACTATGTTATCTCAAATGATTGCACTAAGGTACTTTAATCAGCCCATTTAAATTCGGCACATTTTAAAACTTAAGTAGACAATTATGTATTTAGTTGAGTTATATTGATGATACTTCTTATGCCGTCTCACTATATGGAATGCATTATTGAATCTGCTCTACTCACATCATTTTATTAATGGAATTGAATCAGGTACCTATTTCTGATCTACAACAAAAGACTCTTTGCCTCTTATTTTACGAAGATAATCTGGAGTGCAAAAAGCGGACAGAAGAACTTAAGCAGGTCTATGAAGCACACAAAGATTTCGAGGTGGTGGTTGTGTTCTCCCTTACTTTTGGGCATGACACTAGTCACTTGGTGGGAGCTAATGGGAAATTCAGATCAGAATTGAAATTCTGGAAAGTCTTCTGCAACATGCCATGGTTGGCACTCCCGTTCGATGACCCAAAATGTAGGCAGCTGTGGCGCATCTTTAATCGCACCAAAGTCTACAATGATTCTTGTGCATCCAATGATTCTTGTCCATCCAAGCTGATCATAATCTACTCTCAAGGAAAATACTTTAGGGAAGATGGCTTTCAAATCCTGGAGAAGACTAGATTCAAAAGTTATCCTTTCATGGGGAAGGTGGTGGGACAATGTACACTTGAAGTAAGAGAGAAGCAATTGTCCTCAATTCTGGGACAAGATGTTGAACTAATTCGTGATGAATTAATTCATGGTTGTAGGCAACAGTGTGGAATAGGGCAGGTTAGTTCTTTACACCATCTTAAATATCATAATTTTCCTTTCTGTATATTGTTTTCATATTAATAGTCTTCTTACCCTTGCAGGAAAAATATACAGTCTCTAAACTCTTGGGGGCCTCAGTTGTCTTACTTTTTATAGCAGGACCATGGTTTAGTGAATTTCTATCGGAACTAAAATATTATTTTTACACAAAATGCGAGACTCTTTATAAGTTTGAGGTAGTGTATGTTCCAATGAATGAATCTTCACCTAGTGTCCATCCGTATATGCTTGGTAGTCTTTCTCCTGTTTCTAATGAGAAGAACTTTATTCCTCTCTTCACTTACTATTTTAAAGATAAAATGACTCAAGATGCAAAAGAGAAGTTTACTTTGGCGCTAGTTACTTTTGGGCCGTTTGGGCACTATTTTAAGCAGGGAATCATCTCTACCACGAGTTCTGAAGACGCGTCTCAGCTATTTGTGGATACCTTCCCCTTTGTGGATGATGTAGACAAAGAATTTTATAAATTCACAATTCGCAACGGATAAATTTGAAAGGGGTCGTTTAGGTAATTTGCTATCATGATTTTATTGTTTGAAGAATGATTGACCTGCGTAGCACAACTTTTGTTTTTGTATATTTGCATAAAAAAGTAGATGTAAAACTTACTTCCTATAATTTATTATGGAGTAGATGTAGCTGTTTTAGCTTCTTCAGACCTAGAGTCGTCGGTCATTTTGTTCTTATCTTGATGCTACACATCAAGAACGCAGTTCTTGCATTGTATGTTTTTTATTTCCAAGGTATTTTAGTGTAATTACTTGATCTGTTATATTCTGCACAATGAGAATTACATAGAAATCTTTTACCCTAGAAAGAACCATACCAATACTTACTGTTTGAAGTGTGTGTAAGTTAATAATTTGTAAATTGTTCAACAGACCTGAATCCTATAAATTAATATTGTAGTAAATGAATTTGCAACTATACAGGCATTAACATGGCTAGCAATCGATTGTCTGTTTTGTGCATAGAAGTCATAATCAGATTGAGATTTTTATAAAGCAATCGATATTGAGCTCTTTGATTCCAATTTCTTCTTGTGTTTTTCTTTTAATGAACCAATTACAGTAGTTATGCCACTTCTGCTGGGCTATCTTTACTCTTAGTCGCCGTTGACTATTGATAATATTTTTATACATTGTCAAAAAAGTTCATACTGTAATTACTGAGTTTTTTTATTGCTGAGTTACCAAGTTATTGTGGTAATAAAAAAATTGGCATGTTAGTAACTAAATGTGTTGTTTTACTTGATGGAAAGCACAGGGATATATTGATATAAGTTGTCATCAGTTCTACTGTCAGTGTTATGTCTTCGACGCTCTCTAATTGGCTATATATGTGGTATTGGTAATTTAATTGATGTTTTAAATTTGAAGTTGGTATTATCTCTTTCTACAATTGCTATACAATTAGGTATTTTCTTGTATTGTGAATATCTAAATATCTAATTGTTGCTTTTCAACTTCAGGTATGAATTTGTGTCCTGATGAAGCCTAAAAATGGACGGATTCTGCGGAGGTGAAGACTTAACTGTTACAGAAAGTACATGACATGCAGATTGTTATTTTTTTGAAACTTCTCTATTAATCTAGTGTTTTTTAACGTCTTGTTTCAAAGCTCAATGTAGCTGGTAAACCTTGTTAATTGCCTCTGAATCCTGATAGTATTTTATGGTGTTTACAATTTTATGCTTCAGTGATTGATACTTGAAACTATATTATGTACTTTTGTTGGGCTGAATTGCAGAAGTGATCTGGTTACTATTACTTAGTGTGGCTTAGTACAACTTCTATATTTAATGACATACTTACTGTTAGCATTGTCAAAAGTTGTCAAATTTAATGGCATACTACACCTTTCATGAGCACTTTCAACTAAGTTCAGTTAATTAAAATAAATCTATAATTATCTTTTTTTCTATATATACCTATGCTATCTATCTATGTTATATAATTATGAGAACAATTTCATACAGGTATTTAGGTTTCAAGATGTTTTTTTTTCTAGTGTGTTTGTGAAAGAAGGTGAGAAGTGTTTTGAGGAGAGTTTGGTGGTCGATTGTGTTGTTTGGACTACGATAATTAATGGGTTTGTTTTGAATAGGTGTTTTAATGAGGCTAGAGTTATGTTATTGAAAATGAGTTTTTTAGGGTTGGACATTAATGAGTTTTTTTAGTGGTATGCTTGGTGTGTTGTTTGATGTTGTTGAAGGGGAGTCAATTCACTGGTTTTTGGTAAAGATGGGATTTTTATGTGGGTGTTCAATAATGCACTTATGAATATGTATAGTAAGTTTGGTTATAAGGTGTGTGCTTAAGGTGTTTTGATGAAAATCCGAGACCCGATGTGATGTGGTTTCGTTGTCCGGGAGGGTTTATGTTGCTGATGATGGTGTAGAGGCTTTTAGTTTGTCTGAAATGTGTGTTGTCAGAGGCTTGGAAATTAATGTCTGTTGGCGGAGCAGGCAATGCAAATCCATTCCATCAAACTTGGCTTCAGTTCAGATGAATCTATGCAGACCTGTTAAATGTCATCATATGGAAATTCAATGGGATTACTGAAGACTGTTTTTGAGATTGATTTTGTGAATATTGTACATCTACGTAAGTACATGTATCCATGCTGGATGCCATGTTGATGGTCTAAATATTCTTGAAGCAAGAGGGAATCTGTGCTTGGCAGTTGATCATGTGACTTGTATTGTACTATGCTTTTCAAAGCTTTCGGCATCTTCGACAATTATAGATCATCATGGGAAAACTTCTCATCTTTTGGTTCTGAAATCGGGTATGGATAAAAAGTATATTCATTAGGAGTGTTGTTATAGATGCTTATTGCAAGTGTGGAAGTATAGGTGGTGCAGAGACGGCTTTTAGAAATAAAGATCAACACAATGTAGCAGTTTGGATTGCTATGATGATGGGATATGCGCAGTGTCAAGTGTACAACTTATCAAGCGCAAAATGCCTGAACGTGGGCTGCAACCTGATGAGATAACTTAACTCAGCTAGTTCCTGTTGTCATGCAGGACTGGTAAATGAAGCAAAATATCACTTGATTCTATGTTTAATCTTCATGAAGTTGTTCCATGTTTAGAACACTACGCCTGTGCAGTTGACGTGCTAGGTCGAGTCGGTCTCTTTGAAGAGGCAGAAATTTGTCAAATGTCTATTCTCCCTGTTGCCCGTATATGGAAAATTCTTTTATCAGCATGCAGTCTTCATGGACACACATTGATCTAGGACAATTTGCGGCAAGCAAAATACTTGGGCTGCAGCCTGAAAATTTCATGTCCCATATTGATAGGTTCCGCAGGAGACTTCTGCATAGTTGAAGTGATGAATCTACTAAAGAATGGGTAATTGATTGCGTGCACTGCCGCGTAGACTGGCTGAACAAGGGAAGAAGTGGCTGAGAGAAGATGATGACGGGGACTAGGAAGCCAGAATTAGAAAAGATAAAAGTTCCCCAAAATTTGTGGATAGGAGAAAGTGGTTGAGACTAATCAGAAACGTAAAAGCAAGACTAACTAATCAGAACAATTCAACCATTCAAGATTTTCGAATTCTAAATTTGAACAGTTTGGAGCCAAATACTAAACAGGTATTCGTTATTGGTCCGAGTGGTAGCGCAACTAGTATCTTTACAACTGGCACTGATGTTTAAGTCCTAGTGTGAAGTTCTACCTAGTTATGATCAGAGGATTTTGTAAAGAAGGGTTACTGGAAGAAGCAGATAAAATATTTATGGAAATGAAAGCTAGTAGCTGCATGCCAGATGATGTCCCTTACAACACACTTATCTGTGGCTGCTTTGGGAATAAGAAATATGACAAAGGATGTGTGCTTATAGCTGAGATGGTTGCTCATGGTTTCGCAGCGGATGCCTCTACCACCTCCATGGTATTGGACTTGCTCAAATTAAAAGGGCAGGGCCCTGCTCTCCTTGCTCAAAGCAGGTAGTTTCTTGAGGTACATTATAGTTTTAAATTTCCAACTCTTTGTACAAGTTCGCCATAAAATTCAAAGGCAATTATAGCATTGTTATATTGTACGTACTATTAACTGTCCGTAGTACTAGTATCTTTTAAACTGTCACTGATGTTATAATTCTGTCTGTTGTTTTTGCACTCAGAGTAGTATATCTCTTGTTATGTACTAAAATTACTAAATTACAAATGATTGGAGTTTATAAATTCTTAATTTGCTGAATATCATATTTTGAAATGGTGGTCTTGTTTTGTCCGTGCATCGTCTAATGTCACTGTGTCCTAATGCTCATTAGGGACAGGGTATCTATATATTGGCAGTACTGTGTTTGTTATCCGACTTGTACATGTTATCCATATATCTTAACAAACCTTGAGGCACCATAGTAAAGATTTATATTTAACTTTCCTTATTGATAGGAATTGTGTTCCCCTGTTTACAAGTTTAGAGAATGATTTTTTCCCATTTTGTTGATCGATCAGTTAACAATACAGCTACTTTTTTTTGTTAAAAGAGCGGGATGGCCCCTCCTCTCTTTTCATAAAAAATTCCTGCTCCAGTTACATGAAAGAAAGGAGTTTGTTAAGATACAAAATACTTTAAAATTGCTCTAATATCCACACTTGCTCTAGACATTCCTTGGTTGATTCCAAGTACTAGTATCCTATCAACTGTCATTGTTGTGAATTAGTTTGTTCTTCTCCTACTTACTCCTACTTAAGAAGAGTATCTTTCATACGTTTCGTATTATTCCTAAGCACAGTCGAAGTTGATTTAACATAATTTTTCTGAATACCTAATCTCGAATTGCTGGTTGTGTGTTGTATTTGTACATATTGTCTGTAGATATTTTGACTAGGTAGTATGTTGCGTTCTGTCGTACTAAGACTACAACTATTTGCTGCTCTTGTTAAATGAAACTGTACTCAAAGATATGCTAGAAATAATGATTCAAAGAGGCCACTGTCCTGATAAAGTCACATATGATGCACTTATAGACGGGTATTCAAAATTGAGACAAATTTTTTTTTGGGGGTACAGAATACTTTTAAACTGACAACACCCGTAAGAGTTTGTAACAAAATTTGAAGAATATAACAATATTGATACTGATGCAGACTCACCGTCGCAAATTCTTTCAGTTTCCCTTATAGTTCCTTTTTCAAAACAGTGACAAAATTGAGCTTGAGCCTCAGTCGAATTCATGCTCAAAATAATATATGAATTATCTTATTATTTATGAATAGAAGATGTAGTAAATGACAAGAAAGCTAACGGGATATATTAATTCGAGTAGGTAAAGGTTGTGTTGTGGATAATTCAGTTGGTACCGGCTATTCATGTGTAGCTCACCAGGTGTTTCATTTAAGTTTTTTCCAGCAGCTGTTTTTTCGTTGTTTACATTCTTAAGAGCTTTTTTAATTTGCGACTTGGTACTGGACTTATCTGATAGTTAGGAAATATCTAAATCATATGGATATCATTTTTCATCCAAAAGTGTTCCAAGATTGATTGAAGTTGTTAAACTGGGTCGGCGGAACATATATTCCTTTTAAGTTGGTATGTTTTGTTAAAGTGTTAGAATTATAGCTTATTCCAGTCTCTTGTACTATATTAAGCATGGTAATTTATGTTTTCCAAGACCAACTCTAATACTCTATTATGCACAGAGACATTGATGTATGGCCTGGAGAATAACATGTTAAAAACAGTTGGTATAACATATGATGTGGTTATATATAAAACAGTTAGTCCATATTTCCTTGTTAAGGTAGGTACTGCATAGTACACTTCATTAATGCTTTTTTTTTTTAATCTCAAAGTGCCACTGTGCCACCCTGTCAGCTACCAAGGTTATTTAAGTACCTGAAAGAAATTTAATGGCCTTTTCACAATGACTGTAGAAAAAGGTGTGAATGGGGCTATGTACATTGTGAACACAGTTTACAAGTCACCAGTATCTGATTTTAAAATATGTACGAGGATTAGATGAATTGTATCGAGTCTCATGCATCTTTTATCCGAAATGTATTGGATACCACTGGGTGACATGTCAGACCCCTTTTGAAATTAGTTGCAGATTCCTTACCAAGTCTTCAAATGAACCTCAGTTGGTTTCTTGTAAACTGGCTTTCATGTCTTCAATGTGTGCATCAATTTTAAGATAATGGAATTGTTGTACATACTAAGCATGCATCTGTAGAGGCACATTTCTGCTTTAAGTCCTTCAGGGCACATGTATCGAGTCCAGTAGCTTAGTATTAGTTTTGTTGGAGGACATCTGATTGAATGATATTGTGGGCATGAATAATTATAATGGTATTTTTAAAATTATGGGACAAATGAGGGTATATTGGAAATTTCCCTAATTTTTTAAAACACATTTTACTATTTTGTTAACATTAATTATATAGTGCTTTCTCTGTGTATTTTAATATGTCTGTTTTTTTATATTTTGTTTGACTTTTTTTTACACAATTCTAAGTAATTTAACCGTATAGATTAAATAATATTTTTTTTTTTTGTAAATTAAAGATTTAGTTATATATTTTTATTCATAAAAAGAAAAAAATTAAAAATAATTATTATAACTATGCGGTCAAAGCACTTAGAAATTTAAAAGTGCGTGTACAAAAATAAAATTTCATATAATGTCATATAATAAAAAACACTAGGACTAACAAATTTTATACCAAAGAGTAGGACTGAGCATTCGGTCGGTTCGGTCCAAAACCGGACCGAACCGAATAGACCGAAAAACCGAATAGTCATTTTTTCTTGGACCGAACCGGACCGAAGTTATATTATGGACCGGACCGAACCGAATTAATAGTCATTTTTTCTTGGACCGAACCGGACCGAAGTTATATTATGGACCGGACCGAACCGAACCGAAATAATTCGGTTCAGTCCGGTTTTGGACCGAATAGACCGATTTTTTTAAAAAAAATAAAATTGCATTAAAAATTAAATCACAAATTATAAATTTTAAAATATAAGTAAAGTAATGTGATATGTAGAGTTCTAATACTCTATAAATATAATTACAAATTAAAAATTTTGATTATAATTTTTAAGATATTTGTAAAATATATATAATACAAAATTATAGTATTTATGATTTGGTCTATTCGGTCTATTTGGTCCGGACCGAAATATTTGTGAAAACAACCGAACCGGACCGGATTTTATTTCGGTCTATTCGGTCTGGACTGAATAGACTGAATTTCTGAAAAATTTAGGACCGAACCGAACCGAATTAGCACGGTGCGGTTTTTCGGTTTCGGTTCGGTTTTGCTCGGCCCTACCAAAGAGAGAAGTTTCTTAATTTCAGGTGAGATTTGTTTTTGATGGAATATTGGGGACCATCCGACCAGATTGGGCCCTAAGTATGGAAAGCCCACACCCTTGATTAGCATAAAAATTATTCAATTCGAATTTGAAGAGATTTTTTTTTATGCATGTATACTTAAAAAAAGAGATCATTCTTAATTAGCATTAATTAGCATAAAAAGGTTCCATTACTGGCCCTTTATTTAATTCGAATTTGTGCCTCGCAGAGGAGATTTTCCTTAAGCATGTATACTTAAAAAAAGAGATCAATAATTAATGTGCTTAAAAAAAGAGATCAATAATTAATGTACCGAATAAATTTGTAGTTGCTTGCACATGCATATATCATTATTGAATTTTATAAGTTTATCAAGATGATATTAGTGTAGTAATTAAAGCTATTACATTTAAGAAAGTCTTGGGTTCAATTTCTTAAAATCGATTTTATTTTACAGAAACTGCCAAAATACAGTATGAAACTTTTTTACTACTATTTTTAAATTTGCTTGCGTTTCATTATTTGTAACAATACATTATGCAACCAAAAATAACATGTAACATTTTTTTAAGTTTTTTTGAAAAAAGATTATAACTTTTTTTTAATTGCATCCGAATTTGCATCAGGTTGTAGTTAAAGTTAAATTGAGTGGCAAAATCGTATTTTTGCAAAATTACTTGAAAATCATGTTTCTGCAAATAAAAACTTTTAAAAAAAATTTATTTT
Organism: Apium graveolens; assembly: GCF_009905375.1. Lineage (NCBI taxonomy): Eukaryota > Viridiplantae > Streptophyta > Magnoliopsida > Apiales > Apiaceae > Apium > Apium graveolens. The sequence goes on from NC_133653.1 coordinate 70,986, forward strand.
TGCAAATAAAACTATAAAAAATGTATTTTTGCAAAAAATAAAAAAAATCACACTTTTCAAAAAATCTCTTTACCTTAATCGTAATTGTATTTTGAAAATTATAAGACAAATAAGGATATATTGTATTTTTAATTAACATTTAATGAAGAGAAAAATTTCTTAATTTCAAGGGGTACACGAAGATGTAATGTTGGGGAGCATGAGACAAGGTGTGGGGCCCTAGATATAGAAAAGCCCTTTTAGAAACAATAGTCTGTAAAAAACACTCTTGTCTTCTTCTCTTCTCGCCGCCGCTGCTTTTCTCTCTGAGCTCTCATTTCTTTGAAAATCTAAATAATGAGTAAAGATAACTTAGGTAAGTACATTCCTCCCTGGATGAGAGATCGAGCTCGTGGTTCGTCTCACCGGAGTGGTAGTAGGGATTCGTTTGCAGGCGGTGATAGTGGTAGTGGTAGTGGTAGGTGGTTGAGGGAGGATACTTCTATGTCGTCTGCTGCTCCGGTAGTAAATGTTCCTCGGCATTCTGATTCAAGCTCTAGCTCTACTAGTGGCGGAAGACGAGTTACACTCACTCCTCTCATTCAAAATTGTTACACACAATCAGAAGCAAACCATAGATATGATGGTGATTGGGTGAAAAATAAAGAACCTGTTGGTTGTGATATAGAGGCAAGGATTAGGAATGGCAAGAAAAAGGGGTTCTTTGCAGCTGCTGAGATTGTGTATTCTGTGTTTCTGCTTGGGTCGATGAACTTGTCTCCTCGCAATTTCAACGCCGATAAACTCGTTGCAGAGCTTTATGCTCGTGGATTTAGCAAAGTTCAACACGGGGTGTTTGTAACGATTGATCGAGACCAACCGAAGGGTGACAATAGTTTTATTCAACAAGTCAAAGTAGCAAAAGAGTTGGCAATTTTGTTTAATAAGTCTCCAGATTTAAGAGCAAGAATAAGAAGTCAATGGCTGGAGCACAGGAGCAATGGTTTGCCGCATCGTGGTACCGAGTATTTGGCTGGGCAATTAATAGATGAATGTAAGTTTTTAATTAGTGAGTACATAAAACATGCACCTAGTCTAGGTTTAACGGTTGAAGAATATCTAGATTTTACTTCAACTTTATATAATCAGTGTAATCCTAATTTTGGTGACATAAACCAAAAAAAGAACTATGCATTTATTAAACCAGAACACTCGTTTGCTAAACTTAGTCTGGATAATACATTTACCAAGGAAACATTGTACACAAGGCTAATTTCAGTACCCCCTCCCAATCAACATATCCCAAACCAAGTTATTTCCCAGTGTAACAAGTCTCATGATATATGTATTTTAACTGAAGTTAGGTATTCATTTAAGTGGGAAAAGGAAAAAAACAATGTATATTTGGTTAGGTCTGATCCTTCTATAGGCTATAGATTGGATTTTTGTAGACATGAGGGGAACGATCACGTTTTTAGTTACCTTTCGGAACAAGATCGTATTGATCTCCAAAGTGCAATTTCGCAAAATCCTTCTTATGGTTTTTATGAGAATTTGACCGAGGCACAAAAAAACCAACCAAGAGCTGTTGCTGAGATATATCAACCAGAAGTACTTGATGAAGTTGGTGGATGGACGGCCGGTCGCAAGGGCAAGGGCAAGGGCAAAGGAAAGCGAAAGGTATCATAATAAGTAATTTACTATTGTTGTACATCTCCACTGTACATCTTCACATAAGACTTTTACTTTTAATTACTAATGCTACTAAAGAATTATATATAAGCAAATTAGGTTTGCACTTTGTAGTTAATGGTTTTACTGATCCTCCGTTGCAAGTTTGGGGAAACTGAATCATTTTTCATGGCTTGTACATCTGGTAACACAGAGAGAAAGTTGGAGATATAACATGTCACCACAAATTTCGTATTCTCTATGCATGCCTTACATTGCCGTACTATAGTTCTGGACAACTTTCTGTTATAGATGTATGTTTTATGGCTTTTATATGACTTGAATCATGCATGTAGGAGTGAATTGTGCACGAGTTGAAGAAGTGAAGCAACTGCGAGGTCGTTTGGAAGGTATGTGACTAGTAGAATCCTTTTTTATGTGGTATGCTTAGTAACAAATAAGGTTATACAGAAGTTACATATTTATTGTTTGAATCTCGATATCGTTAAATTTAAGCTTTCAATTTGTAGGTACTTTCCTTGTCTCCATATAAAAGAAGTTTGGATGTTTAACTTTAAAGATTACTGGAGCACTTGAAATTTGAAAACTGAAATATTGATTCTCTAATTCACCTTAATATTTAGCCTCTTTTGTACATGTACTTAGCCTATGTCAGTATTGTCCTTGTGATTTCCATATTGTGGAACATTCCCCGTGGCGCCATATTAAGAAATCTGAAGTGTAATATTAGATTATATACAAGGAGTGTAGGATTAAGTGCCTGTAATGCCCTGTACTGGAGCAACAATTATGGTAGATAGTTGTGTTCGGCTTTGCTCCCGCATAACATCTTGCATTCTGCAACAGTAAATAACTGATAGAAAATCTTGTTTACACTCTGCTTGTGTAATTAATTCACAAAGCACACCCGGGTAGGCTACTCCTTTAAAGCCTTTTTTTTAATAAATAAATATTTTTCCTACTCTAAATAAATTAAAATGTAAGTCGTTTTTTCTGAACCTTCTTTTCCTAAATCCAACAAGGTTACCTACGTTGGTTGAGTCAGGAACGCAAGGAGATAGAAAATTGCATAATTTTTTCTGCGGACATACTAATACTAACTAAATCGCAAAGCAGGCTAACACGTTGTTTTCTGTTAGAAGATCATTTGGTTGATTGGTGTATAAGTTATGATTGAAAGTCAGGTTTACTGTATACGATAAGCTGGAAGCTTATCACCTACTTTGTGGTTTGTGTGTGCTTGATAGTTTAATGTGCTTTTCTCTAGAGGTCATTCTCTTAGCTTTAGATTATTGATATACTATATCTATTTGATTCTTAGAATTTTGAAGTTCTGGACTGTGTTAAGTTTTTTTTTTTGAACAAAAGATAAGATTCAAATTGCTTAAATATAGGAATACACGGTCACATAGTTCAATCATCAATGTCACTTGAAATCTTTAAAGATTTTAGCCACAGCTACCCTAGACATCATAACATGGCTAATCAGAGTCCAACTCCGATGGCTAGCATTCCTGATAGTATTAGCTAACACTTAGAATATTCCTGTAAGAAGATTTGCAGCTGTGGAGATGGCTGCACCGGTTATAGCACACTGCACAATCTGCTCATGGGATGAATCATCTGATGTCACTCCACGGGCCTCTTTTAGCCCATAAGTAAGACCTGAGTACATCCCAGCAGCTAAACCCCTTTGCAATTACTCTTTTCGGCTGCCTTTGACCAGGGCCTTGATAGACTTCTTATTAGTTTCACCCTTGAAGTCTTGAAAGCAATTTGACCTAGAGACCCCTATCCCTGGGGGCATACCACCATTGTCACCACACTTACAATCTATTGTGGAGTAGACAAATTGAGGAATTTAAAAATATTTAGTTCTTTTAGCCTTAGAGTCATTTAGATGTAATGTATTTTACAAAATGAAATATTATGGCAATGTTGTACCTTAATAAAGATAGGACCGTTTTAGTCAATTATAATTTGTACACTTTTCTGGTAGTAACAGACTTGGTTCCCATACTTTAGTATCATGATAATTTAATTGCAATCACAAGGGCAGCAAGACTGTAATAAATAAATGTCTGTTTTGTGTTTTGAGGTTCTTTTTATGATTTTTTTCTACATGGTTTCTGTGTTTTATGTCCTAACATGCTTTTCAATAAATCATTTTTTTGTACACTTATACTGCTACTATTGACCGAGTTTTTGTGATTGCTTCCTTGCCAAATCATGTAATTCAAGAATGCAGCATGTCATATTAGTGATTACATATGTTCTTGTTTTGCTTGATGTATTGCATTCTCTGCTTCTCTCAATATGATAAGTACAGACTTACATATAGTTTTAGTATTTAAATTGTTTAATACCAGCAGCGTAGCACAGGAAGATGTAAATATCTAATCTTTCTGTTGCTTTTATCTTCCAGATATGAACTTGTGTCTTGTTGAAGCCTAATACTTTATGGATGCGGTGGGAATGAAGGCATTAGATGTTATTGAAGGAACCTGATATGTAGAATCTTTCCTTTAGATAATTCTCTATTAATTAATTATATAATCTGTCTTGTTTAAGAACCCAGTGTACGAGGTAAACCTTGTTATTTGTCCTCTGAATCCTGTTAATTGCTCTATTGAGATGTTTACAATTCTATGCTATGCTATGCTACGGTGATCGGAACTTTGAAATATATTATGTTATTATGTACTTCTATTGGGCCGAAGCAATTTTGCCAATGTTGATATTTTCTTAATGTGGCTTAATCAAACTTGTATACATAGTGACACTACCTAATATAGCTCAGGTACACCTAATAAGGAAAGAAGCCACCATTCTGTGGAGGCTCAGTTGGAAGTCCGGAACCGTAAAATTCTTGACATCTCCCCTAAAGAATCCAATAACTATAATAAACCCGATAATCGCAATGTGGAGGGCTGTGAACAACTGTTCACTAATGAACTTTCTCTCGTACTGCAATAACATGAATCACATATTAATATCAATAAAATTCAAAGTACATTGAGGTTGTTTAGTGACCTGGAACAGATAATTAAGGATAGAATTAAGACGATGACAACGGAAATGAAGTTGATTTGATTGAATCCTTGTGGTAGAGCATAAATGGTCGATCTCCATTTAGTTTCTGATGAGGACATACCAGTAGCTGGCCTTATATGTGGACTGTGGTTAAACTTCCAGCCACGGCGTTTGACAAAACATAATCTATTATCAGATTTGCACCAGTGAAGAAAGCCGCAAATTCACCTGAACAACAACCACATATCACAAATGTAACATTATAGGATAAGTATTAAGATAACCATCAATTCATACTAATCAGAAAACGCTACTAAAATAGATATTATACTTCTAACACTCCTCTCACTTGCACGTGTGAACCAAATTAATGTCCTGTTTTCTTCCTTAGATCGTTACTCATGTGAACAGGGCCGTTTACAAATATAGTGTTTGTCAGATTCGTACTTGCTCTCAGAAGAAGGTGGCCTTCACAATCAGACTGGTGCTTTAAGTATATTATCTATCTGCAGTCCTGATTAGGATGTGCATTTGAGGTAAGCCTTGTTGCAGCAAGCTTCTTTCAAGCTTTACCTTGAATCCCAGTATTGTTCTCCCTTATCCATCTATAGACATGCGTGTGGTGTTTCCCAAAAAGATTCATGCGTTCTTTAAGTCTCGACACAGTAACAGGATCAGCAGCATTCTGGGATTTTCGTAGTAGCATATTCAGGAAACTCTTTTAGTTGGATCAAGTTTATGATTTGACAATGACGTTACTGGACTTCAATTAGTGCCTGTTTTTACATTTTGTTCAGCTTAAGGGCTCTTTAATCTTTTATTTGGTCTTCCATTGAACTCTAACTAGCTTTATATAGAGCCTGTGCGAGGCACATGCATGTTCTAGTCTCAAACGTTAGAGAATTGTGTACATGATTGTGAAATTAGACTATTGTGAGCTCCGACATGTGTTGTGATCTCCTGTAGCCTGCAGGGATGACGCTCTGTGCTTGAAAGCTGGTAATTCTCCGGGAATTGCCATTGAGCATGCATGTACCTTTTTTTGGCGACATCATGTAGCTGCACTACATAGAAATAGAGCAATCTGCATATACGAGTTGCCAATAGTTTTTAAGCTGGGCATGCAGTCACACGACAGTTTCCATATCTTTCATTGCTTCAGTTGAATAATGCCTGAGAGAATCCTAATAGTATAGTTACAAATAACTAAAAAGAAGTATAAACACAGTACACCACCTCTTTAAAAGCTCACATAATACAAGGACATTCCACATTTCCACCTCTGTAGCAAATTAAGCTTTCCTTTACAGTGCCTCTTGGAGCGGTTATATTGTCACTGAGATTGAAAAATCTTCACAACTTCACAATACCTTGACTGTTAGAAATTCCGAGTGCATGCATGTACCTTGTTTTGGAGACATCCATTTTGCACTCAAGATCAAGCCTGCATATTATACACACCAGCAGTGAACAACTGTTCACTAATGAACTTTCTCTCGTACTGCAATAACATTAATCACATATTAATATCAATAAAATTCAAAGTACATTGAGGTTGTTTAGTTCTCTTCAAGAACGGAGAGAAGGGACTCATGGTTCTGGTTGTTTGATGAATATGTCAAATTCACTGTACGGAGTTGTTATAGGTGTTTACGAGGAGAGAATGAATGTGTGAATAGAGTGTTCTGGAAAAAAATTTGAAGTTTAAAGTTACCTGGAAAAGTCCTGAATTTGGTGTGGCGTGCGTGTATGAGCTGTTTACCTACGACCGATGTTTTAGTAGGTAAAAGAGTTAATATTAATGGTTGTTGTTCCTGGTGCCAATTGTATGTGGAGACTGATATACATGTGCTATTTTAGTGTTGCTTTGCTAAAGAAATAAGGGAAAATATTAGATTTAGTGACTTAGTTAGAGTAATGCCAAATGATACGGTGTTAATGATCCTTCAGAAGTTTTTTCAAGTAGGTACAAACATCAAATACTGATGATGATTCTCCTATGTTGTAGCATTTTGAAGAGAAGAAACTCTTAGGTGTGGCAGCGTGTGAATATGTCAATGTTTGGGGTGAAGTCTAAAGTGAATAATATGCTAGTTGATTGGCAACAAGCTCAGCAGAAACAAGTGACAAGTAAGTCTGAATAAATTCATACTAGGCGACGGTGGTGTAAGCCACCTTTAGGATGGGTAAATATAAACACAGACGCAGTTTATCATCTGGGATCAAACAAGATAGGGATGAGATGTGTTATTCGAGATGAGACTGAAAGTTTTGTTAAAGCCATGAGTAATATCATTCAAGGGTGTTTTCAACCTAATAAAGAAGCTGATGCCATTGAACTAAAAGAAGCTATAGTTTGGACGAAAAGCTGGAGGCAACACATGTGTATTTTCAAATGTGATGCAAAGTTACTAGTTGATGCTGTAAATGGGGAGGGAGGTGCTACCTATTTTCATTTGCTAGTTGAAGATTGTAGAGATATTTTTAAACACTTTGATGAAGTGTTAGTGTTATTTGTTCATAGATATGCGCGTATGTTGCCATATATTGGCTCAGGTGGCATATTTTATGTCAGGTCTCACAGAGCGAACTTAAAGCCTCTGATTTAGGAGGCATATTCTTCTGCCGTGAGATTCGAACTGAGACCAAGCTGAGTTAACCCTTGCAGGCAAAGAATATGTTTTTGAATGTTTCCATTAGAATTATATATGTACTATAAATAAAAATATATAATTTATTAATAATTTAATATAAACCCGTCCATTGCACGACAATCATGGTTATAAAAATCGGTAATAAGTAGTAATGGGTTTAGATATCGATTATGGATTAATCGGTAAATCGGGGATTAATCCGAACAAAAAATGGAGATATTTAATATTTAAATATTTATTAATATTCAATATATTCTTTAAATAAATTATGGAAGGATACTTTATAGTTGTGTTAAAATGCGTGTCAAGCATGTGAAAAAAACTGTAAAAAAATGAGAGAGACGGAGGTAGTATGATATATATAATTAAAAAATAATATATAAATATTAATTGGATTAAAAAAAATAAATCAGTCAAATAATTTTAAGGATTACTCGTGGATTAATCCGGGATTTTTTAAAAAATCGGGAAATTTGAGAACACTAACGAGAATACAATTTTAAAATTATTATATTAATAAAAATATTTAATAAAGGATAAATGAAAAATTAAAAGGTGGAGTAGTAATTAGTATGACCAGCAAGAGAAACGTGTGCTACTCAGTACTAATCTATTTATCCCAATAGTATTCCATTCAAATTCAGTTAGGGCTTCGTAAACCCCTCATCGATACAATCCTTTTGGTACGGTACGTTGGCTTTAATTTGATTTCGATTCGTTGTCTCCATTTATTTATGTATTGAATTGCCTCAGTTTTAAAGTTTCGTAATCTCAATTTAGTTTTGTTTGTTGAAAAATATCAGTTAATTAAGACATACATACATGCCTTTACCCATAATTCTGTTAGACAAGGTAGGATTTGATGCATTTGTTACCCCTAGAAATTTATATATGCTATTTTCCGATTGGATACGACCTAGACGAATCCATGCGTATTTCTATCTTATTAGTTATTGATAGGTAGGATAATATCATTTTCATATTATTACCTTGTGAATTAAGTGTTGACAGTTATTGATATTAGTTTGTAGCAGTTACTTCAGTGTCAAATTCTCGAGTTGGCTGTGTGTAGAATGTTTCTGCATAGTTTTTTGTATGAATTATATGTTTCTGGTGCACACTTGCAGTGCAAAAAATATAATGCCGATGCCTAGTGTGGAAGACGTGGCAAGAAAGGAAGAAGAAGATTTCAAGATACTAGCACGGGGAATCTGGTCTATTAAGCCAGTTGATCTCAATGTATCCCCCGGGGATAAGCTTTCTCTAGAATCCATTTTTTTAAATGACCCTAGACCTTCTGTGGCCAAGGTAGTATTAACTTATCATTCAGTTTGTCCTCTTTAATTACTTTCTTTAAGAATGAACTTTTGCCAGCTTGTACCATGTATATTAATATCTGCGTGGTCTATAGGCTTTTCAAGAACTATGTGGAGATAAATACGTGTGTATTTTCATGCTCCCTATGTCTGCTCGCCATACAGAATCATCTTTTCTTGATGCTATGGTACTCAGGGAAGTTTACCAAGACATTGAGTCTTCCGGTGGTAAATTCGAGGTAATTTGTGTGCCTACACATGCTAAAGCTGAGCGAAATATCCACAATGGTGATTACTACAATCCGCTTCATCACAATTTCCGAATAGAGTCGTGCACACCATTTCCTCATATGGATACGAGGGATGATATATGCTTGGAGCGAATAGCGAGGACAATCGGTCTCCCTGAGGAAACAACTTATCTTATCATTGCTCCTTTGAAGGTCAGAAGAGTTGTCAGTGTATTTGACAATGATTTTCTTCATTGGCATGGAGCTGAAGCTTATCCCTTTACCCCACAAAAGCTCAAACAACTAGCACTCCAAGATAAAGCATTGCTAAGTGGCAAACACGACTTGAGTACCCTTTTGTCGACACCTCATCGTGACTATGTTATCTCAAATGATTGCACTAAGGTACTTTAATCAGCCCATTTAAATTCGGCACATTTTAAAACTTAAGTAGACAATTATGTATTTAGTTGAGTTATATTGATGATACTTCTTATGCCGTCTCACTATATGGAATGCATTATTGAATCTGCTCTACTCACATCATTTTATTAATGGAATTGAATCAGGTACCTATTTCTGATCTACAACAAAAGACTCTTTGCCTCTTATTTTACGAAGATAATCTGGAGTGCAAAAAGCGGACAGAAGAACTTAAGCAGGTCTATGAAGCACACAAAGATTTCGAGGTGGTGGTTGTGTTCTCCCTTACTTTTGGGCATGACACTAGTCACTTGGTGGGAGCTAATGGGAAATTCAGATCAGAATTGAAATTCTGGAAAGTCTTCTGCAACATGCCATGGTTGGCACTCCCGTTCGATGACCCAAAATGTAGGCAGCTGTGGCGCATCTTTAATCGCACCAAAGTCTACAATGATTCTTGTGCATCCAATGATTCTTGTCCATCCAAGCTGATCATAATCTACTCTCAAGGAAAATACTTTAGGGAAGATGGCTTTCAAATCCTGGAGAAGACTAGATTCAAAAGTTATCCTTTCATGGGGAAGGTGGTGGGACAATGTACACTTGAAGTAAGAGAGAAGCAATTGTCCTCAATTCTGGGACAAGATGTTGAACTAATTCGTGATGAATTAATTCATGGTTGTAGGCAACAGTGTGGAATAGGGCAGGTTAGTTCTTTACACCATCTTAAATATCATAATTTTCCTTTCTGTATATTGTTTTCATATTAATAGTCTTCTTACCCTTGCAGGAAAAATATACAGTCTCTAAACTCTTGGGGGCCTCAGTTGTCTTACTTTTTATAGCAGGACCATGGTTTAGTGAATTTCTATCGGAACTAAAATATTATTTTTACACAAAATGCGAGACTCTTTATAAGTTTGAGGTAGTGTATGTTCCAATGAATGAATCTTCACCTAGTGTCCATCCGTATATGCTTGGTAGTCTTTCTCCTGTTTCTAATGAGAAGAACTTTATTCCTCTCTTCACTTACTATTTTAAAGATAAAATGACTCAAGATGCAAAAGAGAAGTTTACTTTGGCGCTAGTTACTTTTGGGCCGTTTGGGCACTATTTTAAGCAGGGAATCATCTCTACCACGAGTTCTGAAGACGCGTCTCAGCTATTTGTGGATACCTTCCCCTTTGTGGATGATGTAGACAAAGAATTTTATAAATTCACAATTCGCAACGGATAAATTTGAAAGGGGTCGTTTAGGTAATTTGCTATCATGATTTTATTGTTTGAAGAATGATTGACCTGCGTAGCACAACTTTTGTTTTTGTATATTTGCATAAAAAAGTAGATGTAAAACTTACTTCCTATAATTTATTATGGAGTAGATGTAGCTGTTTTAGCTTCTTCAGACCTAGAGTCGTCGGTCATTTTGTTCTTATCTTGATGCTACACATCAAGAACGCAGTTCTTGCATTGTATGTTTTTTATTTCCAAGGTATTTTAGTGTAATTACTTGATCTGTTATATTCTGCACAATGAGAATTACATAGAAATCTTTTACCCTAGAAAGAACCATACCAATACTTACTGTTTGAAGTGTGTGTAAGTTAATAATTTGTAAATTGTTCAACAGACCTGAATCCTATAAATTAATATTGTAGTAAATGAATTTGCAACTATACAGGCATTAACATGGCTAGCAATCGATTGTCTGTTTTGTGCATAGAAGTCATAATCAGATTGAGATTTTTATAAAGCAATCGATATTGAGCTCTTTGATTCCAATTTCTTCTTGTGTTTTTCTTTTAATGAACCAATTACAGTAGTTATGCCACTTCTGCTGGGCTATCTTTACTCTTAGTCGCCGTTGACTATTGATAATATTTTTATACATTGTCAAAAAAGTTCATACTGTAATTACTGAGTTTTTTTATTGCTGAGTTACCAAGTTATTGTGGTAATAAAAAAATTGGCATGTTAGTAACTAAATGTGTTGTTTTACTTGATGGAAAGCACAGGGATATATTGATATAAGTTGTCATCAGTTCTACTGTCAGTGTTATGTCTTCGACGCTCTCTAATTGGCTATATATGTGGTATTGGTAATTTAATTGATGTTTTAAATTTGAAGTTGGTATTATCTCTTTCTACAATTGCTATACAATTAGGTATTTTCTTGTATTGTGAATATCTAAATATCTAATTGTTGCTTTTCAACTTCAGGTATGAATTTGTGTCCTGATGAAGCCTAAAAATGGACGGATTCTGCGGAGGTGAAGACTTAACTGTTACAGAAAGTACATGACATGCAGATTGTTATTTTTTTGAAACTTCTCTATTAATCTAGTGTTTTTTAACGTCTTGTTTCAAAGCTCAATGTAGCTGGTAAACCTTGTTAATTGCCTCTGAATCCTGATAGTATTTTATGGTGTTTACAATTTTATGCTTCAGTGATTGATACTTGAAACTATATTATGTACTTTTGTTGGGCTGAATTGCAGAAGTGATCTGGTTACTATTACTTAGTGTGGCTTAGTACAACTTCTATTTTTAATGACATACTTACTGTTAGCATTGTCAAAAGTTGTCAAATTTAATGGCATACTACACCTTTCATGAGCACTTTCAACTAAGTTCAGTTAATTAAAATAAATCTATAATTATCTTTTTTTCTATATATACCTATGCTATCTATCTATGTTATATAATTATGAGAACAATTTCATACAGGTATTTAGGTTTCAAGATGTTTTTTTTTCTAGTGTGTTTGTGAAAGAAGGTGAGAAGTGTTTTGAGGAGAGTTTGGTGGTCGATTGTGTTGTTTGGACTACGATAATTAATGGGTTTGTTTTGAATAGGTGTTTTAATGAGGCTAGAGTTATGTTATTGAAAATGAGTTTTTTAGGGTTGGACATTAATGAGTTTTTTTAGTGGTATGCTTGGTGTGTTGTTTGATGTTGTTGAAGGGGAGTCAATTCACTGGTTTTTGGTAAAGATGGGATTTTTATGTGGGTGTTCAATAATGCACTTATGAATATGTATAGTAAGTTTGGTTATAAGGTGTGTGCTTAAGGTGTTTTGATGAAAATCCGAGACCCGATGTGATGTGGTTTCGTTGTCCGGGAGGGTTTATGTTGCTGATGATGGTGTAGAGGCTTTTAGTTTGTCTGAAATGTGTGTTGTCAGAGGCTTGGAAATTAATGTCTGTTGGCGGAGCAGGCAATGCAAATCCATTCCATCAAACTTGGCTTCAGTTCAGATGAATCTATGCAGACCTGTTAAATGTCATCATATGGAAATTCAATGGGATTACTGAAGACTGTTTTTGAGATTGATTTTGTGAATATTGTACATCTACGTAAGTACATGTATCCATGCTGGATGCCATGTTGATGGTCTAAATATTCTTGAAGCAAGAGGGAATCTGTGCTTGGCAGTTGATCATGTGACTTGTATTGTACTATGCTTTTCAAAGCTTTCGGCATCTTCGACAATTATAGATCATCATGGGAAAACTTCTCATCTTTTGGTTCTGAAATCGGGTATGGATAAAAAGTATATTCATTAGGAGTGTTGTTATAGATGCTTATTGCAAGTGTGGAAGTATAGGTGGTGCAGAGACGGCTTTTAGAAATAAAGATCAACACAATGTAGCAGTTTGGATTGCTATGATGATGGGATATGCGCAGTGTCAAGTGTACAACTTATCAAGCGCAAAATGCCTGAACGTGGGCTGCAACCTGATGAGATAACTTAACTCAGCTAGTTCCTGTTGTCATGCAGGACTGGTAAATGAAGCAAAATATCACTTGATTCTATGTTTAATCTTCATGAAGTTGTTCCATGTTTAGAACACTACGCCTGTGCAGTTGACGTGCTAGGTCGAGTCGGTCTCTTTGAAGAGGCAGAAATTTGTCAAATGTCTATTCTCCCTGTTGCCCGTATATGGAAAATTCTTTTATCAGCATGCAGTCTTCATGGACACACATTGATCTAGGACAATTTGCGGCAAGCAAAATACTTGGGCTGCAGCCTGAAAATTTCATGTCCCATATTGATAGGTTCCGCAGGAGACTTCTGCATAGTTGAAGTGATGAATCTACTAAAGAATGGGTAATTGATTGCGTGCACTGCCGCGTAGACTGGCTGAACAAGGGAAGAAGTGGCTGAGAGAAGATGATGACGGGGACTAGGAAGCCAGAATTAGAAAAGATAAAAGTTCCCCAAAATTTGTGGATAGGAGAAAGTGGTTGAGACTAATCAGAAACGTAAAAGCAAGACTAACTAATCAGAACAATTCAACCATTCAAGATTTTCGAATTCTAAATTTGAACAGTTTGGAGCCAAATACTAAACAGGTATTCGTTATTGGTCCGAGTGGTAGCGCAACTAGTATCTTTACAACTGGCACTGATGTTTAAGTCCTAGTGTGAAGTTCTACCTAGTTATGATCAGAGGATTTTGTAAAGAAGGGTTACTGGAAGAAGCAGATAAAATATTTATGGAAATGAAAGCTAGTAGCTGCATGCCAGATGATGTCCCTTACAACACACTTATCTGTGGCTGCTTTGGGAATAAGAAATATGACAAAGGATGTGTGCTTATAGCTGAGATGGTTGCTCATGGTTTCGCAGCGGATGCCTCTACCACCTCCATGGTATTGGACTTGCTCAAATTAAAAGGGCAGGGCCCTGCTCTCCTTGCTCAAAGCAGGTAGTTTCTTGAGGTACATTATAGTTTTAAATTTCCAACTCTTTGTACAAGTTCGCCATAAAATTCAAAGGCAATTATAGCATTGTTATATTGTACGTACTATTAACTGTCCGTAGTACTAGTATCTTTTAAACTGTCACTGATGTTATAATTCTGTCTGTTGTTTTTGCACTCAGAGTAGTATATCTCTTGTTATGTACTAAAATTACTAAATTACAAATGATTGGAGTTTATAAATTCTTAATTTGCTGAATATCATATTTTGAAATGGTGGTCTTGTTTTGTCCGTGCATCGTCTAATGTCACTGTGTCCTAATGCTCATTAGGGACAGGGTATCTATATATTGGCAGTACTGTGTTTGTTATCCGACTTGTACATGTTATCCATATATCTTAACAAACCTTGAGGCACCATAGTAAAGATTTATATTTAACTTTCCTTATTGATAGGAATTGTGTTCCCCTGTTTACAAGTTTAGAGAATGATTTTTTCCCATTTTGTTGATCGATCAGTTAACAATACAGCTACATTTTTTTGTTAAAAGAGCGGGATGGCCCCTCCTCTCTTTTCATAAAAAATTCCTGCTCCAGTTACATGAAAGAAAGGAGTTTGTTAAGATACAAAATACTTTAAAATTGCTCTAATATCCACACTTGCTCTAGACATTCCTTGGTTGATTCCAAGTACTAGTATCCTATCAACTGTCATTGTTGTGAATTAGTTTGTTCTTCTCCTACTTACTCCTACTTAAGAAGAGTATCTTTCATACGTTTCGTATTATTCCTAAGCACAGTCGAAGTTGATTTAACATAATTTTTCTGAATACCTAATCTCGAATTGCTGGTTGTGTGTTGTATTTGTACATATTGTCTGTAGATATTTTGACTAGGTAGTATGTTGCGTTCTGTCGTACTAAGACTACAACTATTTGCTGCTCTTGTTAAATGAAACTGTACTCAAAGATATGCTAGAAATAATGATTCAAAGAGGCCACTGTCCTGATAAAGTCACATATGATGCACTTATAGACGGGTATTCAAAATTGAGACAAATTTTTTTTTGGGGGTACAGAATACTTTTAAACTGACAACACCCGTAAGAGTTTGTAACAAAATTTGAAGAATATAACAATATTGATACTGATGCAGACTCACCGTCGCAAATTCTTTCAGTTTCCCTTATAGTTCCTTTTTCAAAACAGTGACAAAATTGAGCTTGAGCCTCAGTCGAATTCATGCTCAAAATAATATATGAATTATCTTATTATTTATGAATAGAAGATGTAGTAAATGACAAGAAAGCTAACGGGATATATTAATTCGAGTAGGTAAAGGTTGTGTTGTGGATAATTCAGTTGGTACCGGCTATTCATGTGTAGCTCACCAGGTGTTTCATTTAAGTTTTTTCCAGCAGCTGTTTTTTCGTTGTTTACATTCTTAAGAGCTTTTTAATTTGCGACTTGGTACTGGACTTATCTGATAGTTAGGAAATATCTAAATCATATGGATATCATTTTTCATCCAAAAGTGTTCCAAGATTGATTGAAGTTGTTAAACTGGGTCGGCGGAACATATATTCCTTTTAAGTTGGTATGTTTTGTTAAAGTGTTAGAATTATAGCTTATTCCAGTCTCTTGTACTATATTAAGCATGGTAATTTATGTTTTCCAAGACCAACTCTAATACTCTATTATGCACAGAGACATTGATGTATGGCCTGGAGAATAACATGTTAAAAACAGTTGGTATAACATATGATGTGGTTATATATAAAACAGTTAGTCCATATTTCCTTGTTAAGGTAGGTACTGCATAGTACACTTCATTAATGCTTTTTTTTTTTAATCTCAAAGTGCCACTGTGCCACCCTGTCAGCTACCAAGGTTATTTAAGTACCTGAAAGAAATTTAATGGCCTTTTCACAATGACTGTAGAAAAAGGTGTGAATGGGGCTATGTACATTGTGAACACAGTTTACAAGTCACCAGTATCTGATTTTAAAATATGTACGAGGATTAGATGAATTGTATCGAGTCTCATGCATCTTTTATCCGAAATGTATTGGATACCACTGGGTGACATGTCAGACCCCTTTTGAAATTAGTTGCAGATTCCTTACCAAGTCTTCAAATGAACCTCAGTTGGTTTCTTGTAAACTGGCTTTCATGTCTTCAATGTGTGCATCAATTTTAAGATAATGGAATTGTTGTACATACTAAGCATGCATCTGTAGAGGCACATTTCTGCTTTAAGTCCTTCAGGGCACATGTATCGAGTCCAGTAGCTTAGTATTAGTTTTGTTGGAGGACATCTGATTGAATGATATTGTGGGCATGAATAATTATAATGGTATTTTTAAAATTATGGGACAAATGAGGGTATATTGGAAATTTCCCTAATTTTTTAAAACACATTTTACTATTTTGTTAACATTAATTATATAGTGCTTTCTCTGTGTATTTTAATATGTCTGTTTTTTTATATTTTGTTTGACTTTTTTTTACACAATTCTAAGTAATTTAACCGTATAGATTAAATAATATTTTTTTTTTTTGTAAATTAAAGATTTAGTTATATATTTTTATTCATAAAAAGAAAAAAATTAAAAATAATTATTATAACTATGCGGTCAAAGCACTTAGAAATTTAAAAGTGCGTGTACAAAATAAAATTTCATATAATGTCATATAATAAAAAACACTAGGACTAACAAATTTTATACCAAAGAGTAGGACTGAGCATTCGGTCGGTTCGGTCCAAAACCGGACCGAACCGAATAGACCGAAAAACCGAATAGTCATTTTTTCTTGGACCGAACCGGACCGAAGTTATATTATGGACCGGACCGAACCGAATTAATAGTCATTTTTTCTTGGACCGAACCGGACCGAAGTTATATTATGGACCGGACCGAACCGAACCGAAATAATTCGGTTCGGTCCGGTTTTGGACCGAATAGACCGATTTTTTTTAAAAAAATAAAATTGCATTAAAAATTAAATCACAAATTATAAATTTTAAAATATAAGTAAAGTAATGTGATATGTAGAGTTCTAATACTCTATAAATATAATTACAAATTAAAAATTTTGATTATTATTTTTAAGATATATGTAAAATATATATAATACAAAATTATAGTATTTATGATTTGGTCTATTCGGTCCGAACCGAAATATTTGTGAAAACAACCGAACCGAACCGGATTTTATTTCGGTCTATTCGGTCCGGACTGAATAGACTGAATTTCTGAAAAATTTAGGACCGAACCGAACCGAATTAGCACGGTTCGGTTTTTCGGTTTCGGTTCGGTTTTGCTCGGCCCTACCAAAGAGAAAAGTTTCTTAATTTCAGGCGAGATTTGTTTTTGATGGAATATTGGGGACCATCCGACCAGATTGGGCCCTAAGTATGGAAAGCCCACACCCTTGATTAGCATAAAAATTAGACTTAATTGCATGAAAATGGTATGAGTTATAATTTTTTTGCACAAAAATGGCTAACATATAATAATAGGCACCTGTATGACTCATGTATAATTTTTTTAGCACCCGATTACATTCCGTTAGGTATCTTTAACGGACGTTAGGGTTTTCATAAATTAAAGATGTAATTGCACGAAGATGGCCTAATTATAATATTTTTTGCACAAAAATGATCAATCAAGAAATTAAAAATCAAAGAGCATTTATAAAATAAATCAATCACGGAATTAAAAATTAAATAGCAGCTACAAATTAGCAGAAAAAAAAAACTTATTTTTTTATAAAGGTAAACGACTTTCCTTTTATATAACTACAGAATCACACCTTAATCTAAATTTCCAAGACATAGCCAAGACGAAAAACAATACCTTAATCTATATTACTGGGACAGAGCCAAAACGGAAAGTAGTTCAGAAGTATATTAAATTTAACGCCTTAATCTTCATCTTTCTCGTCTCCATCTTCGCCGCTAGTTTTTTTTGAAGCAGTCTTATGGTTCCTTCGCTTAACTCTACCAGGTCAACCAACAGCAAAAGGACTCGTAAGTGAGAAGTCAATATGCTTATGCTAATACACTTTCTTCAGGAACGAGGGAACATTCATCACCTGCCTTCCAAAACTATAGTATCCATATAAAATAAGTGTTAAAAACATGTAGAATTATGTAATTTCTTATTTTCATGTACAGTCTGATAACATGGAAAAAATAATTAAGGATATTAATGAAGAATACTAATGTACGAACATATCATGATGAATCCAAACTCCATATCGAATTATAGGATTCAAAATTTTATGCGAGACAACATCTAGAAATGATAATTATAGAGTATCAAAGTTTTACATCTTAGGGACGAGACAACTTATACAAAATTAGTACATATTCAATAAGCACTGTAAGATAATGAGCATGATGTATAGAAACACCAAAATATTTCAGTATAAAGGCAATACAGATAGAATAAACTAAAGAGAGACCTTCAGGTTATACTGAAAAAGCCAAGAAATACACACAAAGTCATGCACTCGACTTCACACAAGAAATCAGCAAAACCGTTCTTTTCAACAGGGCCTGGGATAGAACTATAGAAAGAATTATAACTGCTCTTTAGTTTTTAATTTCGTAATTGATTTAATTTGTAGATACTCTTTAATTTTTAATTCTTTGATAAATCATTTTTGTGCAAAAAAATTATAATTCAGAACATTTTCATGTAATTATATCTTTAATTAAAAAAAAATCCTAACGTCTGTTAAAAGTAATTAACGGAATGCAATCGGGTGGTAAAAAAATTATATTTAAGTCATACGGGTGCCTATTATTATAGGTCCGCCATTTTTATGCAAAACAATTATAACTCATGCCATTTTCATGCAATTAAGTCTAAAAATTATTTGAAGAGATTTTTTTTATGCATGTATACTTAAAAAAAGAGATCATTCTTAATTAGCATAAAAAGGTTCCATTACTGGCCCTTTATTTAATTCGAATTTGTGCCTCGCAGAGGAGATTTTCCTTATGCATGTATACTTAAAAAAAGAGATCAATAATTAATGTACCGAACAAATTTATAGTTGCTTGCACATGCATATATCATTATTGAATTTTATAAGTTTATCAAGATGAGATTAGTGTAGTAATTAAAGTTATTACATTTAAGAAAGTCTTGGGTTCAATTTCTTAAAATTGATTTTATTTTAGAGAAACTGCCACAATTATTTTATTTTCAAAAAATCTTTTTACTTTAAACGTAATTGTATTTTTAAAATTATAAGACAAATAAGGATACTATATTGGAATTTTTTTCTAATATTTGTTTTAACACTTTTTACAAATTTTTAATTAACATTTAATGAAGAGAAAAATTTCTTAATTTCAAGGGGTACACGAAGATGTAATGTTGGGGAGCATGAGACAAGGTGTGGGGCCCTAGATATAGAAAAGCCCTTTTAGAAACAATAGTCTGTAAAAAACACTCTTGTCTTCTTCTCTTCTCGCCGCCGCTGCTTTTCTCTCTGAGCTCTCATTTCTTTGAAAATCTAAATAATGAGTAAAGATAACTTAGGTAAGTACATTCCTCCCTGGATGAGAGATCGAGCTCGTGGTTCGTCTCACCGGAGTGGTAGTAGGGATTCGTTTGCAGGCGGTGATAGTGGTAGTGGTAGTGGTAGGTGGTTGAGGGAGGATACTTCTATGTCGTCTGCTGCTCCGGTAGTAAATGTTCCTCGGCATTCTGATTCAAGCTCTAGCTCTACTAGTGGCGGAAGACGAGTTACACTCACTCCTCTCATTCAAAATTGTTACACACAATCAGAAGCAAACCATAGATATGATGGTGATTGGGTGAAAAATAAAGAACCTGTTGGTTGTGATATAGAGGCAAGGATTAGGAATGGCAAGAAAAAGGGGTTCTTTGCAGCTGCTGAGATTGTGTATTCTGTGTTTCTGCTTGGGTCGATGAACTTGTCTCCTCGCAATTTCAACGCCGATAAACTCGTTGCAGAGCTTTATGCTCGTGGATTTAGCAAAGTTCAACACGGGGTGTTTGTAACGATTGATCGAGACCAACCGAAGGGTGACAATAGTTTTATTCAACAAGTCAAAGTAGCAAAAGAGTTGGCAATTTTGTTTAATAAGTCTCCAGATTTAAGAGCAAGAATAAGAAGTCAATGGCTGGAGCACAGGAGCAATGGTTTGCCGCATCGTGGTACCGAGTATTTGGCTGGGCAATTAATAGATGAATGTAAGTTTTTAATTAGTGAGTACATAAAACATGCACCTAGTCTAGGTTTAACGGTTGAAGAATATCTAGATTTTACTTCAACTTTATATAATCAGTGTAATCCTAATTTTGGTGACATAAACCAAAAAAAGAACTATGCATTTATTAAACCAGAACACTCGTTTGCTAAACTTAGTCTGGATAATACATTTACCAAGGAAACATTGTACACAAGGCTAATTTCAGTACCCCCTCCCAATCAACATATCCCAAACCAAGTTATTTCCCAGTGTAACAAGTCTCATGATATATGTATTTTAACTGAAGTTAGGTATTCATTTAAGTGGGAAAAGGAAAAAAACAATGTATATTTGGTTAGGTCTGATCCTTCTATAGGCTATAGATTGGATTTTTGTAGACATGAGGGGAACGATCACGTTTTTAGTTACCTTTCGGAACAAGATCGTATTGATCTCCAAAGTGCAATTTCGCAAAATCCTTCTTATGGTTTTTATGAGAATTTGACCGAGGCACAAAAAAACCAACCAAGAGCTGTTGCTGAGATATATCAACCAGAAGTACTTGATGAAGTTGGTGGATGGACGGCCGGTCGCAAGGGCAAGGGCAAGGGCAAAGGAAAGCGAAAGGTATCATAATAAGTAATTTACTATTGTTGTACATCTCCACTGTACATCTTCACATAAGACTTTTACTTTTAATTACTAATGCTACTAAAGAATTATATATAAGCAAATTAGGTTTGCACTTTGTAGTTAATGGTTTTACTGATCCTCCGTTGCAAGTTTGGGGAAACTGAATCATTTTTCATGGCTTGTACATCTGGTAACACAGAGAGAAAGTTGGAGATATAACATGTCACCACAAATTTCGTATTCTCTATGCATGCCTTACATTGCCGTACTATAGTTCTGGACAACTTTCTGTTATAGATGTATGTTTTATGGCTTTTATATGACTTGAATCATGCATGTAGGAGTGAATTGTGCACGAGTTGAAGAAGTGAAGCAACTGCGAGGTCGTTTGGAAGGTATGTGACTAGTAGAATCCTTTTTTATGTGGTATGCTTAGTAACAAATAAGGTTATACAGAAGTTACATATTTATTGTTTGAATCTCGATATCGTTAAATTTAAGCTTTCAATTTGTAGGTACTTTCCTTGTCTCCATATAAAAGAAGTTTGGATGTTTAACTTTAAAGATTACTGGAGCACTTGAAATTTGAAAACTGAAATATTGATTCTCTAATTCACCTTAATATTTAGCCTCTTTTGTACATGTACTTAGCCTATGTCAGTATTGTCCTTGTGATTTCCATATTGTGGAACATTCCCCGTGGCGCCATATTAAGAAATCTGAAGTGTAATATTAGATTATATACAAGGAGTGTAGGATTAAGTGCCTGTAATGCCCTGTACTGGAGCAACAATTATGGTAGATAGTTGTGTTCGGCTTTGCTCCCGCATAACATCTTGCATTCTGCAACAGTAAATAACTGATAGAAAATCTTGTTTACACTCTGCTTGTGTAATTAATTCACAAAGCACACCCGGGTAGGCTACTCCTTTAAAGCCTTTTTTTAATAAATAAATATTTTTCCTACTCTAAATAAATTAAAATGTAAGTCGTTTTTTCTGAACCTTCTTTTCCTAAATCCAACAAGGTTACCTACGTTGGTTGAGTCAGGAACGCAAGGAGATAGAAAATTGCATAATTTTTTCTGCGGACATACTAATACTAACTAAATCGCAAAGCAGGCTAACACGTTGTTTTCTGTTAGAAGATCATTTGGTTGATTGGTGTATAAGTTATGATTGAAAGTCAGGTTTACTGTATACGATAAGCTGGAAGCTTATCACCTACTTTGTGGTTTGTGTGTGCTTGATAGTTTAATGTGCTTTTCTCTAGAGGTCATTCTCTTAGCTTTAGATTATTGATATACTATATCTATTTGATTCTTAGAATTTTGAAGTTCTGGACTGTGTTAAGTTTTTTTTTTTGAACAAAAGATAAGATTCAAATTGCTTAAATATAGGAATACACGGTCACATAGTTCAATCATCAATGTCACTTGAAATCTTTAAAGATTTTAGCCACAGCTACCCTAGACATCATAACATGGCTAATCAGAGTCCAACTCCGATGGCTAGCATTCCTGATAGTATTAGCTAACACTTAGAATATTCCTGTAAGAAGATTTGCAGCTGTGGAGATGGCTGCACCGGTTATAGCACACTGCACAATCTGCTCATGGGATGAATCATCTGATGTCACTCCACGGGCCTCTTTTAGCCCATAAGTAAGACCTGAGTACATCCCAGCAGCTAAACCCCTTTGCAATTACTCTTTTCGGCTGCCTTTGACCAGGGCCTTGATAGACTTCTTATTAGTTTCACCCTTGAAGTCTTGAAAGCAATTTGACCTAGAGACCCCTATCCCTGGGGGCATACCACCATTGTCACCACACTTACAATCTATTGTGGAGTAGACAAATTGAGGAATTTAAAAATATTTAGTTCTTTTAGCCTTAGAGTCATTTAGATGTAATGTATTTTACAAAATGAAATATTATGGCAATGTTGTACCTTAATAAAGATAGGACCGTTTTAGTCAATTATAATTTGTACACTTTTCTGGTAGTAACAGACTTGGTTCCCATACTTTAGTATCATGATAATTTAATTGCAATCACAAGGGCAGCAAGACTGTAATAAATAAATGTCTGTTTTGTGTTTTGAGGTTCTTTTTATGATTTTTTTCTACATGGTTTCTGTGTTTTATGTCCTAACATGCTTTTCAATAAATCATTTTTTTGTACACTTATACTGCTACTATTGACCGAGTTTTTGTGATTGCTTCCTTGCCAAATCATGTAATTCAAGAATGCAGCATGTCATATTAGTGATTACATATGTTCTTGTTTTGCTTGATGTATTGCATTCTCTGCTTCTCTCAATATGATAAGTACAGACTTACATATAGTTTTAGTATTTAAATTGTTTAATACCAGCAGCGTAGCACAGGAAGATGTAAATATCTAATCTTTCTGTTGCTTTTATCTTCCAGATATGAACTTGTGTCTTGTTGAAGCCTAATACTTTATGGATGCGGTGGGAATGAAGGCATTAGATGTTATTGAAGGAACCTGATATGTAGAATCTTTCCTTTAGATAATTCTCTATTAATTAATTATATAATCTGTCTTGTTTAAGAACCCAGTGTACGAGGTAAACCTTGTTATTTGTCCTCTGAATCCTGTTAATTGCTCTATTGAGATGTTTACAATTCTATGCTATGCTATGCTACGGTGATCGGAACTTTGAAATATATTATGTTATTATGTACTTCTATTGGGCCGAAGCAATTTTGCCAATGTTGATATTTTCTTAATGTGGCTTAATCAAACTTGTATACATAGTGACACTACCTAATATAGCTCAGGTACACCTAATAAGGAAAGAAGCCACCATTCTGTGGAGGCTCAGTTGGAAGTCCGGAACCGTAAAATTCTTGACATCTCCCCTAAAGAATCCAATAACTATAATAAACCCGATAATCGCAATGTGGAGGGCTGTGAACAACTGTTCACTAATGAACTTTCTCTCGTACTGCAATAACATGAATCACATATTAATATCAATAAAATTCAAAGTACATTGAGGTTGTTTAGTGACCTGGAACAGATAATTAAGGATAGAATTAAGACGATGACAACGGAAATGAAGTTGATTTGATTGAATCCTTGTGGTAGAGCATAAATGGTCGATCTCCATTTAGTTTCTGATGAGGACATACCAGTAGCTGGCCTTATATGTGGACTGTGGTTAAACTTCCAGCCACGGCGTTTGACAAAACATAATCTATTATCAGATTTGCACCAGTGAAGAAAGCCGCAAATTCACCTGAACAACAACCACATATCACAAATGTAACATTATAGGATAAGTATTAAGATAACCATCAATTCATACTAATCAGAAAACGCTACTAAAATAGATATTATACTTCTAACACTCCTCTCACTTGCACGTGTGAACCAAATTAATGTCCTGTTTTCTTCCTTAGATCGTTACTCATGTGAACAGGGCCGTTTACAAATATAGTGTTTGTCAGATTCGTACTTGCTCTCAGAAGAAGGTGGCCTTCACAATCAGACTGGTGCTTTAAGTATATTATCTATCTGCAGTCCTGATTAGGATGTGCATTTGAGGTAAGCCTTGTTGCAGCAAGCTTCTTTCAAGCTTTACCTTGAATCCCAGTATTGTTCTCCCTTATCCATCTATAGACATGCGTGTGGTGTTTCCCAAAAAGATTCATGCGTTCTTTAAGTCTCGACACAGTAACAGGATCAGCAGCATTCTGGGATTTTCGTAGTAGCATATTCAGGAAACTCTTTTAGTTGGATCAAGTTTATGATTTGACAATGACGTTACTGGACTTCAATTAGTGCCTGTTTTTACATTTTGTTCAGCTTAAGGGCTCTTTAATCTTTTATTTGGTCTTCCATTGAACTCTAACTAGCTTTATATAGAGCCTGTGCGAGGCACATGCATGTTCTAGTCTCAAACGTTAGAGAATTGTGTACATGATTGTGAAATTAGACTATTGTGAGCTCCGACATGTGTTGTGATCTCCTGTAGCCTGCAGGGATGACGCTCTGTGCTTGAAAGCTGGTAATTCTCCGGGAATTGCCATTGAGCATGCATGTACCTTTTTTTGGCGACATCATGTAGCTGCACTACATAGAAATAGAGCAATCTGCATATACGAGTTGCCAATAGTTTTTAAGCTGGGCATGCAGTCACACGACAGTTTCCATATCTTTCATTGCTTCAGTTGAATAATGCCTGAGAGAATCCTAATAGTATAGTTACAAATAACTAAAAAGAAGTATAAACACAGTACACCACCTCTTTAAAAGCTCACATAATACAAGGACATTCCACATTTCCACCTCTGTAGCAAATTAAGCTTTCCTTTACAGTGCCTCTTGGAGCGGTTATATTGTCACTGAGATTGAAAAATCTTCACAACTTCACAATACCTTGACTGTTAGAAATTCCGAGTGCATGCATGTACCTTGTTTTGGAGACATCCATTTTGCACTCAAGATCAAGCCTGCATATTATACACACCAGCAGTGAACAACTGTTCACTAATGAACTTTCTCTCGTACTGCAATAACATTAATCACATATTAATATCAATAAAATTCAAAGTACATTGAGGTTGTTTAGTTCTCTTCAAGAACGGAGAGAAGGGACTCATGGTTCTGGTTGTTTGATGAATATGTCAAATTCACTGTACGGAGTTGTTATAGGTGTTTACGAGGAGAGAATGAATGTGTGAATAGAGTGTTCTGGAAAAAAATTTGAAGTTTAAAGTTACCTGGAAAAGTCCTGAATTTGGTGTGGCGTGCGTGTATGAGCTGTTTACCTACGACCGATGTTTTAGTAGGTAAAAGAGTTAATATTAATGGTTGTTGTTCCTGGTGCCAATTGTATGTGGAGACTGATATACATGTGCTATTTTAGTGTTGCTTTGCTAAAGAAATAAGGGAAAATATTAGATTTAGTGACTTAGTTAGAGTAATGCCAAATGATACGGTGTTAATGATCCTTCAGAAGTTTTTTCAAGTAGGTACAAACATCAAATACTGATGATGATTCTCCTATGTTGTAGCATTTTGAAGAGAAGAAACTCTTAGGTGTGGCAGCGTGTGAATATGTCAATGTTTGGGGTGAAGTCTAAAGTGAATAATATACTAGTTGATTGGCAACAAGCTCAGCAGAAACAAGTGACAAGTAAGTCTGAATAAATTCATACTAGGCGACGGTGGTGTAAGCCACCTTTAGGATGGGTAAATATAAACACAGACGCAGTTTATCATCTGGGATCAAACAAGATAGGGATGAGATGTGTTATTCGAGATGAGACTGAAAGTTTTGTTAAAGCCATGAGTAATATCATTCAAGGGTGTTTTCAACCTAATAAAGAAGCTGATGCCATTGAACTAAAAGAAGCTATAGTTTGGACGAAAAGCTGGAGGCAACACATGTGTATTTTCAAATGTGATGCAAAGTTACTAGTTGATGCTGTAAATGGGGAGGGAGGTGCTACCTATTTTCATTTGCTAGTTGAAGATTGTAGAGATATTTTTAAACACTTTGATGAAGTGTTAGTGTTATTTGTTCATAGATATGCGCGTATGTTGCCATATATTGACTCAGGTGGCATATTTTATGTCAGGTCTCACAGAGCGAACTTAAAGCCTCTGATTTAGGAGGCATATTCTTCTGCCGTGAGATTCGAACTGAGACCAAGCTGAGTTAACCCTTGCAGGCAAAGAATATGTTTTTGAATGTTTCCATTAGAATTATATATGTACTATAAATAAAAATATATAATTTATTAATAATTTAATATAAACCCGTCCATTGCACGACAATCATGGTTATAAAAATCGGTAATAAGTAGTAATGGGTTTAGATATCGATTATGGATTAATCGGTAAATCGGGGATTAATCCGAACAAAAAATGGAGATATTTAATATTTAAATATTTATTAATATTCAATATATTCTTTAAATAAATTATGGAAGGATACTTTATAGTTGTGTTAAAATGCGTGTCAAGCATGTGAAAAAAACTGTAAAAAAATGAGAGAGACGGAGGTAGTATGATATATATAATTAAAAAATAATATATAAATATTAATTGGATTAAAAAAAATAAATCAGTCAAATAATTTTAAGGATTACTCGTGGATTAATCCGGGATTTTTTAAAAAATCGGGAAATTTGAGAACACTAACGAGAATACAATTTTAAAATTATTATATTAATAAAAATATTTAATAAAGGATAAATGAAAAATTAAAAGGTGGAGTAGTAATTAGTATGACTAGCAAGAGAAACGTGTGCTACTCAGTACTGAACTATTTATCCCAATAGTATTCCATTCAAATTCAGTTAGGGCTTCGTAAACCCCTCATCGATACAATCCTTTTGGTACGGTACGTTGGCTTTAATTTGATTTCGATTCGTTGTCTCCATTTATTTATGTATTGAATTGCCTCAGTTTTAAAGTTTCGTAATCTCAATTTAGTTTTGTTTGTTGAAAAATATCAGTTAATTAAGACATACATACATGCCTTTACCCATAATTCTGTTAGACAAGGTAGGATTTGATGCATTTGTTACCCCTAGAAATTTATATATGCTATTTTCCGATTGGATACGACCTAGACGAATCCATGCGTATTTCTATCTTATTAGTTATTGATAGGTAGGATAATATCATTTTCATATTATTACCTTGTGAATTAAGTGTTGACAGTTATTGATATTAGTTTGTAGCAGTTACTTCAGTGTCAAATTCTCGAGTTGGCTGTGTGTAGAATGTTTCTGCATAGTTTTTTGTATGAATTATATGTTTCTGGTGCACACTTGCAGTGCAAAAAATATAATGCCGATGCCTAGTGTGGAAGACGTGGCAAGAAAGGAAGAAGAAGATTTCAAGATACTAGCACGGGGAATCTGGTCTATTAAGCCAGTTGATCTCAATGTATCCCCCGGGGATAAGCTTTCTCTAGAATCCATTTTTTTAAATGACCCTAGACCTTCTGTGGCCAAGGTAGTATTAACTTATCATTCAGTTTGTCCTCTTTAATTACTTTCTTTAAGAATGAACTTTTGCCAGCTTGTACCATGTATATTAATATCTGCGTGGTCTATAGGCTTTTCAAGAACTATGTGGAGATAAATACGTGTGTATTTTCATGCTCCCTATGTCTGCTCGCCATACAGAATCATCTTTTCTTGATGCTATGGTACTCAGGGAAGTTTACCAAGACATTGAGTCTTCCGGTGGTAAATTCGAGGTAATTTGTGTGCCTACACATGCTAAAGCTGAGCGAAATATCCACAATGGTGATTACTACAATCCGCTTCATCACAATTTCCGAATAGAGTCGTGCACACCATTTCCTCATATGGATACGAGGGATGATATATGCTTGGAGCGAATAGCGAGGACAATCGGTCTCCCTGAGGAAACAACTTATCTTATCATTGCTCCTTTGAAGGTCAGAAGAGTTGTCAGTGTATTTGACAATGATTTTCTTCATTGGCATGGAGCTGAAGCTTATCCCTTTACCCCACAAAAGCTCAAACAACTAGCACTCCAAGATAAAGCATTGCTAAGTGGCAAACACGACTTGAGTACCCTTTTGTCGACACCTCATCGTGACTATGTTATCTCAAATGATTGCACTAAGGTACTTTAATCAGCCCATTTAAATTCGGCACATTTTAAAACTTAAGTAGACAATTATGTATTTAGTTGAGTTATATTGATGATACTTCTTATGCCGTCTCACTATATGGAATGCATTATTGAATCTGCTCTACTCACATCATTTTATTAATGGAATTGAATCAGGTACCTATTTCTGATCTACAACAAAAGACTCTTTGCCTCTTATTTTACGAAGATAATCTGGAGTGCAAAAAGCGGACAGAAGAACTTAAGCAGGTCTATGAAGCACACAAAGATTTCGAGGTGGTGGTTGTGTTCTCCCTTACTTTTGGGCATGACACTAGTCACTTGGTGGGAGCTAATGGGAAATTCAGATCAGAATTGAAATTCTGGAAAGTCTTCTGCAACATGCCATGGTTGGCACTCCCGTTCGATGACCCAAAATGTAGGCAGCTGTGGCGCATCTTTAATCGCACCAAAGTCTACAATGATTCTTGTGCATCCAATGATTCTTGTCCATCCAAGCTGATCATAATCTACTCTCAAGGAAAATACTTTAGGGAAGATGGCTTTCAAATCCTGGAGAAGACTAGATTCAAAAGTTATCCTTTCATGGGGAAGGTGGTGGGACAATGTACACTTGAAGTAAGAGAGAAGCAATTGTCCTCAATTCTGGGACAAGATGTTGAACTAATTCGTGATGAATTAATTCATGGTTGTAGGCAACAGTGTGGAATAGGGCAGGTTAGTTCTTTACACCATCTTAAATATCATAATTTTCCTTTCTGTATATTGTTTTCATATTAATAGTCTTCTTACCCTTGCAGGAAAAATATACAGTCTCTAAACTCTTGGGGGCCTCAGTTGTCTTACTTTTTATAGCAGGACCATGGTTTAGTGAATTTCTATCGGAACTAAAATATTATTTTTACACAAAATGCGAGACTCTTTATAAGTTTGAGGTAGTGTATGTTCCAATGAATGAATCTTCACCTAGTGTCCATCCGTATATGCTTGGTAGTCTTTCTCCTGTTTCTAATGAGAAGAACTTTATTCCTCTCTTCACTTACTATTTTAAAGATAAAATGACTCAAGATGCAAAAGAGAAGTTTACTTTGGCGCTAGTTACTTTTGGGCCGTTTGGGCACTATTTTAAGCAGGGAATCATCTCTACCACGAGTTCTGAAGACGCGTCTCAGCTATTTGTGGATACCTTCCCCTTTGTGGATGATGTAGACAAAGAATTTTATAAATTCACAATTCGCAACGGATAAATTTGAAAGGGGTCGTTTAGGTAATTTGCTATCATGATTTTATTGTTTGAAGAATGATTGACCTGCGTAGCACAACTTTTGTTTTTGTATATTTGCATAAAAAAGTAGATGTAAAACTTACTTCCTATAATTTATTATGGAGTAGATGTAGCTGTTTTAGCTTCTTCAGACCTAGAGTCGTCGGTCATTTTGTTCTTATCTTGATGCTACACATCAAGAACGCAGTTCTTGCATTGTATGTTTTTTATTTCCAAGGTATTTTAGTGTAATTACTTGATCTGTTATATTCTGCACAATGAGAATTACATAGAAATCTTTTACCCTAGAAAGAACCATACCAATACTTACTGTTTGAAGTGTGTGTAAGTTAATAATTTGTAAATTGTTCAACAGACCTGAATCCTATAAATTAATATTGTAGTAAATGAATTTGCAACTATACAGGCATTAACATGGCTAGCAATCGATTGTCTGTTTTGTGCATAGAAGTCATAATCAGATTGAGATTTTATAAAGCAATCGATATTGAGCTCTTTGATTCCAATTTCTTCTTGTGTTTTTCTTTTAATGAACCAATTACAGTAGTTATGCCACTTCTGCTGGGCTATCTTTACTCTTAGTCGCCGTTGACTATTGATAATATTTTTATACATTGTCAAAAAAGTTCATACTGTAATTACTGAGTTTTTTTATTGCTGAGTTACCAAGTTATTGTGGTAATAAAAAAATTGGCATGTTAGTAACTAAATGTGTTGTTTTACTTGATGGAAAGCACAGGGATATATTGATATAAGTTGTCATCAGTTCTACTGTCAGTGTTATGTCTTCGACGCTCTCTAATTGGCTATATATGTGGTATTGGTAATTTAATTGATGTTTTAAATTTGAAGTTGGTATTATCTCTTTCTACAATTGCTATACAATTAGGTATTTTCTTGTATTGTGAATATCTAAATATCTAATTGTTGCTTTTCAACTTCAGGTATGAATTTGTGTCCTGATGAAGCCTAAAAATGGACGGATTCTGCGGAGGTGAAGACTTAACTGTTACAGAAAGTACATGACATGCAGATTGTTATTTTTTTGAAACTTCTCTATTAATCTAGTGTTTTTTAACGTCTTGTTTCAAAGCTCAATGTAGCTGGTAAACCTTGTTAATTGCCTCTGAATCCTGATAGTATTTTATGGTGTTTACAATTTTATGCTTCAGTGATTGATACTTGAAACTATATTATGTACTTTTGTTGGGCTGAATTGCAGAAGTGATCTGGTTACTATTACTTAGTGTGGCTTAGTACAACTTCTATTTTTAATGACATACTTACTGTTAGCATTGTCAAAAGTTGTCAAATTTAATGGCATACTACACCTTTCATGAGCACTTTCAACTAAGTTCAGTTAATTAAAATAAATCTATAATTATCTTTTTTTCTATATATACCTATGCTATCTATCTATGTTATATAATTATGAGAACAATTTCATACAGGTATTTAGGTTTCAAGATGTTTTTTTTCTAGTGTGTTTGTGAAAGAAGGTGAGAAGTGTTTTGAGGAGAGTTTGGTGGTCGATTGTGTTGTTTGGACTACGATAATTAATGGGTTTGTTTTGAATAGGTGTTTTAATGAGGCTAGAGTTATGTTATTGAAAATGAGTTTTTTAGGGTTGGACATTAATGAGTTTTTTTAGTGGTATGCTTGGTGTGTTGTTTGATGTTGTTGAAGGGGAGTCAATTCACTGGTTTTTGGTAAAGATGGGATTTTTATGTGGGTGTTCAATAATGCACTTATGAATATGTATAGTAAGTTTGGTTATAAGGTGTGTGCTTAAGGTGTTTTGATGAAAATCCGAGACCCGATGTGATGTGGTTTCGTTGTCCGGGAGGGTTTATGTTGCTGATGATGGTGTAGAGGCTTTTAGTTTGTCTGAAATGTGTGTTGTCAGAGGCTTGGAAATTAATGTCTGTTGGCGGAGCAGGCAATGCAAATCCATTCCATCAAACTTGGCTTCAGTTCAGATGAATCTATGCAGACCTGTTAAATGTCATCATATGGAAATTCAATGGGATTACTGAAGACTGTTTTTGAGATTGATTTTGTGAATATTGTACATCTACGTAAGTACATGTATCCATGCTGGATGCCATGTTGATGGTCTAAATATTCTTGAAGCAAGAGGGAATCTGTGCTTGGCAGTTGATCATGTGACTTGTATTGTACTATGCTTTTCAAAGCTTTCGGCATCTTCGACAATTATAGATCATCATGGGAAAACTTCTCATCTTTTGGTTCTGAAATCGGGTATGGATAAAAAGTATATTCATTAGGAGTGTTGTTATAGATGCTTATTGCAAGTGTGGAAGTATAGGTGGTGCAGAGACGGCTTTTAGAAATAAAGATCAACACAATGTAGCAGTTTGGATTGCTATGATGATGGGATATGCGCAGTGTCAAGTGTACA
The DNA here is from genome assembly GCF_009905375.1 of Apium graveolens. Classification (NCBI taxonomy): domain Eukaryota; kingdom Viridiplantae; phylum Streptophyta; class Magnoliopsida; order Apiales; family Apiaceae; genus Apium; species Apium graveolens. The sequence goes on from NC_133653.1 coordinate 103,242, forward strand.
ACTTATCAAGCGCAAAATGCCTGAACGTGGGCTGCAACCTGATGAGATAACTTAACTCAGCTAGTTCCTGTTGTCATGCAGGACTGGTAAATGAAGCAAAATATCACTTGATTCTATGTTTAATCTTCATGAAGTTGTTCCATGTTTAGAACACTACGCCTGTGCAGTTGACGTGCTAGGTCGAGTCGGTCTCTTTGAAGAGGCAGAAATTTGTCAAATGTCTATTCTCCCTGTTGCCCGTATATGGAAAATTCTTTTATCAGCATGCAGTCTTCATGGACACACATTGATCTAGGACAATTTGCGGCAAGCAAAATACTTGGGCTGCAGCCTGAAAATTTCATGTCCCATATTGATAGGTTCCGCAGGAGACTTCTGCATAGTTGAAGTGATGAATCTACTAAAGAATGGGTAATTGATTGCGTGCACTGCCGCGTAGACTGGCTGAACAAGGGAAGAAGTGGCTGAGAGAAGATGATGACGGGGACTAGGAAGCCAGAATTAGAAAAGATAAAAGTTCCCCAAAATTTGTGGATAGGAGAAAGTGGTTGAGACTAATCAGAAACGTAAAAGCAAGACTAACTAATCAGAACAATTCAACCATTCAAGATTTTCGAATTCTAAATTTGAACAGTTTGGAGCCAAATACTAAACAGGTATTCGTTATTGGTCCGAGTGGTAGCGCAACTAGTATCTTTACAACTGGCACTGATGTTTAAGTCCTAGTGTGAAGTTCTACCTAGTTATGATCAGAGGATTTTGTAAAGAAGGGTTACTGGAAGAAGCAGATAAAATATTTATGGAAATGAAAGCTAGTAGCTGCATGCCAGATGATGTCCCTTACAACACACTTATCTGTGGCTGCTTTGGGAATAAGAAATATGACAAAGGATGTGTGCTTATAGCTGAGATGGTTGCTCATGGTTTCGCAGCGGATGCCTCTACCACCTCCATGGTATTGGACTTGCTCAAATTAAAAGGGCAGGGCCCTGCTCTCCTTGCTCAAAGCAGGTAGTTTCTTGAGGTACATTATAGTTTTAAATTTCCAACTCTTTGTACAAGTTCGCCATAAAATTCAAAGGCAATTATAGCATTGTTATATTGTACGTACTATTAACTGTCCGTAGTACTAGTATCTTTTAAACTGTCACTGATGTTATAATTCTGTCTGTTGTTTTTGCACTCAGAGTAGTATATCTCTTGTTATGTACTAAAATTACTAAATTACAAATGATTGGAGTTTATAAATTCTTAATTTGCTGAATATCATATTTTGAAATGGTGGTCTTGTTTTGTCCGTGCATCGTCTAATGTCACTGTGTCCTAATGCTCATTAGGGACAGGGTATCTATATATTGGCAGTACTGTGTTTGTTATCCGACTTGTACATGTTATCCATATATCTTAACAAACCTTGAGGCACCATAGTAAAGATTTATATTTAACTTTCCTTATTGATAGGAATTGTGTTCCCCTGTTTACAAGTTTAGAGAATGATTTTTTCCCATTTTGTTGATCGATCAGTTAACAATACAGCTACTTTTTTTTGTTAAAAGAGCGGGATGGCCCCTCCTCTCTTTTCATAAAAAATTCCTGCTCCAGTTACATGAAAGAAAGGAGTTTGTTAAGATACAAAATACTTTAAAATTGCTCTAATATCCACACTTGCTCTAGACATTCCTTGGTTGATTCCAAGTACTAGTATCCTATCAACTGTCATTGTTGTGAATTAGTTTGTTCTTCTCCTACTTACTCCTACTTAAGAAGAGTATCTTTCATACGTTTCGTATTATTCCTAAGCACAGTCGAAGTTGATTTAACATAATTTTTCTGAATACCTAATCTCGAATTGCTGGTTGTGTGTTGTATTTGTACATATTGTCTGTAGATATTTTGACTAGGTAGTATGTTGCGTTCTGTCGTACTAAGACTACAACTATTTGCTGCTCTTGTTAAATGAAACTGTACTCAAAGATATGCTAGAAATAATGATTCAAAGAGGCCACTGTCCTGATAAAGTCACATATGATGCACTTATAGACGGGTATTCAAAATTGAGACAAATTTTTTTTTGGGGGTACAGAATACTTTTAAACTGACAACACCCGTAAGAGTTTGTAACAAAATTTGAAGAATATAACAATATTGATACTGATGCAGACTCACCGTCGCAAATTCTTTCAGTTTCCCTTATAGTTCCTTTTTCAAAACAGTGACAAAATTGAGCTTGAGCCTCAGTCGAATTCATGCTCAAAATAATATATGAATTATCTTATTATTTATGAATAGAAGATGTAGTAAATGACAAGAAAGCTAACGGGATATATTAATTCGAGTAGGTAAAGGTTGTGTTGTGGATAATTCAGTTGGTACCGGCTATTCATGTGTAGCTCACCAGGTGTTTCATTTAAGTTTTTTCCAGCAGCTGTTTTTTTCGTTGTTTACATTCTTAAGAGCTTTTTTAATTTGCGACTTGGTACTGGACTTATCTGATAGTTAGGAAATATCTAAATCATATGGATATCATTTTTCATCCAAAAGTGTTCCAAGATTGATTGAAGTTGTTAAACTGGGTCGGCGGAACATATATTCCTTTTAAGTTGGTATGTTTTGTTAAAGTGTTAGAATTATAGCTTATTCCAGTCTCTTGTACTATATTAAGCATGGTAATTTATGTTTTCCAAGACCAACTCTAATACTCTATTATGCACAGAGACATTGATGTATGGCCTGGAGAATAACATGTTAAAAACAGTTGGTATAACATATGATGTGGTTATATATAAAACAGTTAGTCCATATTTCCTTGTTAAGGTAGGTACTGCATAGTACACTTCATTAATGCTTTTTTTTTTTAATCTCAAAGTGCCACTGTGCCACCCTGTCAGCTACCAAGGTTATTTAAGTACCTGAAAGAAATTTAATGGCCTTTTCACAATGACTGTAGAAAAAGGTGTGAATGGGGCTATGTACATTGTGAACACAGTTTACAAGTCACCAGTATCTGATTTTAAAATATGTACGAGGATTAGATGAATTGTATCGAGTCTCATGCATCTTTTATCCGAAATGTATTGGATACCACTGGGTGACATGTCAGACCCCTTTTGAAATTAGTTGCAGATTCCTTACCAAGTCTTCAAATGAACCTCAGTTGGTTTCTTGTAAACTGGCTTTCATGTCTTCAATGTGTGCATCAATTTTAAGATAATGGAATTGTTGTACATACTAAGCATGCATCTGTAGAGGCACATTTCTGCTTTAAGTCCTTCAGGGCACATGTATCGAGTCCAGTAGCTTAGTATTAGTTTTGTTGGAGGACATCTGATTGAATGATATTGTGGGCATGAATAATTATAATGGTATTTTTAAAATTATGGGACAAATGAGGGTATATTGGAAATTTCCCTAATTTTTTAAAACACATTTTACTATTTTGTTAACATTAATTATATAGTGCTTTCTCTGTGTATTTTAATATGTCTGTTTTTTTATATTTGTTTGACTTTTTTTTACACAATTCTAAGTAATTTAACCGTATAGATAAAATAATATTTTTTTTTTTTGTAAATTAAAGATTTAGTTATATATTTTATTCATAAAAAGAAAAAAATTAAAAATAATTATTATAACTATGCGGTCAAAGCACTTAGAAATTTAAAAGTGCGTGTACAAAAATAAAATTTCATATAATGTCATATAATAAAAAACACTAGGACTAACAAATTTTATACCAAAGAGTAGGACTGAGCATTCGGTCGGTTCGGTCCAAAACCGGACCGAACCGAATAGACCGAAAAAACCGAATAGTCATTTTTTCTTGGACCGAACCGGACCGAAGTTATATTATGGACCGGACCGAACCGAATTAATAGTCATTTTTTCTTGGACCGAACCGGACCGAAGTTATATTATGGACCGGACCGAACCGAACCGAAATAATTCGGTTCGGTCCGGTTTTGGACCGAATAGACCGATTTTTTTAAAAAAAATAAAATTGCATTAAAAATTAAATCACAAATTATAAATTTTAAAATATAAGTAAAGTAATGTGATATGTAGAGTTCTAATACTCTATAAATATAATTACAAATTAAAAATTTTGATTATTATTTTTAAGATATATGTAAAATATATATAATACAAAATTATAGTATTTATGATTTGGTCTATTCGGTCCGAACCGAAATATTTGTGAAAACAACCGAACCGAACCGGATTTTATTTCGGTCTATTCGGTCCGGACTGAATAGACTGAATTTCTGAAAAATTTAGGACCGAACCGAACCGAATTAGCACGGTTCGGTTTTTCGGTTTCGGTTCGGTTTTGCTCGGCCCTACCAAAGAGAAAAGTTTCTTAATTTCAGGCGAGATTTGTTTTTGATGGAATATTGGGGACCATCCGACCAGATTGGGCCCTAAGTATGGAAAGCCCACACCCTTGATTAGCATAAAAATTAGACTTAATTGCATGAAAATGGTATGAGTTATAATTTTTTTGCACAAAAATGGCTAACATATAATAATAGGCACCCGTATGACTCATGTATAATTTTTTTAGCACCCGATTACATTCCGTTAGGTATCTTTAACGGACGTTAGGGTTTTCATAAATTAAAGATGTAATTGCACGAAGATGGCCTAATTATAATATTTTTTGCACAAAAATGATCAATCAAGAAATTAAAAATCAAAGAGCATTTATAAAATAAATCAATCACGGAATTAAAAATTAAATAACAGCTACAAATTAGCAGAAAAAAAAACTTATTTTTTTATAAAGGTAAACGACTTTCCTTTTATATAACTACAGAATCACACCTTAATCTAAATTTCCAAGACATAGCCAAGACGAAAAACAATACCTTAATCTATATTACTGGGACAGAGCCAAAACGGAAAGTAGTTCAGAAGTATATTAAATTTAACGCCTTAATCTTCATCTTTCTCGTCTCCATCTTCGCCGCTAGTTTTTTTTGAAGCAGTCTTATGGTTCCTTCGCTTAACTCTACCAGGTCAACCAACAGCAAAAGGACTCGTAAGTGAGAAGTCAATATGCTTATGCTAATACACTTTCTTCAGGAACGAGGGAACATTCATCACCTGCCTTCCAAAACTATAGTATCCATATAAAATAAGTGTTAAAAACATGTAGAATTATGTAATTTCTTATTTTCATGTACAGTCTGATAACATGGAAAAAATAATTAAGGATATTAATGAAGAATACTAATGTACGAACATATCATGATGAATCCAAACTCCATATCGAATTATAGGATTCAAAATTTTATGCGAGACAACATCTAGAAATGATAATTATAGAGTATCAAAGTTTTACATCTTAGGGACGAGACAACTTATACAAAATTAGTACATATTCAATAAGCACTGTAAGATAATGAGCATGATGTATAGAAACACCAAAATATTTCAGTATAAAGGCAATACAGATAGAATAAACTAAAGAGAGACCTTCAGGTTATACTGAAAAAGCCAAGAAATACACACAAAGTCATGCACTCGACTTCACACAAGAAATCAGCAAAACCGTTCTTTTCAACAGGGCCTGGGATAGAACTATAGAAAGAATTATAACTGCTCTTTAGTTTTTAATTTCGTAATTGATTTAATTTGTAGATACTCTTTAATTTTTAATTCTTTGATAAATCATTTTTGTGCAAAAAAATTATAATTCAGAACATTTTCATGTAATTATATCTTTAATTAAAAAAAAATCCTAACGTCTGTTAAAAGTAATTAACGGAATGCAATCGGGTGGTAAAAAAATTATATTTAAGTCATACGGGTGCCTATTATTATAGGTCCGCCATTTTTATGCAAAACAATTATAACTCATGCCATTTTCATGCAATTAAGTCTAAAAATTATTTGAAGAGATTTTTTTTATGCATGTATACTTAAAAAAAGAGATCATTCTTAATTAGCATAAAAAGGTTCCATTACTGGCCCTTTATTTAATTCGAATTTGTGCCTCGCAGAGGAGATTTTCCTTATGCATGTATACTTAAAAAAAGAGATCAATAATTAATGTACCGAACAAATTTATAGTTGCTTGCACATGCATATATCATTATTGAATTTTATAAGTTTATCAAGATGAGATTAGTGTAGTAATTAAAGTTATTACATTTAAGAAAGTCTTGGGTTCAATTTCTTAAAATTGATTTTATTTTAGAGAAACTGCCACAATTATTTTATTTTCAAAAAATCTTTTTACTTTAAACGTAATTGTATTTTTAAAATTATAAGACAAATAAGGATACTATATTGGAATTTTTTTCTAATATTTGTTTTAACACTTTTTACAAATTTTTAATTAACATTTAATGAAGAGAAAAATTTCTTAATTTCAAGGGGTACACGAAGATGTAATGTTGGGGAGCATGAGACAAGGTGTGGGGCCCTAGATATAGAAAAGCCCTTTTAGAAACAATAGTCTGTAAAAAACACTCTTGTCTTCTTCTCTTCTCGCCGCCGCTGCTTTTCTCTCTGAGCTCTCATTTCTTTGAAAATCTAAATAATGAGTAAAGATAACTTAGGTAAGTACATTCCTCCCTGGATGAGAGATCGAGCTCGTGGTTCGTCTCACCGGAGTGGTAGTAGGGATTCGTTTGCAGGCGGTGATAGTGGTAGTGGTAGTGGTAGGTGGTTGAGGGAGGATACTTCTATGTCGTCTGCTGCTCCGGTAGTAAATGTTCCTCGGCATTCTGATTCAAGCTCTAGCTCTACTAGTGGCGGAAGACGAGTTACACTCACTCCTCTCATTCAAAATTGTTACACACAATCAGAAGCAAACCATAGATATGATGGTGATTGGGTGAAAAATAAAGAACCTGTTGGTTGTGATATAGAGGCAAGGATTAGGAATGGCAAGAAAAAGGGGTTCTTTGCAGCTGCTGAGATTGTGTATTCTGTGTTTCTGCTTGGGTCGATGAACTTGTCTCCTCGCAATTTCAACGCCGATAAACTCGTTGCAGAGCTTTATGCTCGTGGATTTAGCAAAGTTCAACACGGGGTGTTTGTAACGATTGATCGAGACCAACCGAAGGGTGACAATAGTTTTATTCAACAAGTCAAAGTAGCAAAAGAGTTGGCAATTTTGTTTAATAAGTCTCCAGATTTAAGAGCAAGAATAAGAAGTCAATGGCTGGAGCACAGGAGCAATGGTTTGCCGCATCGTGGTACCGAGTATTTGGCTGGGCAATTAATAGATGAATGTAAGTTTTTAATTAGTGAGTACATAAAACATGCACCTAGTCTAGGTTTAACGGTTGAAGAATATCTAGATTTTACTTCAACTTTATATAATCAGTGTAATCCTAATTTTGGTGACATAAACCAAAAAAAGAACTATGCATTTATTAAACCAGAACACTCGTTTGCTAAACTTAGTCTGGATAATACATTTACCAAGGAAACATTGTACACAAGGCTAATTTCAGTACCCCCTCCCAATCAACATATCCCAAACCAAGTTATTTCCCAGTGTAACAAGTCTCATGATATATGTATTTTAACTGAAGTTAGGTATTCATTTAAGTGGGAAAAGGAAAAAAACAATGTATATTTGGTTAGGTCTGATCCTTCTATAGGCTATAGATTGGATTTTTGTAGACATGAGGGGAACGATCACGTTTTTAGTTACCTTTCGGAACAAGATCGTATTGATCTCCAAAGTGCAATTTCGCAAAATCCTTCTTATGGTTTTTATGAGAATTTGACCGAGGCACAAAAAAACCAACCAAGAGCTGTTGCTGAGATATATCAACCAGAAGTACTTGATGAAGTTGGTGGATGGACGGCCGGTCGCAAGGGCAAGGGCAAGGGCAAAGGAAAGCGAAAGGTATCATAATAAGTAATTTACTATTGTTGTACATCTCCACTGTACATCTTCACATAAGACTTTTACTTTTAATTACTAATGCTACTAAAGAATTATATATAAGCAAATTAGGTTTGCACTTTGTAGTTAATGGTTTTACTGATCCTCCGTTGCAAGTTTGGGGAAACTGAATCATTTTTCATGGCTTGTACATCTGGTAACACAGAGAGAAAGTTGGAGATATAACATGTCACCACAAATTTCGTATTCTCTATGCATGCCTTACATTGCCGTACTATAGTTCTGGACAACTTTCTGTTATAGATGTATGTTTTATGGCTTTTATATGACTTGAATCATGCATGTAGGAGTGAATTGTGCACGAGTTGAAGAAGTGAAGCAACTGCGAGGTCGTTTGGAAGGTATGTGACTAGTAGAATCCTTTTTTATGTGGTATGCTTAGTAACAAATAAGGTTATACAGAAGTTACATATTTATTGTTTGAATCTCGATATCGTTAAATTTAAGCTTTCAATTTGTAGGTACTTTCCTTGTCTCCATATAAAAGAAGTTTGGATGTTTAACTTTAAAGATTACTGGAGCACTTGAAATTTGAAAACTGAAATATTGATTCTCTAATTCACCTTAATATTTAGCCTCTTTTGTACATGTACTTAGCCTATGTCAGTATTGTCCTTGTGATTTCCATATTGTGGAACATTCCCCGTGGCGCCATATTAAGAAATCTGAAGTGTAATATTAGATTATATACAAGGAGTGTAGGATTAAGTGCCTGTAATGCCCTGTACTGGAGCAACAATTATGGTAGATAGTTGTGTTCGGCTTTGCTCCCGCATAACATCTTGCATTCTGCAACAGTAAATAACTGATAGAAAATCTTGTTTACACTCTGCTTGTGTAATTAATTCACAAAGCACACCCGGGTAGGCTACTCCTTTAAAGCCTTTTTTTTAATAAATAAATATTTTTCCTACTCTAAATAAATTAAAATGTAAGTCGTTTTTTCTGAACCTTCTTTTCCTAAATCCAACAAGGTTACCTACGTTGGTTGAGTCAGGAACGCAAGGAGATAGAAAATTGCATAATTTTTTCTGCGGACATACTAATACTAACTAAATCGCAAAGCAGGCTAACACGTTGTTTTCTGTTAGAAGATCATTTGGTTGATTGGTGTATAAGTTATGATTGAAAGTCAGGTTTACTGTATACGATAAGCTGGAAGCTTATCACCTACTTTGTGGTTTGTGTGTGCTTGATAGTTTAATGTGCTTTTCTCTAGAGGTCATTCTCTTAGCTTTAGATTATTGATATACTATATCTATTTGATTCTTAGAATTTTGAAGTTCTGGACTGTGTTAAGTTTTTTTTTTTGAACAAAAGATAAGATTCAAATTGCTTAAATATAGGAATACACGGTCACATAGTTCAATCATCAATGTCACTTGAAATCTTTAAAGATTTTAGCCACAGCTACCCTAGACATCATAACATGGCTAATCAGAGTCCAACTCCGATGGCTAGCATTCCTGATAGTATTAGCTAACACTTAGAATATTCCTGTAAGAAGATTTGCAGCTGTGGAGATGGCTGCACCGGTTATAGCACACTGCACAATCTGCTCATGGGATGAATCATCTGATGTCACTCCACGGGCCTCTTTTAGCCCATAAGTAAGACCTGAGTACATCCCAGCAGCTAAACCCCTTTGCAATTACTCTTTTCGGCTGCCTTTGACCAGGGCCTTGATAGACTTCTTATTAGTTTCACCCTTGAAGTCTTGAAAGCAATTTGACCTAGAGACCCCTATCCCTGGGGGCATACCACCATTGTCACCACACTTACAATCTATTGTGGAGTAGACAAATTGAGGAATTTAAAAATATTTAGTTCTTTTAGCCTTAGAGTCATTTAGATGTAATGTATTTTACAAAATGAAATATTATGGCAATGTTGTACCTTAATAAAGATAGGACCGTTTTAGTCAATTATAATTTGTACACTTTTCTGGTAGTAACAGACTTGGTTCCCATACTTTAGTATCATGATAATTTAATTGCAATCACAAGGGCAGCAAGACTGTAATAAATAAATGTCTGTTTTGTGTTTTGAGGTTCTTTTTATGATTTTTTTCTACATGGTTTCTGTGTTTTATGTCCTAACATGCTTTTCAATAAATCATTTTTTTGTACACTTATACTGCTACTATTGACCGAGTTTTTGTGATTGCTTCCTTGCCAAATCATGTAATTCAAGAATGCAGCATGTCATATTAGTGATTACATATGTTCTTGTTTTGCTTGATGTATTGCATTCTCTGCTTCTCTCAATATGATAAGTACAGACTTACATATAGTTTTAGTATTTAAATTGTTTAATACCAGCAGCGTAGCACAGGAAGATGTAAATATCTAATCTTTCTGTTGCTTTTATCTTCCAGATATGAACTTGTGTCTTGTTGAAGCCTAATACTTTATGGATGCGGTGGGAATGAAGGCATTAGATGTTATTGAAGGAACCTGATATGTAGAATCTTTCCTTTAGATAATTCTCTATTAATTAATTATATAATCTGTCTTGTTTAAGAACCCAGTGTACGAGGTAAACCTTGTTATTTGTCCTCTGAATCCTGTTAATTGCTCTATTGAGATGTTTACAATTCTATGCTATGCTATGCTACGGTGATCGGAACTTTGAAATATATTATGTTATTATGTACTTCTATTGGGCCGAAGCAATTTTGCCAATGTTGATATTTTCTTAATGTGGCTTAATCAAACTTGTATACATAGTGACACTACCTAATATAGCTCAGGTACACCTAATAAGGAAAGAAGCCACCATTCTGTGGAGGCTCAGTTGGAAGTCCGGAACCGTAAAATTCTTGACATCTCCCCTAAAGAATCCAATAACTATAATAAACCCGATAATCGCAATGTGGAGGGCTGTGAACAACTGTTCACTAATGAACTTTCTCTCGTACTGCAATAACATGAATCACATATTAATATCAATAAAATTCAAAGTACATTGAGGTTGTTTAGTGACCTGGAACAGATAATTAAGGATAGAATTAAGACGATGACAACGGAAATGAAGTTGATTTGATTGAATCCTTGTGGTAGAGCATAAATGGTCGATCTCCATTTAGTTTCTGATGAGGACATACCAGTAGCTGGCCTTATATGTGGACTGTGGTTAAACTTCCAGCCACGGCGTTTGACAAAACATAATCTATTATCAGATTTGCACCAGTGAAGAAAGCCGCAAATTCACCTGAACAACAACCACATATCACAAATGTAACATTATAGGATAAGTATTAAGATAACCATCAATTCATACTAATCAGAAAACGCTACTAAAATAGATATTATACTTCTAACACTCCTCTCACTTGCACGTGTGAACCAAATTAATGTGCTGTTTTCTTTTGTTTTCTTCCTTAGATCGTTACTCATGTGCATAGTGTTTGTCAGGTTTGTACTTGTTCTCAGAAGAAGGTGGCCTTCACAATTAGACTGGTGGTTTAAGCATAAAATCTATCTGCAGACCTGATGGACACGCTTTAGGATGTGCATTTGAGGTAAGCCATGTTGCAGCAAGCTTCTTTCAAGCTTTACCTTGAATCCCAGTATTGTTCTTCCCTTATCCATCTATATACATGCGTCTGGTGTTTCCCAAAAAAAATTCATGCGTTCTTTAAGTTTCGACTGAGTAACAGGATCAGCATTCTGGGATTTTCATAGTAGCATATTCAGGAAAATTTTGTAGTTGGATGAAGTTTATGATTTGACAATGACGTTACTCGACTTCAATTAGTGCTTGTTTTTACATTATCAGCGTAAGTGCTCTTTAATCTTTTATTTGGTCTTCCATTGAACCATAACTAGCTTTATACAGAGCCTGTTTGAGGGCCAGTCTTGTTCTAGTCTCAAATGTTTGAGAATTGTGTACATGATTGTGAAATTAAATTATAGTCTATTGTGAGCTCCGACATGTGTTGTGATCTCCTGTAGCCTGCAGGGATGCATGCTCTGTGCTTGAAAGGTGGTAATTCTCCGGGAATTGCCATTGAGCATGCATGTACCTTATTTTGGCGACATCATGTAGCTGCACTAAATAGAAATAGAGTAATCTGCATATACGAGTTGCCAATAGTTTTTAAGCTGGGCATGCAGTCGACACGACAGTTTCCATATCTTTCATTGCTTCAGTTGAATAATGCCTGAGAGAATCCTAATAGTAGCAAATAACTAAAAAGAAGAATAAACACAGTACACCACCTCTTTAAAAGCTCACATAATACAAGGACATTCCACATTTCCACCTCTGTAGCAAATTAATGGGGTGTTTGGTTGATGGTTAATGTGCCAGATATATTAGTACATAGATACTTGAGTTAGCACACTAAATCAATATTCATTTTCATTGGGTTCCATTCCCCTGACATTGTATGTTATTCTACTGGTATTGAGCTGGCCTATGCTTGTGCCCTTATGATTCATTATCTATGTCATTATAAAAAAAATCATTATATTCTTGTTTTTTGTTTGAATCTACTAAGAAATTAAGAATCACACTTGATACAATCCAGGAGACATCTTAATAGTACAAGTTAATAGGACAAATCTGAATATCACTATCTTGGTACAAAGATTATGATAGGATGTAACAAGAGGAGCGAGAAATCGAACCTGTAACCTGTAGTTGATCTATAACATTGCTCAACTGATCATTACAATTTACACATCAAAAAATGAAGAAACAAGTCTACTTGTCTGCTGCACACCTCTTAATACTCTTTCTTGTGTCAATTAGTAGTGTTGGAGCTCAACAGTGCAAGCCAAGTGGGAAACTCAAGGGAACAAAACCACCAAAAGATGAATGCAACACAGCTGATGGAGCCGAATGCTGCGTAGAAGGAAAGCTTTACGACATCTACAACTGCTCCCCACCTGTTTCGAGAGCTACTAAAGCGATTTTAACCTTAAACAACTTTGAGAAAAATGGGGATGGTGGGGGGCCATCTGAGTGTGATCAGGCCTACCATTCTAATAAGACATCAGTGGTGGCTCTGTCGACTGGATGGTTTAATGGTACGAGTAGGTGTCATAAGAACATTACGATTCATGGTAATGGAGTGAGTGTGCAAGCAATGGTGGTTGATGAATGTGACTCGACTATGGGTTGTGATGATGAACATGCTTATCAGCCTCCTTGTGACGATAATATCGTTGATGCTTCTGAAGCTGTTTGGAGAGCTTTAGGTGTGCCGGTTAATGACTGGGGATGGATGAACATCTCCTGGTCTGACGATGCCTGATTTTCGTTTTTTCTTTCTGTCATTTCATTGATGCACTTGATTCAGATGCCTATAATCCAAAACTAGTTGCAACAATATGCTCCGTGGGTTAGGAAATTTAAATCAAGCAACTCGAAACAAGAAAAATGAAGTCAGACTTGTTGTTTCCTTTCTCTAGGATGGCTCGCCCTAAGTCCTAACTTTATCTCTGCATATAATCATCACATTTTCTGGAAACTTTCTTGCATATCGTCTTATTTTTCCAATATTTCAATTATGCAGCACGCTAACGAGTACGTCCACGTACACGTTACCATTGCCACGAGATCAGGATCTGATGTACCAGAATTAAGGTTTCCCAGAGTACATTTCTTTCAAGCGAGCAGTGAAATTGTTAACTTTTGATGTTCTGAAGCGAACGTAAACTGATGTCAGAACTATCAAGTTATCACAGCAAATGTGTTTCTTAACACCTTCTCTACTACAACCATAAGTATATTATGAACAAAGCAGATTTTGTATAAATATCTCGAACTGTTACAAGAATCTTGTTTAAACTCTTGATAACATATATCGCAAGTTTACAATACTTGCAGCTGAAATATCAAAAACTTAAACACATTAATGCTACAAAACATCAGTTATTATATAATTGAAGTCTCTATTATAGACTAATAGTACTTGCTAACTTGATGAAGCAGCATCAAACTTCAGAACTTAAGCTTGATTCAACAGATTCTTTATGTCCTTCTGCAATGAGAAAGAAAAAATTATTAATAACCTGATAATGATAAACTTCATTCAACTTAGCATGTACTGGTATAGCACTATCAGATTTACCTCAATTTTATTTGGAGCGGTTGTTGGAGAAAAGCGATTCACCACATTCCCTTCCTGATCCACCAAGAACTTGGTAAAATTCCACTTGATATTGTCCCCGAAAGTTCCTTGTTTGCTAGACTTCAAGAACTTGTACAGTGGAGATGCATTTGAACCATTAACTTGAATCTGGATTAGAAACAGAGGTATAAGCTCCTGTTCAAACAAACGCAAGCAACTGGAAATCGCTTGTTAATCAAGGAAGTAAGATTTAAGAACCTCGTGTCAGTACTTACCTTGTCAAATACAGGATATTCAGCTTTGAATTTAGTGCAGACAAAATTTGCAATTTGTTCAGTAGTCCCAGGCTCCTGGCCTGCAAATTGATTACACGGAAAAGCCAGAATCTCCAAACCTGTAAAATCACAACCCTAAACATTAATAAGCTGGATCAAGAACCAGAGATGCCTCCAACTATACACGCTTGCAGCAAATGAATATTTTCAAAAACCTAAATGGAGTAAATTTAGGATGAACCTTGTCCTCTATACTGCTCGTATAGCATTGATAACTCCTTGTAGTTTTTATTTGTCAGGCCACTGAAGCAAGGTAAGGCATACGTTAACAATGTCGATAATGGATTGCTCAAATATACAATCTACTGTTCTTAAAGTATCGTCTACGTTCATACAATCACAGATGACAAGAATCTGGAACCTAACAGCCTCCTTTGCTGTGCAAAAGGCCTTGGCATAAGCAGACTAACTGACTACTTACGAGATATCCTAATCGTGGCATTGTGAACTCTTACTAGAATAATTATCCATAAAAAATATAACCTCACCATTGTGATGCAACATTGACGATCAGCAGAACTTTGCCCTTGTACTGGCTAAGGTCCACATCATTTCCTTTTGCATCCTGAAACAATGTTCATATGCAGAGACCTTCAGTACACCATATCTACATTTTCGGATGGTAATTTATCGTATATCCATTGTTTAAATTTGCAGACCAACTAAACGAGATCATTTCGTTGTACATTATCAGCCTATGTTCGTAAATCCTAAACTGGAATTATAAAATTTAAACTTTTTTGCAAACTCCCATTGATAACTAAAACAATGAATAAATGAAAAATCAAAAAACGAAAAATAGAGAAACTCGTAAAAAAGCCTAAAGAAAAATTATTAAACTCCAGAGGCTAATAGGCAACAAATGAACAAAGAACATCATATTAACAATAATAACACAAGATTACATTAATTCGAAATGTACGTAAACACAAACACGAAAATTTAATCCATAGCCAGATAAAACACGCGCGCATGCACTCGCATGGTAAAAGAAAGAACCTTGACAACGAAATCATGAGCAGAATAGGTTTGGCAACTGGCCATCGTATAATCTGATCACAACCCAAACAAACAAAACCACAAATCAGTTAATGCAGAATAATTAAGGCCTGATTAAGATGAGGAATAATTAAAGCACCTGATCAAGAAAAGGAATGTAAATGGAGCAGGTTAATGTCCAATGACATTTATTGGACAATAATCTGGAGAGAGACAAAATTTGGTAGATGATATAAGAAACAGTGATATAATAAAATTTCTTCTATATATACATGGCAAATGATTTTCATCCGTTGCATTTACATTCCTAACGAAAATTGCGTTGTAAGAATGTTTCCTATATTTTTTGCTTACGAGCTTAACTTGCATGGTTCCTTGAAGTCCAACAAAATGCTTTACCAAAAGAGTAATGCTAGGTTTCTCTAATATTTTTTCCAATTTTTTTTTAAAAAATGATATGACATGACATATATCAAATTTTGATTTGAGATTTATATTTACACACACTTGATCTCATATTATTATTAAAGAAATTTACCATTTATGCATGACACATCATTATTTGAAAAAAAAAATTGGGATCCCGAGCATTTCTCTTACGAAAAAGTTGTTCCCATTCGACTTAAATTTTAATGTCACTTGCTTTTTTTAATAATCGTATTTGTCCACTTGACTTATCTTATTGCCCGTTAGTTTGATTTCCCGTTTATTATTATCGATTTTGTTGGTTGATTCAAATAAAGATAAAAAACTGGGTGAATTTTTTATGAAAAAATATGAATTTTATTTATGTGGAAAAAATAAAAATTTCTACTTTTTTTTTAAAAAAAATACGAGTTTGCAACTAATTGTAATGCTTATAACCAAATACAAATACAACCTCAATTATTTTCACAAAAACGTAAAAGTAAATTAATTAATTTTGACTGCCAACTGCATTTTTATCAATATTTTTAAACAAAAAGTAAAATTATAAAGAAACTAAATTTTTTGTTAGCATTTTTGATAATTTCTCAAAATAAACCAGACTTAATGAAGGAATCAAATTTAAGTAAATAGAAATTATGCAACGAGAATTAAATACTCCCTTTGTTCCAAAATACAAGTTCTTTTGACTTTCTAAGCTTATTTTAAGATGTATAAAAAATCATAATTCCGCATTTTTTTTTTCTAATTTTTCTTTTCTTGAATTAAAATTTAATATATATACTTTTATTAAGAAAAAAGAATTTTAAAAATAATTTGTGGAGTTATCCTTTTTATTCACGTTAAAATATGCATAAAACATCAAAAAGATCTGTATCTTATATCTATATAAAGGAAAATTTCAGTTGTCTAACGTGGCAGTTCCCGTCAACTTCTACCTATTTTTTTCTTTTTTTCAGCTCCTTTGTTTTTTTTATCCCGCAATCCCTCACATCTCTCTGCTAATAAATCGAACATTTATAGCAAAATATCAAGAGACCATCGTTACATTCAATCATAGTCCTTGCACCTCCTGAGACTGATCTCACACACACATACACACAATGCTTTGAATCCTAATATTGATATTGATAATTTATAAATTGACCAAGTAATAATCAAAACCCAACAACCCATGAAAAATATTATACCAAGAAACGGAGCAGCCTTCAACATGTTTGCGAAAATGTCCCAATGAATCAAGAAAACGAAAATGTGGGCTTTTCCGAGAGGTTCATGTTTTAAGAATTTTTAACAAATTGCAAATATGGGTTTTCATGATGCTGAAGTTTATTAACATAGAAGATCAGAACAAAAAATATGCTAGACCTGGTGTCATAAAAGAGTATATATGATTGCTCTGTTGGGTAATGATCCTTAGTATCACAATTTGAGAAGAAAATGCCCAAAATCTCACATGCGCTATTAAATGGCCCTTGATATCACTAAAAAATGCAATATTTTTTTGCGTTTCCTATCCAGCACAAAAACGCAACTATTTCTTGCGTTCAATGGTGATAAGTAACTTTATTATTTTTTGAATTAAATCAAAAAATGCACTTTAATATTGCGTTAATTATGAAACGCATTCTTTTGATGCGTTTGTGCAAAGCCAACGCATTGTTACTTTGCGTTAGTATTAGTTCAAAAAACTGATTTGCTATCAAGGGGATTCAAACTTCCGTCACTATAAAATGACCCTTTATATCACTCAAAAACGGAATATTTTTTTGCGTTTCCTATCCAGCACAAAAACGCAACTATTTCTTGCGTTCAATGGTGATAATTAACTTTATTATTTTTTGAATTAAATCAAAAATTGCACTTTAATATTGCGTTAATTATGAAACGCATTCTTTTGATGCGTTTGTGCAAAGCCAACGCATTGTTACTTTGCGTTAGTATTAGTTCAAAAAACTGATTTGCTATCCAGGGGATTCGAACCTCTGTCACTATAAAATTAGAGCGGGCAATTTGATACAGGACACGTGAACACGATACGAAACAACACGAAAAATACGGATATGGGTTTTAATTTTTTATACACGAAACACGAATGTACACGAACACGAAATTACACGATAGATTTAGTGTCGGATATGGGTTTCAATTTAGGTACACGAAAGTACACGAAATTACAAGAGATAAATATATTTATAAATTAATATATATATAACACATGCACATATTTATGTATATAATATAAATTAATATAAATATTTACAAGTTTTTATAGAATACTATGTAAAAATATATATTTATATATACACTCTCCATATTTCATTAAATTATACATTAAAATAGATTTTTTATATATTATATGTATATATATATCATATTAATTTTTTATTTAATATACACGAAAAGTACACGGAAAGTACACGACACGATTCAAATCGGATATGGGTTTCACATATGGGTACACGAAATCATTTCGGGTCGGATATGGGTTTCATGTTTACGTACACGAAATATGAAATTACACGACACGAAAGTACACGACACGACCCGATTGCCCGCTCTATATAAAATGGCCCTTTATATCACTCAAAAAACGCAATATTTTTTTGCGTTTCCTATTGGGGATTCGAACCTCTGTCACTCAGGACACGAGCTCCAAAATGTACCACCTAACCACTGAGCTCTAACATTCTTTATATATTATAAACGTAACTAAATATCACGTTTGTGAGTGTTATAGAAGGCCATTTTATAACATCAGTGAGATTTTGGGCCTTTTCTACCCAAATTGTGAGAATAAGGGCCATAATTCTAATGAATTTGTAAACATCAAACCCCAAGTTTTATTAGGAACAGGAGCATCTGTTCTTGCATACTACTACACTTGACTGTTTATTTCATTCCTTTGCAACAATTGGTAAAACTGAGCTCTAAACAAAGAGATTCACAGACCACATTACAGGTGTTTTGTCCCTACAACTTGGATAGCACTGCATGACTCTGCTTAGTCACTTCGTTTACAACTAGTGAGCTGTCTACTGTCAGCATCGCTTTGAGTTCCAAGATAAATGAATGTAATTCGTCGAAATATGGATTAGTTGCATTCCTGGTATCCTCAATCCATTGCAGAAGTATCTTGTATGGACTTAATCTTCGGTTACGATCACTTTCAGGTACAAGCTAAATTCAACAACAATATGTTAGACACTGCTCTTCAGTTTTTTAGCATACTGAATTTTTAATAATGCTCCTAAAATTTTAGTCGGGCTTCTCTCGAGAAAGCAATATTAGCAAAGGTTAAAATGAGATTTACCTGTAATTGCATAATTTCACATACTAAGCTGAGATCCGCAATTGATGGTTGGAAGTTTCCCAGCAGAAACTTACCCCAATTATGTATTAGCAATCTTAATGTATGTAAATGTTTCTAGGGCCTAGGATTTTATCAACATATTATGTAGGTCATCTCCATGGATTTTCCCCCAATTAATAAAAAAACTACATTCGCCCCTGATGTGCATCAACCTTACTGAAATTGCAGACAATTAGATAGATGCAATCTCACTACTCACCAGTGATCTGCAACTCCAGGAAATGAACAAGCGAGATAGATAAGAATTGCATGGCTGCACATCATAAAAATTCGGGATTTTTTTATGCAAGTTTAATGACTGCTAGATACAACTAACTAGAACCTGGTCAAATAAAAATCTTAACATGTGCAGGCTGAAAAATAAGATTGTCTACTAGTTGGAGGACCAAAAAGTAACAGCTTTTTTCACATTAGGTAGATGAATTTTGATACAAGGAAATTAGAAATCTCTTATCTACTAAACAATCAAACACATTAGATGTGAAAAGTTGAGTTAATGAAAAACATATGAAAACAAGGTAGAAGTCAATTAGCAACGGCAAGTTACTTGGAGTACCTCTCAAAGAGCTTGTAACTTCCATGAACAATTGCTGGCAATTTTTGTGAATACAATCTACGATTAATACATATAAATCAAATAAGTGTGTGCGTGAGTAAACGAAATCAAACAGAGAAAGGAAGAATATAACCAAATGGAAATCCTCGAGTCTAGTTGAAACTGTCTCCTTAAAGCTATTTCGCCTCTCACCGTATGTACGAGTCGATAGCCTCCCAGGATAAAACGAGATATCAGTATAATCGATAGATCGAATATACTCTCAGCGAACTTGAACTAAGCCCGAGAACTATCACCGGAGTATTGGAAAATTTAAGACTAAAGAGACCGAGAATGAAAGAGAGGACTCTTATTCCCTTGACTTAATAAAACTGATGCCCTAAGACTCTATTTATAAAGAGAGGCTTGAAATGACTTGTTTTTCTTTTCGATGTGGTACATGGTATTTATAAGAAAAACTAAGGAATAGGTTTGTGCTACTCTCCATGTGGTACAAAACCACTTTTCATATTAAAAGGTAAAACTTTGGAACATCAGTTCTCATTCACCTTTTACTCATTTTGAGCGTGTAAATATGCGTTGGAATCCCCTCGAAGAGGAGAATACGTTCCAATAAATACACACCACTAACACATAATGTGTCTCACTCATATAGAGTCTCAAAATGATTCACAACTTAGTCTAAAATACTAAGTTTGTCCAACAATCCCCCAAAATGAGATTGATGGTCCAGTAGCACGCACCACATAGACAGACAGACGCGGAGCTTGACTTGGTTATAGTTCCGGCGGTCAGATATAGCATACGATAGGTAGAGAATGCTCCTTGAACCTTCGCTCGAATAAGTATATCGACTTTACTGGTAGACAGTATGACGCGATGTCCTTGAACTGTTCGACCGTTTGTGTAAACGATGACATACTCATCACTATATCTTTCCTGACTCATTCAGTTCTCATGATTATGTCCATTTTGGCCATGGAACATCGTCCTGATTCTGCAGGAGTTTTTAAAGAATTGTGCCTCGCAATTCTCCTTTGAAGCGGCCCCACTTCTCTCCCACATAGGTGATCTTTATCTTATAGAGTAACCCACGTTTACTCAACTGAATTCCATGCGTTCACTCCTGAACTCCATGTATTCATCAAAGATCATTAAAAGCTCAAAGCTTAACCTCGTACCTTACGGGTCTCACTGTTTCCTCATCATAGGAACAGGCCAGGGGTTACTCCCACAGTGATTTGGTCATCATGATTTAGTTGTCCCATTGAACCAAGTTCTTGGGATCTCCAGTCAACAATGGTTGGGTGTCCACCATGATGCCGTTAAGCAATAGGCTTAAGGCCCATCCCTCTCGATGATTTCTCAACCACTTCTTTTGATAACCCTTTGGTTAGTGGATCCGCGATATTGTCTTTTGACGGTATATAGTCAATAGTGATAATTCCGGTTGAGATCAATTATCTAATGGAACTGTGTCGTCATCGTATATGACGAGACTTTCCATTATACATCGTGCCCTTCGCTCTGCCAATAGCGGATTGACTATCACAATGAATCCCTATTGCAGTTACAGGCTTTGGCCATCTTGGAATATCCTCCAGAAACTGACGTAGATATTCAGCCTCTTCGGCGCATTTATCTAGTGCCACAAACTCAGCTTCCATCGTTGAATGACTTATCACCGTTTGTTTTGAGGATTTCCATGATATTGCCACTCCAGCTAATGTAAACACATAGCCGCTCGTAGACTTAATTGCTTTCTTGCTAGATATCCAATTGGCGTCAGTATATCCTTCTAATACTGCTGGGTATCTGCCATAGTGCAGTCTATAGTCTCGAGTTCCCCTCAAGTACCTTTGTACCCTTATGATCGCTTTCCAGTGATCAGCTCCCGGATTACTCGTAAACCTACTCAACTTGCTAATTGAGTATGCAATGTCTGGTCTTGTACAACTCATGAGGTACATCAGACTACCAATTATCCTCGAGTATTCCAATTGGGAAACAGCGACACCTTTGTTCTTGGATAGGTGCAAAGTCATATCCACAAGTGTCCTAGCTTTCTCAAAGTCATCCTTAAGAAACTTCTTAAGGATCTTATCAATATAATGTGGTTGACTTAATGCGAGACCCTCTGATGTTCTAGAAATTTGAATTCCCAGAATTACATTTGCTAGTCCCATGTCTTTCATGTCGAATCTTGATTTCAACATGTCCTTGGTAGATTTGATCACTTTATCATTGCTTCCGGCAATAAGTAGATCATCTACATATAGCGTCATCATGACATAGCCACTCTAGTTATCCTTGTAATATGCACAGCTATCACATTCATTGATTTTGAAGCCATTAGCCAGCACGACCTCGTCAAATTTTTCATGCCATTTCATAGGCGCTTGCTTCAAACCATACAATGATTTCACCAATCTACAAACTTTTCTTTTTTGTCCTGGGACAACAAACCCTTCGGGTTGTTTCATATAGATTTTCTCATCTATGTCCCCATTTAGGAAGGCTGTTTTCACATCCATTTGATGTACAGTTAGATTACGCATTGCAGCAATAGCAAACATCATCCTTATGGACGTTATTCTCGTTACAGGAGAATATGTATCAAAATAATCAAGGCCTTTTTGTTGCTTGTATCCTTTAATCACAAGTCTGGCCTTATACTTATCAATAGTGCCATCAGTTTTCAACTTCTTCTTGAAAACCCACTTGCTACCTAATGGTTTGCAACCAGTTGGCAAGTCCACTAGTTCCCAAGTATGATTCTGCATAATTGAATCAACTTCATTCTTGATGGCCTCTTTCCACATAGGTCCATCAGGTGAGGTAACCGCCTCCTTATAGGTTTTTAGGTCACCTTCTTCGAGCAAATAGGTCATAAAATCAGACCCATAGGATTTCTCTGTTCGTTGTCTTTTGCTCCTTCTCACTACCCCCACATTTTCGTCTTCACTTTCGTCACTCTCATTATCGTCATCTACAGACTCATGAGATTATTTAGACGTCGTAGGTTGTTGGTTTCCTGGATTACAGGAAAACATCGTCTCAAAGAATGAGGCATTCCTTGATTCCATAATGGTATTCTTTTGAATATCAGGAATCTTGGATTCATGAACAAGAAACCAATATGCAGTACTATGTGGAGGATATCCGATGAAAATACAATCCACAGTCTTAGGACCTATCTTCACCTTCTTCGGTGTAGGGATCAGTACCTTTGCAAGGCACCCCCACACTTTCAGGTGTTGGTAACTTGGTTTCTTTTCCTTCCACATTTCATAAGGACTTACATCCTTATTCTTGCGCATCGTAATATTTAAAATATTATTTGCACTTAAGATGGCTTCTCCCCACATCGATTGTGGAAGCCCAGAGCTTAACAACATCGCATTCATCATTTCTTTCAGAGTGCGATTCTTCCTTTCAGCCACACCATTTGACTGAGGGGAGTATGGTGCAGTGACCTCATGGATTATACCATGTTGTGAACAGAATTCTCCAAGTGGTTCAACATATTCACCTCCACGATCACTTCGTATCGTTTTGATTTTCTCAGTCTGTTGTGTCTCAACTTCTTCCTTATAGATTTTAAATTTATCTATAGCTTCGTCTTTGCTTTTCAACAAATATACATAGCAGTATTTTGTACAATCATCAATGAATGTAATAAAATACTTGTTTCCTCTTCTTGTTGGAGCGAATTTTAAATCACATATGTCGCTATGTATTAGGTCTAGCACTTTGGTGTTCCTTTCCACACGTTTAAATGATGATCTCATTAATTTTGCCTCAACACAAGTCTCACACTTATGTTTTGAATCGATAGTTCGTTTAGGTATGTATTCTTTTGCACTTAAACGTCGTAAAGTGTCATAATTTACATGTCCTAATCTAGCATGCCATAAATTAGGAGACTCAAGCAAGTAAGCAGAAGAATTCTTCATTTCATTATCGTCCTTAACGGACATTATATTGAGCTTAAAAAGCCCATCAGTTAAATAACCCTTGCCTACAAACATACCACTCTTAGACAAAATTACTTTATCTGACTCTATTACAATGCAAAAGCCATGCTTACTCAACAGAGAACCAGACACAAGGTTCTTGCGAATATCAGGCACATAAAGTACATTCTTCAAAGTCAGATTCTTCCCAGAGGTCATCTTCAGGATCACCGTGCCTTCACCCTCAATGGTAGAAGTTGCTGAATTCCCCATGTAGAGCTTCTCACCAGCATCGGAAGCTTTGAGGCTAGAGAAAATCGCCTTGTTTGAGCAAACATGCCTAGTAGCACCAGTATCAATCCACCATTCACGTGGATTAAAACCGACCAGGTTTACTTCAGAGACCATAGCACAGAGGTCTATATCACTTATCTCCTTGGAGATATTCTCTACCATGTTTGCTTCTTTCTTATTGTTGGGCTTCTTGCAGTCAGAAGACCTATGACCAACTTTATCACAGTTGTAGCACTTCCCCTGAAATTTCGACTTCGAAATCCCTCCTTTGGGTGCCAGCTTTGCCCCTTTACTAGAATTAGTCTTCTTGGGGTTGGAGCTTTGAGCATGCTCCACCATGTTTGCCTTCTCAGTGGCAACATTAACTTTCTTCTCAGACCCTCTGTTGTCTTCTTCAATACGAAGTCTAACAATAAGATCCTCCATAGACATCTCCTTTCGCTTGTGCTTAAGGTAGTTCTTGAAATCTTTCCATCCAGGTAGAAGCTTTTCAATAACAGCAGCAACTTGGAAAGACTCACTTATGACCATTCCCTCAGCATGAATGTCATGAATGATCACCTGCAGTTCCTGCACCTGACTGACCACAGTCTTAGAGTCTGCCATCTTATAATCAAGAAAGCGGCCAACAATCCACTTCTTTGCCCCAGCGTCCTCGATTTTATACTTATGGTCAAGTGACTCCCATAAGACCTTAGCTGTTGGCTTCGCGCTGTATACGTTATACAACGAGTCAGACAAACAATTTAACACATAGTTCCGACAGATGTAGTCGGAGTGCTTCCAAGCATCAGCAGCATACACAGTCTGCATGTTACTCTCAGCAGTGAGCAACGGTGGTTCTTCCTTAAGGAAGCGATCCATATACAACGTGGTCAGATAAAAGTGCATCTTTTTTTGCCAACGTTTGAAGTTCGTTCCGTTGAACTTCTCAGGTTTTTCAGCATGTGCAACAGGCACAGTTGGCATAACAGGTGCAGCAGGCACCACAGGTGGAACAAATGGTATGTGCGTCTGTACTACAGGTGTATGCACACCAGTAGGCACCGCAGGTATGATCGGAGGAGTGAATCCTGCCGATATCTGTCCAAGAGGAACACTAAACTGTCCAATAACAGTGTGTCCCACAGGCACATGTCCCGAAGGCACATGTCCAACAGGCGTTTGACCCCCATCAGATCGTACGATCCGTGCATTAGGGTTAATCGGCTGCTGGTAAACCCCATCAGATCCAGTGATCTGTGTGTTGGGATCGGCCGTCATGTTCATCGGATCGTTCTCGGATCGTTCACAGTTTGGTTCTCCATCGATCTGTTACTCAACAAAACAAGCAGATACAGATGTATCAGTCACAGATGTATATAAAAAGAAATAGCTTTAAGATTGTGAATACAATCTGCGATTAATACATATAAATCAAATAAGTGTGTGCGTGAGTAAACGAAATCAAACAGAGAAAGGAAGAATATAACCAAATGGAAATCCTCGAGTCCAGTTGAAACTGTCTCCATAAAGCTATTTCGCCTCTCACCGTATGTGCGAGTCGATAGCCTCCCAGGATAAAATGAGATATCAGTATAATCGATAGATCGAATATACTCTCAGCTAGACCTGACCACTTGTGCGGTCCGTGCGTGCCGGGCCGGGCCGCACACGGGTTGAACACTCGAAACATCAACCCTGAACCGGCCTGTTAATGAACGAACCGGGCTCGGGCCGGGCTTGAACCGAGGAAATTAAACTCGTACTCGGTTATGCGTGTTATTCGCGGGTTTCTGTGCGGGTTACTCGCGGGCTTCTGTGCGGGTTACTCGCCGTTTCCCCTCATTTTGCAGGCTGAACTACTATTGAACTACTAATCTGCAAATATTATAAATATTTTATAATATTGTTATTTGTTAGTGCGCAAGTGGGGGCCTAACCTAGTCCACTCCATTCTTAAAAAACAGAGGCGCCTTTATAAATAAATGAATTAGGTAGTTTGGTAGTGTTGTTATGAATGAATAAAATATAAAAACATTACAACTTCACAGGTGTTTTGCTTTTATTATCTTTCTTGGTATTAGAGCTGCTTTTATTAATTTATTACTATTCATTTTTATTTACTAGAACACACAAGAATAAATATCTACTTGTAAGACGAAAGTAAAAAAAAAATACATTTATGGATTTAGTGTGATCTTGTAATTCTTGAAATTATGGTTTTGCAGAACAAGATTAATCTAATTTGTTCTTTTTTTGGTTTTGATGTGATTTATGTATACCCTCTGGTTGATTATTGATTAGTAAATTAGTGAACTTTAAAGTAATTAAAAGTGAGTATATAAGTTTTTGATTGGTTATTGGTTATTAGGCTTGCATGGATTGTGGGTTTTTTTATGTTGTCAATCATGGAATCAGCCAAGAATTTATGGATGAGATTTTTGCACAAAGCAAGAAATTCGCGGGCCGTGCGGTTATTCGCGGGTTGCGGTTCCTATGCGGTCCGTGCGGGCTCGGTCCTGGTTTTTTGTTAATCGATTCGTAATCGGCTCGTTACTTCGACCGACTTGTGCGGTTTTGAACCGGACCAAACCGGGCCGAATAAATTCGGGTTTTAGACCGAGCCGGTCCCGGACGGGCGGTTCGAACCCGCACAAGTGGCCACCTCTACTCTCAGCGAACTTGAACTAAGCACGAGAACTATCACCGGAGTATTGGAAAATTTAAGACTAAAGTGACCAAGAATGAAAGAGAGGACTCTTATTTCCTTGACTTAATAAAACTGATGCCCTAAGACTCTATTTATAAAGAGAGGCATAAAAGGACTTGTTTTTCTTTTCGATGTGGTACATGGTATTTATAAGAAAAACTAAGGAATAGGTTTGTGCTACTCTCGATGTGGTACAAAACCACTTTTCATATTAAAAGGTAAAACTTTGGAACATCAGTTCTCATTCACCTTTTACTCATTTTGAGCGTATAAATATGCGTTGGAATCCCCTCGAAGAGGAGAATACGTTCCAATAAATACACACCACTAACACATAATGTGTCTCACTCATATAGAGTCTCAAAATGATTCACAACTTAGTCTAAAATACTAAGTTTGTCCAACAATTTTCCCATAGGATATATTACTGAAAGCAGCATTTTGAAAGATGATAACGTCAACTTTCTAATTACACTATGTGTTTAAGAGTAATATAGCGCGTGCACACACAGGTACCAAAACACACTCTACGAGTCTGCAAGAAATTACTTTAAACATAAACAGACTGAAGACTGTGAATTATATTAGTATTTGTGTTGTAAGATAATGCTAACACTCCAAATACTAGGGGTTCTCTGATCTAGTGATCTACCTAAAAAATGAATATCAAGTCATGTGAACACTTAAATACACCAGGTATGTAATATTATACATGTTAAGTTGCTAACTCTCCCAAAACCTTATAATTTTAGGATAAGAGATTAACATGTATATCCTGCTCAGATTTTAGCAACTTTCCTCATCCAAAGGGCTCATTTAGGACTTGAGGATATCTAGGAGTCGGGGCAATAGTTAGCTTAAGTGTCCAAATATGTCCAAATTAGAATTTTGAGGGATATCAAATTCTCAAGATACAAACACAAGAATCAAGACATGTTGATATTAATGGGTCTGTCATTGGCTCTCAACACAACCCGCAGGTCGGGTATTTTTACCCCAACACCGAATAATGCACAATGACAATCACCTGATGCTAAGCCTTAAAACATGTATCTTGTTTATATTATTGGGCCAATGGTCGTGCAAAATCTCTTGCCAAACAATCCCACATTCTGTCAAATACTAGGAACCAGAAACAATGAAAATTTAATCAATCGTCTTGGTCCATGATATTGTAGCTTAGTGGGCAACGAATCTTCTTTAATTACAATTCCTCAAGAACAAAAATTCTTCCATGTTCAAGCTAACATACTAAAAGTGACTCTTCTTCCCCAATCTCAAAACTATTAGCTCCTCAATACATAGTACTAGACTACTATAGTACATGATAATTAGACGAAACTCTTCAAAATTCATTTCAACACAAGACAATCATTTTAAACAAAATATAACAATTCTAAAAAGAAGAACCTTTATATTCAGGAGTAAACTGCTGACCCTGGGCAACAGAAACATTAATCTCCTCAAATTCAATCCCATGAAGCCTAATCAAGAAAATTCAAGAAACAAAGATTAAAAACATAATAGCACACACACAAACATACATAAAAAGCTATCTAAGAGTGTGTTTATACATACTTGCAGAAGATTATAATAGCACGACAAGGTTGAGAAAGGCGATTGCTATAGATTTGCAGCTTCATCTTCTTCACAATTGTCTTCTTAGACAAATGGGATTACTTTTTTTATATCTAACTTTCCCAGATTTGTTAGCTTACTCTACACAATCAATTATAACAGTCAACTTTGGCTGGCTAGTATACATATGCATTATGCATGTATAGAATAATAATTCTGTTTTACATTATTTCAGAGTGGCTGAACAATCCAGATAAATTAGTGTTTTTTAAGAAATACTTTTTGGCTATTTATAATTTCGATTAAGGAATAATTTCCACGGATGTCGTATAATTATTTTCTTGTTTATAAATTGGTAAAATTCTTCTTTTATCATTCCATTGCAAAATTTTCTTATGTGGACTAAAAATGTTACTAAAATGCAAGTTGTACTTCTTTTTCAAAGTAATCCTTCCATATAAAAGTTAAGTTTTTTAACCAGAAGACAGAAAATTCCAGCCAATCAAAATGCAGTAAATGTGGAGCACGTTTAACTTTAAGTAATCAGGTAATCTAATTAGATAATCTACTACTAAACCGGTCTAAACTATTTTATTATTTTCAATGATTTTTATACCAAAAAATAATTTGCAACTTCATATTTTGAAATTAACATTTAAAAAATCAAGTTTGAGTTTCTTAAACTAATCAAAAGGCAAAGAATTCCAACCAATAAGAAGTCTAGTAAATGTGGAGCACTGATATACTACTAAAGCAGTCTAAACTATTATTATTTTCAACTATTTTTATACCAAAAAATATTTTGCAACTTCATATTTTGAAGTTAATATTTAAAAAATTCTCTCATATAAAGGTTGAGTTTATGCTATTAAATTATCAGTTTAAATTAAAAAATTAAGGTAAGTAATCAAGTTTTATTTCATAACATAAAAAATTTAGAGCTAATATATAATATTTAAATTTTAATATACAAAAATCATTGCTTATATTATATAATCTCATAAATTAAAAAATTAAAGATAAGCAATCAAATTTTATTTCAGATAATATAAAATTTACAACTAATATATAATATTTACATTTTAATATTCAAAAACCATTACTTTTATTATATAATAATTTTGAATAACTTTGAGTCTACGACAAAATCAATTTGAAATATTTTATTAATATTCAATGATTTTTATACTAAACAAATTTTTGCAATTTCATATTTTGAACTTAACATCTAAAATGTGTAACTATATATTATGACAAATTAAAAAATTACAAAATTTTGCAACATCATATTTTGAAGTTAACATTTAAAATTTGTAACTATAATATACATTTATAATATTATTACTAATATTTTAGGATAGAGACATGAATATCTCTTAACATTATTTCAAATTTCAAAATTCAAATTTCAAACTAAAAGTTCCTGATTTTTATATAAATACACATGTGCAAATTTTAAACTGCTTTGAAACGGCACTTGGGAAGAGCACCACAGAATCGGCTTTCACAAATGTACCTCCATCAATGAATGGTCCAAGCCTCACTCCATCATCATCGGAAGATTATCCTAAAAAAAATCATTTGAAGATATTAAGCAAAAGAAATCATAACCAACTTTCATACATGATCAGCTTTATTTCAAAATGTTACTTTATCATCACAAAATTACCCATGAAGAGGAACGGATAGAATTGTAGCACCAAATATTTGGTCAAGTTCTTTTGTAACTTGCATGAATTTTAAATTATTATGTCACTATTGTTCACCAACAATATCTTTCAATTTTTCTTCTTTTTTTCTTAGATTCGGTTTTATGATTATTTCTTTAGTATTTTTGCACTATGTTGTAGTTTCTTAATAAAATTACTCATTATGTCCAAATTTGCTTAGTACAACAATTTTACGACATGATGGTTCTTTATTACTCATTTTAAAGATTACCGCATGTAATTTTAATTATTAATCTTAAAATTCTTCTACTAATTTTGAAAAAAATAAAAAATATATTTGTAATGTTATACAACTTAAGAATATCTCGGTTACACTTGAAATTACATGCCAATTGTATCAATCCTCACAGAAGGTAATATGTATTATTACTTTATCAAGAAAAATTAATTTAAAACTCTTCAGCTATTTATTAAATAAAAAAACTCATTACAATCATTTTTTGAACAGATTTAAGGCTTCAACTTATGTTGCAGACTCTACCACCGTCATTGAAATTATATTTTTTGATAGTGAGATTAGAAAATTGACATCTAAATATGTGAAAAATGTAATTGAATTAATATACATATAATACGATAATATATATATAATATTTGTGTTAAATTTAAATAACTCAATTGTCTTGTCATATAATTTTTTTTCAGGCGGAAAAATGTTCCTAGCCATACTCAAGAAGGCAAAGAATTAACGCTTACATTTATTGGATAATAAAAATTATCAAGTTCATAAAAGTTTATTATATTCTATAACTTTTTAATATCTGTACAATCCATTTTATTGTAGATGTACACTCACGTATCTCTTCAAATTACATTTATTTAATGATTTGCTTAAAATTTTATAATTTTATTAATAAAAATGAATGAATTTATTTTCTGGTGCCTAGCACGGTCAAGGTACTAGTATAAATAAGGATAAAAACTGGATTTACCTCTAGTTGCATAAGTTTCACACACTAAGGTTAGTTCTGCAATGGTTAGTTGGCAGTTTTTAAGCAAAAGCTTACCATCCCATGTGCCAAAAAGTTTCGAACTTTGCAAGAAATTTAGACATAACTTTTTCACTTGCAGCAACAGTTTCAGATTCCAAATGGATAAATTTGTAATAAGCCTTAAATTTCACTCTTAGCATGGTAAGGGTAAAAATTCTTTAATAAGACCAAAATCACTTTC
Organism: Apium graveolens; assembly: GCF_009905375.1. Taxonomy (NCBI): domain Eukaryota; kingdom Viridiplantae; phylum Streptophyta; class Magnoliopsida; order Apiales; family Apiaceae; genus Apium; species Apium graveolens. Next base: position 134,363 of record NC_133653.1, read on the forward strand.
AGGGTTGCTGCAAAGACTGCATTAGGTAATGTAAGTGGCGCTCTTCGTTAAGGCAGATTTTTTTTATTTCAAAATCAAAAATCTGATTTTATAATGAATTTTGTTTGATACCAGGAAAACTTTCTCGTATATCACATAAAAGATCGCATATCATAAAATAAATATCCTGACTTAAACAATATTTAATTGAATATTATCAGAATCAGAAATGTAATGGTCAGGACAACCCATTAGTATTTACACTCAGCAAATCCTGATCCAGGTGCGTCAGGATTTATCAGTCTCAGCAAATAAGGATCTGTCAGCTTAAGCAAATCCTGATCAGTATTTATTTCAGCAAATCAGAGTTAGAAATTCCTGATCAGCAAATACTGATTTCCATGTTATACAGATTCAATATTCAAATTAAAATAATATAATAAGTCAGTAAATATTTTAATTAAACAAGCGGTAAAATTCCTCGCCCAGATCACCTCGCGTACGCGAGACGCCGAGACATTCGCCTAAATCGCCCTTCGAACCGACCCGACCCGAGTCGAGTCTTGTCCTGTCGTGGCGTGGTGTCACATCGACGTTGACACTCCCACGAAGGTAGAGTCACATTCCACATTCACCCTCCCATTGTAGAGGTTTTTCACTTGTACTCTTTCGGCAAAACCTGAAATTCCAGTAATTACATAAACCTCAATTCCGATAATTGCTGATGTTTAATTGGTTTACTGTTAGCGACGAATACTCAAATTAACAGTGGAGAATTGGCTAGCTGATACTCGCATTGGATTCTTAATGTTACTTTTAAATTTGTATTGAAGACCGCGAAGTACCGTGAAAGGCATTTTGGGTTAGTTCATTAACATGCCAATGTGCAGCCTACTTTTAGGACACTTTTAGTCCTCCTAAGACGTACCTTCATGTTGAAGACACTCTTCTTGTCTTGAATATCTTCCCAAAAAACCGAGCAAATTAGCTTGATGGAACTTGAGTTTTGTTTAGCCAACAAAAATTGCCCTTTTACTGTGTAAGAAAAGATCTAAATCTTCGAAAAGAGCTGCAAAAGAGCTTGGTTTCAGTCAATTCATCCTTTCCAAGTTACTCTCTGGAGTTCCATTAACACTCTTCTTTTGATTCTTATCTTCCTCTGGTCTTCTACCACCACCATTATCTCTGGTCACATTGTCCATGTATGCGTATCGTCGAGAAAGCTCAACAGTCTGTATTGCCTTTCTTCTGGTGCACAACCTAATTTTGATATCCCTCTTCCACTCATTAATGCTAGTTCTGTTGATGATCATAAACTTGAAGTTAGCATCCGAGAAAGTGTTCCTAGTGTTGATATCAAGAACAGCACAACTCTTGTTACGCAAGAGATTGCTAGTTATCTTGTTCAAGAGAACAATTTTGATGATCATAAACTCAAAGTGAGCATACGAGAGAGTAGTCCTATTGTTGATATCAAGGACGATAAGGCTCTTGTCACACGAGATATTCCTAGTTATAATGTTCAAGAGAAGAGGAGCTAATCCGCAACTGGGTGAACAACGGCAGAGATGTTGCTAATGACGCGGTAACTATCTTAAGCAATTTCAACACACTCCAACAAGTAACCGCAGCTCCAAAACAAAGTATCTGGGATCGTTGTTGGGGCTGTCTTTGCATGTTCAAAAAAGAAGTTATTCTTTCTGATATTGGAAAGGATATTGAGTCACTCAAGGAAAGGATTGTTGTGATCAAGAACAGGCGAATTGAGTACGGTATTGACAACATCTTAGCCACTTCAAATTTGCAGAAGAAACAAAGAACATTATTAAGAACAACCGCCATTGATAACCAGGTTGAAGTGGTTGGTTTTGAGGATGATTTTAAGACTTTGAAGGCTGAACTTAATAGCGAGGATATGTCCCTCAAAGTCATTTCAATTCACGGAATGGGGGGCTTGGGCAAGACTTCGCTTGCCACAAAGTTGTACAATTCTAGCGAGTTGAGAAATTTTGACACTCATGCTAAGGTTTGTGTCTCCAACGAATTTGACATGAAAGATGTTCTGAAGAGGATAGTAAAGTCTTTTATGGGACCTGAGCATGAAAAATATTTGTCAACCATGGATGAGCATGATTTGCTGCAGTACCTGCCAAAGTTACTTCAAGATCAAGGCCGCTATTTGGCGTTGATTGATGATATATGGGACATCTAGGCATGGGACCAGTTAAAAATTGCATTTCCGAATCAGAAGAATGGTAGTAGAATTATCATAACTACAAGAAACAAAAAAATTGCAGAGATGGCAGATGACAAATGTTTTGTCTATCAACTCCGTTTTCTAATGGAAGATGAGAGCTGGGAATTGTTCTGTAAGAGAGCAGAACCAACAACCCCGAATTTGAAGAAATTAGGAAGGTAAATGTCGAGGTTTACCACTTGCAATTGTGATACTGAGCGGCCTATCATTGCACAACAGGAGTTACGATTATTGGTCAAAGGTGAAAGAGCATATATGGAAACAATTGAAGGAAGATGGCTCTCTCCAGATTGAAGAAATACTGAGCTTGAGTTATAATGACTTGTCTCCCCAAATGAGAGACTGTTTTCTGTACCTTGCAAGGTACCCCGAAGACCATTTGATTGATCCAGACGACTTAAAGCTTCTATGGATTGCAGAGGAATTCATATAAGAAGCTGGGGAAGGTGACGGAGTAATCATGGAGGATTTGGCTGAAGATTGTTTGAATGAGCTAATTAATCGTAATTTGATGCAGGTTATTGATTTGCAATGGAACAGTCAAGTTTTGAGTTGCAGGGTCCACGATCTTGTCCGTGATCTTGCCATGAATAAAGCAAAGGAGCAGAAGTTGTTGGTCGTTTTTGACTCAGGTAAACACCGTACAGATCACATCCATTTGTTCAAAGGACAAGCACGTCATGTCATTTACAATGGACTAGGCGAGTACATGAAATTACTTGATCGTAGATATGATGCTTTATATTTACATTCATCGGGTCTAGTAAAGTATTTTGGTGGTACATGAAATTACTTATTTATTAACACATTTATATAACTAAGAGATAAAATAAATATCTGAAATTCCAGCATCACATTCTTGCAGCAGCTAAAGCAAATTTCAACACTCCTCCTTGCTTTGGTTGCTGTAAACTCCAAGTTTCTCGCTAAGAAACTCAAACTTGCTTCTTATCTGAGCCTTCTTAAATATATCAACATGAAGAATATGATTGTGAGAGATACTAATTTCTTCTTGATTGTCGGCTGATTCTTTTGTGCATCCTTCTTCTTTCATGTTCGAATCTAGTAACACGTTCCTTAACCACAATGTTTCATTTAGGCTTCTTTTTTTACACAGGCTGCATCAAATACTCCTCAATTATGCCATTCCATGTTCTAGAGGCCTGTTTGAGGCCAAATAAGGCTTTCTTAAGTAAATATGCATGATCTTCTATTTCTTTCACAACATAATCCTCAGGTTGCTGCCATTTGCATCTGAAATACTTTCAATTGCCACTCTGCCTTTTCCCTTGACTGTAATATATTCTCCATTCCCAATCCTCACTTTGGAAGCCACTGAAGTGTCCAAATCCTTAAAAAGCTCACGATCAAACGTTATATGATTAGTACAACCGCTGTCAATCAACCACTTCGCACTTGAATGACTAGTTGCAAAGCAAGATGCTACAAAAAGTTGCTCCTCTTCTTCTTCATCCGCCACATCAGCAACTTGAGCAACACTCTTTTGCTCTGCATCCACATTAAGTAATGCAAGTGGCGTTCTCGAAGATGTTAAAGAGGCTTTGATATTGGCTTTGATATTTTGATTTTGTCTCAAAATAAAAAATCTGGTTTTCATAATGAATTTTGTTTGAGATAAGGAAAACTTTCTGGTGTTGTTTTCTGACCTGGAGGCTAGCTCTGTTTCGTTGTTTTTAATAGCACACTCTTAAACTAAAAATCATACTGTCAAAGCATTTTTATTTAGGTTACTATTATCTTTGATCTTCTTTTCTTATAATGGTTGATATTCAAATTTTTATTCTGTCAGAATCACAATCACCTACATAATATCAAATTATGATTATACATAAGCTGTACATTAATCAATCATTCTCTAATGGAAAGGTCAACAAGTTAAACAAGATCCTACATTGTATGTTCATTATAATATTATTATTAGCCATGCAAGTTTATGGTTTATATCCTTAATTATGCATATTAAACAAGTGTCTATATGCAATTAACATGCCAACGTGCAGCCTACTTTTGGGACAATTTTAGTCCTCCTAAGACGTGCCTTCATGTTGAAGACACTCTTCTTGTGTTGAATATCTTCCCTAAAAAGAGAGCAAATTATATTGAAGGAACTTGAGTTTTGTTTAGCCAACAAAAATGGCCCTTTCACTGTCTAAGAAAAGAGCTAAATCTTCGAAAAGAGCTGCAAAAGAGCTTGGTTTCTTTCAATTCATCCTTTCCAAGTTACTCTCTCGAGTTCCATTAACACTTCTTCTTTTGGTTCTTGTTTTCCTCTGGTCTTCTACCACCACCATCATCTCTGGTCACATTGTCCATGTATGTGTATCGTCGAGAAAGCTCAACAGTCTGTATTGCCTTTCTGCTGGTGCACAACCTAATTTTGATATCCCTCTTCCATTCATTAATGCTAGTTCTGTTGATGATCATAAACTTGAAGTTAGCATACGAGAAAGTGTTCCTAGTGTTGATATCAAGAACAGCACAAATCTTGTTACGCAAGAGATTGCCAGTTATGTTGTTCAAGAGAACAATATTGATGATCATAAACTCAAAGTGAGCATACGAGAGAGTAGTCCTATTGTTGACATCAAGGACGATAAGGCTCTTGTCACACGAGATATTCCTGGTTATAATTTTCAAGAGAACAACAAAAACCATATTGTTAGCAACATTGTTGATAACAATAACAATCCACTTTCAGAGTTTGAATCTGCAGTGAAGGTGGTGGAAGAGCATCTGCAAGTGCATCGATCATGGAGATCAAATTCAAGTAGCCTCACAACATGTGATGGCAGTGGGGTTTATGTGTATGATTTGCCACCAAAGTTTAACAAGGATTTGGTAGCTCAGTGTAGTGATATGTCTCCTTGGTTGGATTTCTGTCAATTTTTCAGGAATGGGGCACTGGGAGAGCCAATACCGAAGCTTGGAAAAGCCTGGTACAACACTCATCAGTATTCTCTGGAGCCAATTTTTCATTCCAGGGTTATGAAGCATCCTTGTAGAGTTTATAATGAAAACGAAGCAAAGCTATTCTATGTTCCATTCTATGGTGGATTAGACATCTTGAGATGGCATTTCAAGAATGCCTCTCCTGATGTTAAGGACACTTTGGCATTGGAACTGGTAGAATGGCTTAAACTGCAGAAACCATGGGCTTTAAACTCAGGAAAAGATCATGTCTTTGTTTTGGGTAAAGTTTCATGGGATTTTCGGAGAAGGGATGATTCTCCATGGGGAAGTACATTTTTGAATCTTGAAGAAATGCAAAACCCGATAAAGTTATTGATTGAAAGGGAACCTTGGCATGTTAATGACATTGGAATCCCACATCCTACCTACTTCCATCCTCACTCCGATGAAGATATCATCTCGTGGCAATTCAAGATCATCCAATCAAGCCGAAACAATCTCGCTAGCTTTGCAGGAGGTGCAAGACCAGATTCTCCGGACAGTATAAGATCAGTGCTGATCAACCAATGCACTTTAGCAAGTACTGGAACATGCAAGTTTCAGAATTGTAGTTCAGGAGGTTGTGATCAGCCTGAATCCATCATCAAACTATTCTTGGAATCTGAATTTTGTTTACAACCTCCCGGTGATAGTCCAACTAGAAAATCTGTCTTTGATTCTCTTATATCAGGCTGCATTCCTGTGTTTTTTGATCCTTTCACAGCTTACTATCAATATTCATGGCATTTGCCTGAGGATCACGGAAAGTATTCAATGTTTATAGATCAAGAAGAGGTGAGAAAGTCGAAGGTGAATGTGGTAGAGTGGCTAATGAAGATACCTAAGAAGGCCAGGGATGACATGAGGAGGTATATAGTGTATGAATTGTTGCCTGGATTGGTGTATGGAGATTCAAGTTCAGATTTTGAACAGTTTCAAGATGCCTTCTCTATAACAATGAATAATCTCCTTGAATTGCTATGAAGATAATTTCATAAATACCTGATTAGACCAGAATATTCTGCAGTTTTTGTAATTCTTTACTAACATGAGTACATCAATTAACAAAATTTATCTCTGTATTATTCATCATTACAGCAAACACATAGAATTCACACATTACACTGAACATTTCCCTTGCTCCACAGAGCAAACACTCATAAAACTCACAACATAACTATATTTTCTTTAAAATCTTCACAATCACACACTTTATTCTCCATACATGTTGCAGACGAGGTAGTTAGTAGTCGACCATTAAAACTCAGGCCTCAATCCCGGTTATCAAGCGACTCCTAAAACTTTCTTGATATCATTCTGCAGAAGTCGAAATGATCATATGTTAGCCACAATATAATTAACTTGTGTAATGACATGCAAGTAATTGTTACCTCAAAGGTAAGCGGAGTGGTTGTGGGAGCATAACGTTCAACAAGTTTGCCATCTTTATCGACTAAAAACTTGGCAAAATTCCATTCAATTTCATCCCCTTTGACAGACTTGAGGTACTTGTAAAACGGAGCAGCATCTGATCCATTCACATCAACCTAAACAATCGAAAAACCACATAAATTTCTCAGATAAAACAGTTCTAGCATACTGCAGGTCAGGATCAAAACGTGTACTAAAATCCGTACCTTACTGAGGATAGGATATTCAGCTTTGAAACGAGTGCAGACAAAGTTTTCAATTTCTTCATTAGACCCAGGCTCCTGTCCATTAAACTGGTTGCATGGAAATGCAAGAATCTCTAGTCCTCTAAAATCACTCACCAGATTGTTAATCACGAAAAACACTAAACAAATGCAAGGATTCAACAACAGCTGAAGCTAACACAAGCTTGATCTATTGTACACAGAACATCGACATCATTGATAAATCAATAACATACCATTGAGATGCAACATTGACAATCAACAAAACTTTGCCCTTGTACTTGCTTAGCTCTACATCATTACCCTTGCCATCCTGCAATCATCAGTCAAACATTTTTAATGCATTCATTCAACCTACACTACCATTTACGACGGAAAAATTTATTACGACGGAAAAATTTACACCGAAAGAAAGAAATGAAAGAACCTTGACAGTGAAGTCATGGATGGATTGCACACTGCTTAATTCACTGGCCATTTTAATTTTTTGTGTTTTTTGCAAATGAAGTTAATATTTTGTATAAGTTGATGAGCAGAGAAGAGGAGCTCAAAGCCTATATATAGGCATTTACCGTTATGTTAGCAATGACGCCGATAGGAAAGATGTGGATGTGCATATAGCTTAGTTGTGGTTAATATTGTGACACAGACAATTTTAGTGCAGTTAGATTTTAATAAAGATGAGAAATTATTGAATTTAAAAGAAGGATTAAATTCGAATAAAGTGGCTTTCACATTTTGGAAGTGTCCATATAAAATAACACGTTTTGTTTTTCAAGATTTTGTACAGATGGAATTTGATTACTGTAGAATAGTTATATCAACTTCATGGAATACTCACAAATTTAAATTGAGAAATAACTAGTAACTATTCAAAATGATACTCCCTTTATTCCAAAACTAGTTTACTAAATCGCGATTCACATCGGCCTTCTAAAATCATGTTTCGATTTTTTTCTTTTTTTGTATTTCTTATCCGATCTTTTTCATTATAAAATTATGAATAATGAATAAATATAATAAATCAAAAAGTTTAAAAAATCCTTATCTCATTAAACATGTTTACTCCAATAAGTTTAATAAATATAATATCATAAAATTATATTATTTATTAGTTAATAATTAATATAATATTTTTTTCTATTTAATAATATAAACAATTGCGAAAATTACAAAAATATATATGAAGGGCGCCCCCTAACCATCCTCGTTTTCTCCTTTACTATAACATATATAATATAGTTATACAACGATTTTAAAAAATATTGAGAAAACATATTTATAGATACTTGTCATTGTAATATTTTATGGGTTAAAAATTAAAATAAACATTAATATAGTAGGTTGATTTTAAGAAAAAGATGAGAAATGATATTAAAAATGAAATTTAGAAAAATATGAAGATGGTAAGTTGATTTAAATACAAATTAGAAATTTTAGGAGAATATTATGATGACAAAGTTGATTTTAAAAATATTAATGGAAAATGTTGTATAAACTTTAGGAGAATATTATAAATGATGATAAATATTTATAGATATCCGTCTTTGTAATATTTCATATGCTAAAAAAATAGAATATAGTAAGTTGATTTGAGGAGAAAGAGGAGAAATTGTATTAAAAACGAAATTTATGAGAATATCAAGATGATAAGTTGATTTAAATAAAAAGTAGAAGTTTTAGAAGAATAAATTGATAAGTTGATTTGAAAAATCTTGATGCAAGATTTTATAAAAATTTTAGGAGAATATTACGAACAATGATAATATATTTAGAATAATATAAGGTAATTGTAGTTTTTGATATTTATTAACTCAAAAAATTGAGAAAATTAGAAAAATAGAATGAGACAATTGAGAGGCGTCACATAAACGCTCCCGTATTCTCATTTATATAAGTATATTGATTGATTAGGTGAAGTAGTAAAAATGATCAAATAATACGATAGTAAGAAAACCTATCTTGACATGATAATTTTTTATGCTTTTATAAAATATTAGTAAATTATTTAGTTTAGTATTAGTAAATTATTTAGTTCAGTATACTTTTTTGTATAAGTTTTTCATTCTTGAGATAACTAGAGATTGCAAATGAGCTTGATTTTCATAACACTGACCCTAATTTTGAAATTACATAGAGTAAAAGTAAAACATAAGAAGTGCTATTTTCTTACACAAAAATCAACACAAAATTCAGCAAGACTTTTCATCAATTTTGATACCATAGGTTTAAGAGTCTCTTCAACATATTTACTCGCTCTGTTTTTTAATATATGACGTTTGACTTTGTGGCACACATGTTTAGGAGGTTTTACCTTATAGATAAAATAATTTTTTTTGAAAAATTCTTTTTGTGAATAAAAGTTTTTATCTCATATTTTTATTCAAAAAAGAATTTCTTAAAAATAATAATTTTAGCTATGTGGTCAACCCTCCTAAATATGTGTGCCAAAAAGTCAAAAGTCATATATTAAAAAACAGAGGGAGTATTATACATTACAAACGATTCAGTCCTTTGAAATAATTTTCAAAAACCACTTCAAATTATTAGATTATTTTGGTTGATTCTCCGTACAAAAGTATACAACCTAGTTTAAAACCTTATATGACATAACCAGAGGGCCAGTTGCTCATTATTTTTATACTCCCTTCGTCCCAATTTATCTATCTTATTTGACTTTTGATGGCCAAATTGATTCAAACAAGACAGATAAATTGAGACGGAGAGAGTATTTGATAATACTAAATAATGCATAAAAGATCTTCAAATTGATGCCTCGGTGCAAAATAAAGAGTTGTTCCTCTTTTCGATAATGATACAATTTTGACATGCATCCGACATTAATCCAAGCTAGGATATTGCATCACATTAATCTTCAACACTTCCAACTGACTTTTGTTCATGTTTAGTTCAGGCTAGATTAATTAAAGGCTCGCTTGATGACTAAATAATTATTTACAAATGATCAGCTATGCAGAAAGAAAAAGAGAGGATATGAGAATGCAGATCTACTTTTACTAGAAATTCACCAAATTCCCATATGTGGGATTACATGTACGTTTGTCCTTTTATTCCTTGACAGCTTATCCTAGATAACAACCTTGGAAAGAAAAATCTGCATTACCCCTAGCTATACTACTGGATAAATAGAAAGAGTAGATGGTCCCCTACTATAACAGAATAATAAAGTAATTGCAGAAAAATATGTGCTCTTCTCGGGTCTGCTTGTGCTCTCCTTGAGTCTTTCTTATGCTGGTGCAGAGGTGGCATTCCCATCAGCATTATTTGCATTGTCAGCTGCATTATCATCATTACCCCCCCTCAAGTGGAGCGGAGGTGAAACTGAGGCTCCAATCTTGCTAAGAAGATAGTTGTGCTGCTTCACAGTAAATGGCTTCGTAAGTATATTAGCTAACTACATGTAGGTAGGAACATAATCAGTAATAATGGAGCCATCAGAAATCTTGTCCCTTATATAATGACAGTCCAACTCGATGTGCTTCGTGCGCTCATGAAGAACTGGATTAACAGTGATGGATAGAGCAGCTTGGTTGTCCGTCTTGATAACAGTTGGTGGGAGATTTGAAAGTCCCATGTCTTTGAGCAATGAAGAAAGCCATGTGACCTCACAACAAATTAGAGCCGTAGCACGGTACTCCGCCTCAGCAGTAGAGCGAGCAACAACCGCCTGTTTCTTCATTTTCCATGAAACTGGTGAGGAACCCAGCAGAACACAGTAGCCAGTGGTTGATTTTCTGCTAGTGGGATAACTCGCCCAATCGCTATCACAGAATACAGTAAGTATACCCTGAGCTGGATTTGTGAGGAGATAGCGAAGAATTCTTTTAGCAACCTGCATATGGACCGTAGTGTGTTTGTGCATGAATTGTGCAAGATTATGCACAGGGAACAACAGATCAGGTCTCGTAAGAGTAAGATAAATAAGTTTCCCCATCAAATGTTGGTATGGTTGTGGATCAGACAACAAATCCCCCTTTTCTCGAGTCAACTTGACATGCGGATCCATATGTAACTTGAGCGGTGTTGCAGATTGCATGCCAAACTCGTCTATCAAGTCCAATACATACTTTCTTTGGGAGACAAAGAAACCACTCACACTTCTGTCAATTTCCAATCACAAAAAATAGGTGACTGGCCCCAGATCTTTCTTATGAAAGGCTTGGCACAATGACACTTTAAATTGAGCAATAGATTTCTCACAATTGCCAGTGATCAAAAGATCATCGACATAAATAAGTATAAGTGTAATAGTGTCAGATTGTACCTTCGTAAAGAGGCTGTAATCTTCTTTGGAATGCACATAATCAACAGCAAGCAAGGTATCAGACAGCTTGTCGAACCATTCTCGTGGCGCCTGCTTGAGGCCATACAAGGCCTTTTTCAATCTACACACCAGATGTGATGTAATTTTCAGATTGAACTCCCCCTGAGAATGTGGGATCCGACTTCCAATTCCCGAGTACCCTGGAGGCATCTTCATATAAACAATCTCATGCAATGATCCATGCAAGAAATCATTCGAAACATCCATATGATAAATAGACCAGTTTTGCATCGCTGCAATAGCAAGTGTGGCCCTGACAGTTGTCATCTTAGCAACCGGAGCGAAAGTCTCTTTGTAATCTATACCATAGGTCTGTCTGCACCCCAAAATTACCAATCGAGCCTTGTATTTCTCAATCGTTCCATCTGGTTTAAACTTTGTTTTATATACCCACTTGCAGCCAATTGTTTTTCTGTTAAGTGGTAACTCAGTAATCTCCCATGTGTTATTCAGCTCCAGAGCATCCAATTTTACATTCATGGCATTGATCCAGTGATCATGGGTCACAGCTTGATGAAAATGAACAGGATCTTTATGGTGAGTAATAGAGGCAAGAAAACAACTGAAGGATTTTGTAAGTGAATGGTCAACAACTGCAGAAGCACTCACAGCAGTGTTTGACACAAAAGTTCCCAACCATTGTGGGGGTTTTGATTGTCTGGTGGTTCTGCGGAGAATGCGGGTTAGTGCTGTAACAGTTTGTTCAGTATGGGTGGTACTTGTTGTAGGTTCAGGAGTAGGTGATAGAGTAACAGTTGTGTTGGAGTTTTGAGACAAATCTTGATCAAAGTCAAAATCAAGATCATCAGAATAAGTAGATTGGTTAGGCACAGGCATAGTAGTAGGTAAAGGGTGCACATATGTATTTGTAGAGTTTGTGTTTAGAGGAAATATAGTTTCATCAAAGACAGCATGTCTAGAAACAAAGGTTTGTGATGTGACAAAGTTTAAAAATCTGTGACCCTTTATGGAGCTAGGATAGCCAATGAATACACAGGGTACCCCTCTTGCTTCAAATTTGTATCTGTTATGATCAGGATTCACCACAAAAGCTAGACAACCAAAAACTTTAAAGTGATCATAGGTAGCAGGTTCTTTATACAATTTTTCATAAGTAATTGCAAAATCCAACACAGCACTAAGCAACCTATTAATTATATGTACTGCAGTAAGAACACACTCACCCCAATATGAAAGTGACAATCCAGATTGAAACCTCAAAGTTCGAGCAACCTCTAAAATATGTTTATGCTTTCTTTCCACCCTAACATTTTGCTGTGGTGTATAGGGACATAACGTTTTATGCACAATGCCATGCTTAGCCAGAAATTCATTACATGCTTTATCAGAAAATTCAAGTGCATTATTAGAGCGTATGGTTTGGATTATACCTTTGAATTTAGTGACAACAAACTCCTTGAAAGTGACAAGAGTTGGCAAGTTGTCAGACTTCCTCTGCAATAGATAGACCCAGGTCACCCTGCTGTAATCATCCACCAAGGTAAAAAAGAATCTATATTTTCCTCTGGTTGCCACCTTGTACGGTCCCCAGATATCCGTGTGAACAAGTGCAAAAGCCTTATGTGCCAGAGAATGACTGAGCTTAAAGGGTTGTTTTGTTAACTTTGCCATTGGACAAGTTATACACACTTCACCTTGTTGTCCAATAAAAGGTTTAACACATTGGAGATGTTGTAATTTAGAATTTGAGGCATGTCCCAATCATTGGTTCTACATGGTATATTGGTTACTTTTAGCAGTCAAACACATAGGCATGTCAGCAACCCTTTTATCTTGCAGATAATACAACCCTTTCTTCGGCTCTCCTGTAGCCACCACTTCTTTTGAGGCAGAGTCAACAATAGCACAACCTTTTAAATGAAATGTCACATCACAATTTATATCTTTGGCCAGCTTGTGAATTGAAAGCAAATTATGATTAAATTGGGGAACATACAAGACATTGAATAATTTAAGTCCATTAGGTAGCACCACATCACCTATATGAGTAACAGGAGTGCTAGCACCAGTGGGTAACTTTATAGTAAAGAGGATGGGGCAGCCTTGATATTTATCATATTTTCTAAAGAGGAAACCATGTGGTCTGATGCCCCTGAGTCCATAATCCACTCAGATTTAGGGGCCTTGACAATGTTGACATTGACCATTCCTGAGAAGCCAAAGTCCAACTCCTCATCTGTTTCTGATCCTTTCTGCACTGCACACTTAGGAAGAAGCTGCATCAATTGTTCAAGTTGTTGAGGAGTTATTTTCAAATCAGACTGTTCAGACACACTGCCCTGCACGTGATTAGCTGCATTAGGAGAGAATGCTTTCTGTGTCCCATACCATTTACCTTGTTGAGAGTTAAATTTTTGACCAGACTTTCGATACTTATGATGCCACTTAGGGTAGCCTGTAACAGTCCAACACCTTTCTTGAGAATGACCTCTGTAACCATAAGTTGTACAGGTCAAAGACCTGTCACCAAAAGACCTGTCACCAAAAGACCTGTCACCATTTCCCTTACTGTACATTGCCGCTGCATCACCATCAAATGCTACAGATTGGTTTAAAAGATCCCTCTGAGATTCCTCTTGCTGCATAGCAGCACATGCCATTTCAACAGAAGGCAAAGGCACACTCATCAAAAGTTGACTGCGTTGAGCACCATAAGTATCATCAAGTCCATTTAAAAACTGAAACAGCCTAGCCTCCTCTTTTACAGTCGCTATAGCCTGTAGCAGTTTTGAAATGTCAGGAGTCATAGTTGTGACTGCAGGAAGGATATTTAGAGATTCTAATTCTTCCCACAAACAGCTCTACCCAGTAAAATAATCAAAAACTTTCTTTCCATTTTGCTTAAAATTAAACAGATCCTTGCGTAACTTATATTTTCGAGAACCATTTGTCAATGAAAACCTTATTTCCAAATGCTTCCATATATCACTAGCAGTAGTGATAAACAATACAGAAGTTTTAATAGCATCAGAAATATTGTTGTGAATCCAGGAGATTACCATATTATTACAAGTGTCCCATTGAGCGGCTTCTGCGGCATCAGATGTGCTCCTAGGAATAGAGGCATTAAAAAAACCAAACTTTCTTTTAGCTGAAAGTTGGATCTCAAACTGTCGTCGCCAAGCTCTGTAATCAACAGGCCCTTGCAGGTTAGACACACTCATTGAGGTTGGGCCATCTGAAGGGTATAAGAACAAGGGGTTTTGGAGATCTGTATATGTGAATTTACTACCTGAGGCCATGATTTCTAGAAGACAATCGATAAGCAGTGCAAGAAACAAGAATGCACTGTACTAGAAATTCAAAACAAACACTCAGGATTTGTATACAAAACTATTCTTTTTTTTATCACAATCTGCTCTCAAGCTATCAATGCAGCTCTGATACCATGAGGACTAAATAATTATTTACAAATGATTAGCTATGCAGAAAGAAAAAGGGAGGATATGAGAATGCCGATCTACTAGAAATTCAGCAAATTCCCATATGTGGGATTACATGTACGTTTGTCCTTTTATTCCTTGACAGCTTATCCTAGATAACAACCTTGGAAAGAAAAGTCTGCATTACCCCTAGCTATACTACTGGATAAATAGAAAGAGTAGATGGTCCCCTTCTATAACAGAATAATAAAGTAATTGCAGAAAAATATGTGCTCTTCTCGGGTCTGCTTGTGCTCTCCTTTAGTCTTTCTTATGCTGGTGCAGAGGTGGCATTCCCATCAACATTATTTGCATTGTCAGCTGCATTATCATCATTACTTTCCATTCCAAGTGTTAAATAAACAAATATAAACCACATATAGACTTGCAGCTGCAGACAACCGCAACCGACAATATATCGGTTACTATTTAAAGATAAAGAGTTCAAAGAAATATGCTCATGCTCAGTAGAAATATCAATTAGTAGAGATATACCAGAGCTTTAAGATTGCAAGTGAACTATTACGGAATATGAGTGCTTCCAACTACTATTAGTGCCAGAAATAGCAACTTCACTAATTACCGCATGGCAAGATCATTAAATGTTCAAGCGCATTCAAAATGGCTTATATAAAACTATGATTGGCATATAAAAGGCTAAATATAAGACAAAGAGTCAAATATCATGCTTCCTGACTCTTTTTAAAGGAGACAAAGAAGTGGCACATTGCAGCAGGAAAGACTATACAACAACAAAAACCCGAGCACAATTGGTTATGACATTGATGTTCCTGAGGTTATCTCAGATGCACTTCCTAGATACACTTCCTGAGTTTAAAATTTTTTCTCATTTTAGAACTCGAGGGTATTGTAGTAATTACACAATATTATATGCATTTACCAAAATACCATTACTATTCTATACTAAAATACACTTGCATTTCAGGAAAGTTCCCGAGTTAATTTCAGGAACAATTTTTCTCACTGGTTATAATAGTTCCACTTACTTTAATTTTTATTGACTGTTCAAAATAGCATGAAATGGCCTCATTATTCTTTATACATCTAAGTCAGACTTTACAAGCCTGCAATGCAAACGTTCTTTTAGGAGTGTACACCGATGCTATTGTAATTTATTATCAATTTATAATTATTTATTTAGCAGTAGCATGATAATATATATAGGGGGTTACTACAATAGAAACCAATTTAGAATGGAAACTAGAAACCAAATAATTTTCTTTTTAAAATTAATTCGAAATATAACACATATGATATGCAAATCGATCGTTGAGAGATGTAGAAAAATACAGTGAAATCGGATTTTAAAAAAAATTACGGTTTAACGGGAAATATCAAATTAAAACGGAGGGGAAAAGCTGAAATTGGGTGTGGGAGGGTGCAGGATAGTTGGGTGGTGTGATTTAGGGGGGACCATTAGATTAGGTAGATCTAATGGCTTAGATTAGTTCTAAGTTTCTATTTTAATTTTAGTTTGTATTTGATCATTGTCCTATATATATAATCCACTTTTTCTAACACATGAAGTAGGGCAACAAAGGTGGATTCAATGCTTGTAGCTCACATGCAGATAATAAATAGGTTGTAAGCAAAAACAATAAATTCATAATTTAAAGAAAGAATTAGTTCATTATAATAATGAAAGAAACATGTAAATTGTAGACTACCAAACCAAAATATTATAATTTGCATTCAAAATCTTTTGTAACTTTTAAGATAAGGTGCTTTTTTCGAATTTGCAATCAACATTCAGGCATATATGAAGTCAAAAGCAATTCAGAATACATATTTTTTACAACCAATGAATGATCTATAAAATGTCTCAAGTTGCTCGAATTGTTTTCCTGCACCAGCCTAAAGTACCCGGACCTTGTAATTTGACTCAATTAAATCAAAGGCATATCCGAAAGTATTAAACTATAGGTCAGGTGTATATTCACTTTGTATCTAGAACCTGACACAAATAGTTTACCGTTGACTCATTTTCGGCTTAAGTTCTTTCCATCACATTTACATAAATATCTATTATGTCTAGCAAAACAAAATATGTGATACAGTAGTAAGTAGAATACATATACCTTTCCAGAACCAACGGGGAGGGTGTTGTAGTTTAGTCCTCAAACAAATTAAAATTTATTAAGATACCCCACCATTAAGACTGCAAAGAATGTATGATATATAACAAACAAATTATCATGAGCATTTTTACGTACACTGCCCATGAGTTTGCTCGAGTTCTTTATTATAGGACAAAATAATTTGAAACAGCAACGGAATAAGATGAATTTGACAAGCCTTAATTGAAGAAACTAAATATGAACTTTGAGTTTGATAACATGCCTTAAAAGAGCATAAAAATTTATACATATTGCTGCATAGTAATATATTGTATCGAAAATTACTGTTTTGAAGCTAAATATAGATGATCACAGGGGATCCTATGCAGTCTATGTATGTAAGCAAGATCTAAGAATAGAGATCAAGTCTCATTGAAAAGACTAAATTATCCCTATTTTTAATAGTTATATAAAAGATGTGGTTCATGGGAATCGAACTCAGGTTATTTCACTCAACTATACAAACTCTTACCACTACAACATATTCTCACATGTGCTTTTTATCATACACATAATATGTAAGTGTGCTAAATGAATATTTTATTTAACTTTAAAGATACGTACTTGAATTACGCAAAAAAAAGATAGTTTTGTACAGTTAATTTTAAAGAATTGAATTCCAGATATAAAATTAGGCATAATACATAAATGGATTATTATATTATTTATTAATCATTTTTTAGTTTGAAAATATATTTCATATATTTTAACATATTTTTTATTATAAAAAGTAATTAAAATGTACATATATATAATTTTTTTAAAAAAATATTGAAAATAAAATCGCTTATATATAAATAATTTATATTGGTATTACATATTTAGATAAGTTCGAATTATAATGAATCAATTCATTTTAGAAATTGGCCTGTTGTTAAAAAAATACTCGAAATTTGACTACATACCCGGCCGAAAAACATCGCCACATTCTACGTTTAGTAAATTTAAATTACAAGTTCGGCCGAAAAATATCGTCACATTCTATGTGAAATTTTTTAATATCTTGTGTTAATATAAATTAATGTGTTTGAGGTCTTTATAGGATCAAGTCAATTGATTATTTATATTAAAATTACTCAGTTCACTGGTAACGTATTATTATTTTTAGAATTTGTCCTGATTTTAAGAATATTTGAAATTTGAAATGAGATCTCACGAGATTTGTTAAAACTACAATGACATACTAAATAGATTTATTTTTCATTTTTCACTTTAAAAAATTAGCTTTTAAAAATAAATTCTTTTAGATCAGCAATATTCATTGAACAAGATAATATTGTACAAATATTTTGAATTATTCAAATAAAAGTTATATCTATACGATATTGTAGCATTTGAATCAATGCATTTTATATTATTTAGGGAAAAAACATATATTGTTCAGTAATTTGAAGGAGTTAACAAGTTCAACTGATATTTATAAAACTTTATCGAACTAAAATTTTTTAATTTTAGGAGAATAGTATAAAATGTTATCAAATTATTATATGAAGGAATATTAGAGTCGTAATAAAAGAAACTTAAAAACAGTTTAAATAACGATATAATTACTATTTTTCTTTCGAATTCTTAAAAAAAATGATGAATATCAATAATAAGTCTTAAAAATATATAATTCATTTTTATGTTACAACCATGATTAATACTCGGTTGCGTAAAAATAAATATGGATTATTTGTCAGTGATAATGTGAATATCATAAATAAATAATAGCAATTTATTTATTACATAATTTTAATTTTTGAATAATTATAAATGCATGTTAGTTAAGTAATCAATTATCTCACTAGATGTTAATAATGATTATATATGTACATAAATCATATATTTAGCATATAAATAATTGAAACCATTATAATTTACTAAGAGATATAACATACAATAATTTACATGCTAACACACACATATACATATAACTTAATCTTACTTTATTAACAGTAGTGTAAATAAAAAACTAACATGTTTCCCATACATACATGATACATACATACATACGTTGAATTTCAAAAACTAACATTTTTTATTCAAATCAACTTTAATATTAATAATAATGTAAATTTTACATTATTGTATATTATGATTGCAAGGCATTCTGACTTCAATTATGCATTTTTTATCTTTTTAAATTGAGTATGTCAATTGTAAGTTAGCAGTGAACTCAGTAATAATATACAGCAGTACATAGAGTTTATTTAAATAAAATTCAAGATTTTGGTCAACTCTGTATCCAACATGTATGTTAATTTTTAGCTTTTTATTTGTAAACATACTAACGGCATTCTACAGATTAAATTTAATCGTTTCGTTTTAAACGTACACTTACTACTCTGTTTATATTCATTCATTAAATATAAAATAACGTGTAAGAAAAATATAATATAATAATAGTTGATGTGATATTCACTCCTAAAAATGAGGAAACATTCGAAACCTTTAATGTTATAGAGGGGGACATGAAGCTTGTCGGAGAGAAAGTTTATCTCCATTTCTTCAAAATTTGACTCAAGAGGATATTGTTGAAATTGCTCTAAAAACATTATAATTGTGTGGTGTATAAAAAAAATTCTAGAAAATGACCCGTGCCTCGCACGGGTTATTATGCTAGTAATAATTTACATGCTAACACACACATACGTATAACTTAATCTTACTTTCTTAACAGTAGTGTAAATAAAAAACTAAAAGTTTACCATACATACATGATACATACATACGCTGAATTTCAAAAACTAATATTTTTCATTAAAATCAACTTTAATATTAACAATAATGTAAATTTTACATTATTGTATATTATGATTGCAAGGCATTCTGACTTCAATTATGTATTTTTTATCTTTTTAAATTGAGTATGTCAATTGTAAGTTAGTAGTGAACTCAGTAATAATAAAGAGCAGTACATATAGTTTATTTAAATAAAATTTAAGATTTTGGTCAACTCTGTAATCAACATGTATGTTAATTTTTACCTTTTTATTTGTAAACATACTAACGACATTCTACAAATTAAGTTTAATCGTTTCGTTTTAAACGTACACTTACTACCCTGTTTATATTCATTCATTAAATATAAAATAACGTGTAACAAAAATATAATATAATAATAGTTGATGTGATATTCACTCCTAAAAGTGAGGTAACATTCAAAACTTTTAATGTTATAGAGGGGGACATGAAACTTGTTGGAGGAAAATATTATCTCTATTTCTTCAAAATTTGACTCAAGAGCCTATATAAGGATATTATTGGAATTGTTCTAAAAATATTATAATTGTATGGTATATAAAAAAACTCTAGAAAATGACCCGTGCCTCGCACGGGTTATTATGCTAGTTATTGGGATGAAAGAGCAAACAATCATGAGATCAATGTAAGCACAACTAAGCAAACATTCTTGCTAATTTGTAATCAAAAGAGTTCTAAATATGAAAATTAAGGAGGAGATACATACCGAGAATTTCATGGGCAGTGACCTTTATTCTTGACATATAGTTGAAGATGATGATCATAGTCAAGTAGAGCAGAATCATTGCCCTTATTCTCACAATTTTGAGAGAAAAGACCCAAAATATCACTCATGTTATAAAATGGCCTTTTATATCACTCACAAACGTGATCTTTAGTTGCGTTTATAATATATATATACAGAACGTTAGAGCTAACTCAGTGGTTAGGTGGTACATTTTGGAGCTCTGTGTCTTTTTTTCTCAAATTGTGATACTAAGGGCCATTACCCATTCATTAGGCCATGTTGCTTAGCCGATGCTGTTGTCAAGCATTTTTGGGATTATAATCCCGAACTATTATACAGGAAAAATAATCTTATTATTATTAATTGTAATCCCTTGAATTAAATTACTCTATCTTTCTTTGTTTAGAAATTTTAAGCCTAAGAACTACTAGATAATCAGTCATACGTGGAAAATGGACATATATTAAAACGTTGATGTTAAAAATTTAAATTTATTAAAGATCAAGAATGAATACAATTAAAATTAATATTATGTATTTGTGGAGAACCAACATGAAATTATGATGAAAGTTGATATAATAAATATTAACCTAAAATTTGTGCCATGTACGGGTGTTTTAAATAATTGTTATTTTATTTTTGTTATTTTAATATTTTATTAAATATATTTGTTAAAAAATAAGTATGTCTAAATAAGTGTATTATTTATAATTTTAAATTTTAAAATATATAAGTTCATAAACTGACCCATTAATAGGTTCATAAAATTCAATAGGCAACCCAGTTACATACATCTGGTTTTTCGTTCCCAGAGTGTTTTAAAATATAGTAATATAAGTGTCATGTTAAAATTTCTAATTTTTACTCACCAAACCCAAACCAAATAGTATGATATTTGTGTTATGATTATAATATAAATATCATAATTATTATACGATTTAAAATTTTTTATTATTTCATTAAAATATACTATTGAGTCATATAAGAAATAGAATTACTGAGTTCAAATTAATAAAAGAATTGCAATTGAAAAATGGGTAAAATAATATATATAATATTATAAGTCATATAAAAGTAAAAGAAAAATAAAAATTATACATTAAAGTTATAATAAAATTCAAAAAGGAGTTAAACCAAAAATCAATAAAAACCAAAGAAAAGGTTAAAGCAAAGGGTGAAAAAAATAAAACCAAATTTAATAGAATCATAAAATATTTAACCCTGAGTCGTTCTAGTTGTACAGCAATCTTTTCCAGTTTTTGACATCTATCTGTTTGAAATTGTTTGAGAGAAGGGAAAGCTCGGTCCCCAACTTCCAATTCTTCCAGATTGATGAATTCTTGTAATCTTAAAATTTGAAGATTACACTTTGTTTTCCCTGTACACATTAAAACCCAACCAAAGAGCGGTGAGATTCGACAAACTTCCCAGAGTGGGCATCGGATCTTCTGTAAACCCACTGTTGCGTAGATATAAATCTGTGATTGAATCGGGCAGATGACGTAGTCTCGATGGATATTTTCGAATGCCCCATAACTCAACGCTCATGAGACAATTGCAAGACGAGAGTGATTAGGAATTCTGTAAGCATTCTGCTAGTTGTACAGGAATGTTCTTCAGTTTTATACAGTCAACTGTTTGAAATTGCCTGAGAGAAGGGAAAGCTCCGTCCCCAGCTTCCAATTCTTCCAGATTGGAGAAGAACAGTAGTTTCAAAATTTCAAGACATGGAAACGCGTTGGGACGGCAAACCATTTTGTTTCCCCTGTACACATTATCCAACCGAAGAGCGGTGAGATTCGACAAACTTCCCAGAGTGGGCATTGGATCTTCTGTAAACTTACTTTCTCTTAGACTTAAATCCGTGATTGAATCGGGCAGATGACGTAGTTCCGATGGATCTTTAAGAATACCCGATAAGTCAACGCTCTTGAGACGATTGCAAGACGAGAGTGGTTTCAGTGTTGGAATCTCAACGTTAATCCATAGGGTGAATGTTTGGAGACTTGTTAAATTGGCTACGGACTCCAGCGTGTAACTGTTGCTTTGATATCTATCTCCATACATACAGAGTGTATGGAGGTTGGTGAGATTAACAGTGTCAATCTTCATCCATTCTTTACACGATATACGACCAAGAGTCTGTAACTTTGTTTGGTGGGTACCTATATTCAAACTCCCTCTAATTTTAATGTGTAGATGCCTCAACTCATGAAGCTCACATATCTCCCTAGGAACTGTGTAGTATGTATTCCTCCGACCGTGCAAGGTTTGTAGCTTTTTAAGCTTGCCTATACTTGCTGGAATTTCTATATGACCCATTAAGCCCAAGTATTTTAAGTGAACTAAATCTCCTATTTCTTCTGGTATTACCTCTGAATGTACACTTGTCATATCTAGGACTTTAAGATTTTTGAATCTCGCACACACCAACTTCATTTCTTTTAATTCATATTTACCACTTAAATAATTTACCACTGCCAATGAACGCACAAGTAAAGCATCAAATCTACGCTCAACTAGTTTCAAGTACTCACCTATTTCATTGTAAATGACATGACGGGGTTGTCCTTCCAACAAATGAATGTGTTCTGGATGGTGTTTACCTGATTCCAAAACGACCAACAACTTGTGCTCCTTTGCTTTTTTTATGGCAAGATCACGGACAAGATCATGGACCCGGCAACTCTTAACTTCTCCATTCCATCGCAAATCATTAACCTGAAGCAAATTACGATTAATTAGCTCCTTCAAACAATCTTCAGCCAAATCCTCCATGATTACTCCTTCACTTTCTTCGGCTTCTGATATGAATTCCTCTGCAATCCATAGATGCTTCAACTCGTCTGGATCAATCACATGGTCTTCCGGGTACCTTGCAAGGTAGAGAAAACAGTCTTTCATTTGGGGAGACAAGTCATTATAACTCAAACTCAGTATTTCCCCAATCTGGGGAGACAAGTCATCATCCTTCAAGTGTCTCCATATATGCTCCTTCACCTTTGACCAATATTCATAGCTCATATTGTGTAATAACAGGCCGCTTAGTACCACAATTGCAAGTGGCAAACCTCGACATTTACCAACCATCTCCTTTCCTAATTTCTCCATATTTTGGGTTGTTGGTTTTGCTCTCTTACAGAATAATTCCCAGCTCTCATCTTCCGTTAGAAAACGGAGTTGATGGACAAAACATTTGTCGTCAACAGTCTTTGCAACTGTTTTGTTGCGGGTGGTTATGATGATTCTACTACCGTTTTTCTGGTTTGGAAAAGCAGTTTTAATCTGGTCCCAAACCTTTATGTCCCATATATCATCAATTAAAACCAGATATCGGCCTCGACTTTGCAGTAACTCTGGCAGGTGCTGCAGCAAATGGTACTCGTCCATGGTTGACAACTTTTGTTCGTACTCAGCTCCCATAAAAGACGTCACTAATCTCTTCAAAACATCTTTTATGTTATATTCGTTGGACACACAAACCTTAGCACGAGTATCAAAATTTCTCAACTCGCTAGAGTTGTACAACTTTGTGGCAAGTGAAGTCTTGCCCAAGCCCCCCATTCCGTGAATTGAAATGACTTTGAGGGCGAGATCCTTGCTATCAAGTTCAGCCTTCAAAATCTTAAAATCATCCTCAAAACCAACCACTTCCACCTGGTTATTAATGGCGGTTATTCTCAACAATGTTCTCTCTTTCTGCTGCTTGTTTGGAGTGGCTAAGATGTTGTCAATACGGTACTCATTTCGCCTATTCTTGATCACTTCAATCCTTCTTTTGAGTGACTCAATCTCCTTGCCAATATCATAAAGCATAACTTCTCTATTGCACACGCAAACACAGCCCCGAACACGATCCAAGATACCTCGTTTCGGAGCTGCATATTCTTCTTGGTGAGCACTGAAATCGCTCAGGATTTTTATCGCATCATTGGCGACATCTCTAACGTCCTCCACCCAGTTGCGGATTTGCTCCTCTTCCAGTCTTGATTCTGCAGATCTTACGGAAGATTGGAGGTAGCGCAATTCATCTTTGAGCCACCTTAAATTATCTTTCACTTCAAGTAGAATGTTAACTTCTTGTGCAATAAATGCACCAAGCTTTTCAATTGCAAGAGATACGATTGCATCAACCATTCTTCTTTAAGAAGCTTTATGATCTGAAGGTAATCGAAGTAACTACAACAAGAACAATACTAATTTATGATTTGTAAGGTGTATTGTGCACAGAATTACAGAAATAAAAGCTTTAATTCATTGGTTTGCCTATGAGATGCTTTCACATCCTGAGTGGTGTCTTTTTGTGGATAATAATTAATAAAAGCATGTGTTTGGTGTCCCTACAAAGAGGCTTTAGCAACCTGTCTAAATAATATGTCTGTCTAACATATTGTTGTTGAATTTAGGTACACCTGAAAGTGATCGTAATCGAATATTAAGTTCATAAAAAGAAGAGAAATCTCAGAGGGACCATAAAAGATATAGAATGTAATTATAATTATTGAAGTCGCCGGAGACTTGTCACAAAACAGAGCATGTGTATAAAACAGAGCATGTGTATGGTGTCCCTATAAAACAGAGCACTGTCCTTTCAATTATTGCAGTTTCTACACCATAATCGCTACAATGCAATTCTTCTCAAGTGCATAGTAAGTCTCCAGGGAAATCTACCCTATTGAGTTATTAGTCAAGCAGATGAAAGGGATGAAATTCAGGTACTTGACAGCAGCGTTTGTTGAAATTAAGGATCCAGAGCCCAACTTCTTCGGGGCACCATTTACATAAGTGATTATGTCACTAGTCACCGGTCCAAATTTAAAAAAATGTCATTTTCACTAGACTTTTCGAATTTGATATTTGAGTGCACCTCCTGCAAAGCTAACGAGGTTGTTTCGGCTTGATTGGATGATCTTGAATTTCCATGAGAAGATAACTTCATCGGAGTGAGGATGGAAGTAGGTAGGATGTGGGATTCCAATGTCATTAACATGCCAAGGTTGCCTTTCAATCAATAACTTTATCGGGTTTTGCATTTCTTCAAGATTCAAAAATGTACTTCCCCATGGAGAATCATCCCTTCTCCGAAAACTTTACCCAAAACAAAGACATGATCTTTGCCTGAGTTTAAAGGGTTTCTGCAGTTTAAGCCATTCTACCAGTTCCAACGCCAGGTGTCCTTAACATAAGATAGTAGATATTTAAGGCACAAAAAGAAACATTTTTATCGACAGTTGAGTTAAAATTCGAACTACTTCATCTTATATCCTTCATTACATCATATATACATTTTCGGACGGTAATTTATGCTATATACATTATTTAAATTTTGCAACGAGATCATTTCGTTGTACATTATCAGCCTATATATGTTCGTAAATCCTAAACAAGAATTATAAAATTTAAACTTTTTTGCAAACTCCCGTTAATATCTAAAACAATGAATAAATGAAAAATCAATAAACGAAAAATAGAGAAACTCGTAAAAAAAAACCTAAAGAAAAATTTATCAAAGTCCAGAGGCTAATAGGAAATCATGAGCAGAATAGGTTTGGCAACTGGCCATCATATAATCTGATCACAACCCAAACAAACAAAACCACAAATCAGTTAATGCAGAATAATTAAGGCCTGATTAAGATGAGGAATAAGATGAGGAATAATTAAAGCACCTGATCAAGAAAAGGAATGTAAATGGAGCAGCATAATGTCCAATGACATTTATTGGACAATAATCCGGAGAGAGACAAATTTCTTAGTGTTACACAAATTTTAATTTCACTAATTTTTTTGGTACCACCAACTTTTGATTTCACTTATTCATTCATACTAGTAGATAACCAGTGTCAAGTACATAACCCGTAAGTACATAACCCGTGCGAAGTATGGGCCGAGATCAAAATATCAATATTAAATAAAGTACCAGCATATGGGGCCCACTCCGCTGACGTGGCAGGTGTGGTCCCCATGTGGGCCCACTCTGCTGGCATGGCAGATGGAGGTCCCCATGTGGGCCCCACTCTGCTGACGTGGCAGGTGTGGTCCCCCATGTGGGCCCCACTCTGCGCATTTGGTGCTAAAATAGAACTATGTAGGTATGAATTTAGAATTTACAATATATATACGATTCCATTTATATAAAAATAATATAAATATATGGTATATAAGAATCAAAAAACAGGTAAAATATTGCATAGAAAATTGTAAGTCATATATGAATAAAAAAAGAATAAAAATGGAGCAAATTTATGGACTTATTTATTTTAAAATATAACTAAAAAAAAGATTCAAACCTATAAAAATAATAAAAAATCATGGCTTATAAAAAATTAAAAAAATGAGTAAAAATAAAACATATAGAATTATAAATCATATAGGATTAAAAAAATGATAAAAATAATACACTTAGAGTTATAACATGAATCATAAAAGGTGAAATTAAAAGGTGGTGATACTAAAAAATAAGTGAAACTAAGTATCACTTAAAAATTAGTTTTGTTTATTAATAAAAAAAATGGGTAAAAATAAAACATATAGAATTATAAGTCATATAGGATAAAAATCATCAATTATAAAAGATGAAATCAAAAGGTGGAAGAACAAAAAAATAAGTGAAAATAAAGTATCACTTAAAAATTTTATTAATAAAGAAAAACGGATAAAATTAATATATATAAAATTATAAGTCATATAGAAATTAAAAAGGATAAAAATATTGTACTTAGAGTTATAACATGAATCATAAAAAGTGAAATCAAAAGGTGGTGATACCAAAAAATAAGTGAAATCAAGTACCACTTAAAAAGATATTTGCTTATTAATAAAGGTTATTAATATATCTTATAATTTTATTTTTTATGTATTTTAACTATGCTAAAACTTTTGGTTACATCGTTTATTATTATGTGTACTTTATAATGTTTATGATTCTATTAAATATGATTTTATTTTTTTTATGTTATACGTCTTATCCTATTAAGTTTGGTTTTATGTTTGTTTCATCCTTTTGTCGTATTCGTAACTTTCTTATATATTGCTAATTCAATATATTATATGATTATAATTAAAGTAATTTTATTTTTTTAACTTTTTTGAATTATATACTTCTTTTAATATAATTATTAAAATTCTATTGTAATTATACTTTTTGATTTTTAAACCACATCCGGACCATCCTAATTCCATATATAAATATGGATACACTCCTTCTTGAAAATTCTATTGTAATTATACTCCATCCATTTCCCTTAACGTTTCCCTCAAATTTTTTTATATTGGAGGACGGGCACTCGGCAGACAACTCTTATTAAATGTAGTTTCATGATTCTTTTTTTAAATTTTTTTCTTCTAAATAAAAATATAATGTTCAAACTTTTATAAAAAAAGAAAATTTTAAAAATAAATTACAAAAATATATTTTATAGTTGCCTTAAAATGCGTGCAAGCATGTGAAAAAAATGTAAAGAAATGAAGGGACTGAGGTAGTAATTTTTAAGATTATATTTAACGATTCTCATCAATTTGATCTGATCGAATGACCAAGAACCAAAAATCAACAACTAAATTTTTAATATTTTGTTTTTAATATAATAATGTAGATAGTTCCTTGAAGTCCAACAAAATGCTTTAAGAAAAAGTTGTTTCCATTAAATTTTAATTTAAATGTCGAATGCTTCTTTTAATAATCTTAAAAATTAGTATTTGTCCGGATTAAGTTCCTTAAGCTATTTTAGTGCACTCCCTTGTCACCAGTTTGATTTCCCCTTCTTCTTCTTCTTCTTCTTCTTCTTCTTCTTCTTCTTCTTCTTCTTCTTCTTCTTCTTCTTCTTCTTCTTCTTCTTCTTCTTCTTATCATTATTTTTGTTGATCAATTCAAATAAAAGTAAAAAATTGAGTGAATTTTCTACCGAAAAATATGATTTTTTATTTATTCAAGAAAATACAAATTTCTAATTTTCTTTAGAAATACAATTTTGCAACTAATTGTAATGGCCGTAAATACAAATACAACCTCAAATACTTTCACAAAAATGTAAAAATAAATTGATTTTGACTGCCAACCGCATTTTTACCAATATTTTTTAAACAAACAGCAAAATTGTAAATAACCAGACTTAATGAAGGAATCAAATTTAAGCAAATAAAAGTTATGAGATGAAAATTAAAATTTCCTCTGTTCCAAATTACAAGTACCTTTGACTTTTTATACGTATTTTAAAATATATAAAAGTTAAAATTCCGCACACTTTTTTTTAGTTTTTCTTTTTTTGAATTAAAATTTAATATATATATATATATATATATACTTTCGTTCAAAATTTTTTTTTGAATTTTATTCACCTTAAAATACGTCTTAAAAAATTAAAAATTATTTTGTGACGTATTCAGTGAAGTTGATATAACTATTCTAGAATAATCAAATTCGAATCATAAAAGCAAAACGTGGCGTTTTCAATGGACGCTTCCAAAATATGAAAGCTAGCCACTTTATTCGAATTTAATCATTCTTTTAAATTTAATAATTTCTCATCTTTATTAAAATCTAACTGCACTCAAAATATCGGGCACGTGTCATAATATTAACCCCAACTATGCTCGTCCACATCTTTTGTATCTGCGTCATTGCTAACATAACGGTAAATGCCTATATATAGGCTTTGAGCTCCTCTTCTCTTCTTATCAACTTATACAAAATATTAACTTCATTTGCAAAAAGCACAAAAAAAAACTATTTTTATATTTTTGAGGTTTCAAGATTTTTAATATGGCCAGTGAATTAAGCAGTGTGCAATCCATCCATGACTTCACTGTCAAGGTTCTTTCATTTCTTTCTTTCGGTATAAATTTTTCCGTCGTAATAATTTTTTCGTCGTAAATGGTAGTGTAGGTTGAATGAATGCATTAAAAATGTTTGACTGATGATTGCAGGATGGCAAGGGTAATGATGTAGAGCTAAGCAAGTACAAGGGCAAAGTTTTGTTGATTGTCAATGTTGCATCTCAATGGTATGTTATTGATTTATCAATGACGTCGATCAATGATGTCAATGTTCTCTGTACAACAGGTCACATGTTTGATTTCCGCTCCACTTTGTAATATCCTGAGGATTTAGCAATATGTGCATTTGTTAAAGAAGTGTATTGGATTATGATTTGTTTGCTTTGATGTGCAGTGGCCTTACCACTTCAAACTATACAGAGTTGGCAGAGTTGTACCAGAAGTACAAGGATCAAGGTTGGTTTCACTGTCATGAGTTTAAGATCAAGCTTGTGTTAGCTGAAGCTGTTGTTGAAACCTTGCATTTGTTTAGTGTTTTTCGTGATTAACAATCTGGTGAGTGACTTTACAGTACTAGAGATTCTTGCATTTCCATGCAACCAGTTTAATGGACAGGAGCCTGGGACTAATGAAGAAATTGAAAACTTTGTCTGCACTCGTTTCAAAGCTGAATATCCTATCTTCAGTAAGGTAAGGATGTTAGTACACGTTTTGATCTTGAACTGCAGTATGCTAGACCTGTTTTGTCTGAGAAACTTATGTGGTTTTTCGATTATTTAGGTTGATGTGAATGGATCAGATGCTGCTCCGTTATACAAGTACCTCAAGTCCGTCAAAGGAGATGAAATTGAATGAAATTTTGCCAAGTTTTTAGTCGATAAAGATGGCAAACTTGTTGAACGTTATGCTCCCACAACCACTCCGCTTACCTTTGAGGTAACAATTACTTGCATGTCATTACACAAGTTAATTATATTGTGGCTAACATATGATCATTTCGACTTCTGCAGAATGATATCAAGAAAGTTTTAGGAGTCGCTTGATAACCGGGATTGAGGCCTGAGTTTTAATGGTCGACTACTAACTACCTCGTCTGCAACATGTATGGAGAATATAGCGTGTGATTGAGAAGATTTTAAAGAAAATATAGTTATGTTGTGAGTTTTATGAGTGTTTGCTCTGTGGAGCAAGGGAAATGTTCAGTGTAATGTGTGAATTCTATGTGTTTGCTGTAATGATGAATAATACAGAGATAAATTTTGTTAATTGATGTACTCATGTTAGTAAAGAATTACAAAAACTGCAGAATATTCTGGTCTAATCAGGTATTTATGAAATTATCTTCAAGCAATTCATAACATGTACATTATAAATTTGAACTATTTAACACCATGACATTATACACTTTAACCCAGTCTGGTTACCTTCTCAAGGAGATTATTCATTGTTATAGAGAAGGCATCTTGAAACTGTTCAAAATCTGAACTTGAATCTCCATACACCAATCCAGGCAACAATTCATACACTATATACCTCCTCATGTCATCCCTGGCCTTCTTAGGTATCTTCATTAGCCACTCTACCACATTCACCTTCAACTTTCTCACCTCTTCTTGATCTATAAACATTGAATACTTTCTGTGATCCTCAGGCAAATGCCATGAATATTGATAGTAAGCTGTGAAAGGACCAAAAAACACAGGAATGCAGCCTGATATTAGAGAATCAAATACGGATTTTCTAGTTGGACTGTCACCAGGAGGTTGTCCCACTAGCAGAAAATCAATCACTGGCTACTGTGTTCTGCTGGGTTCCTCACCAGTTTCGTGGAAAATGAAGAAACAGGCGGTTGTTGCTCGCTCTACTGCTGAGGCGGAGTACCGTGCTATGGCTTTAACTTGTTGTGAGGTCACATGGTTTTCTTCATTGCTCAAAGACATGGGACTTTCAAATCTCCCACCAACTGTTATCAAGACAGACAACCAAGTTGCTCTATCCATCGCTGCAAATCCAGTTCTTCATGAGCGCACGAAGCACATCGAGTTGGACTGTCATTATATAAGGGACAAGATTTCTGATGGCTCCGTTATTACTGATTATGTTCCTACCTACATGCAATTAGCTGATATATACTTACGAAGCCATTGACTGTGAAGCAGCACAACTATCTGCTTAGCAAGATTGGAGCCTCAGTTTCACCTCCGCTCCACTTGAGGGGGAGTAATGATGATAATGCAGCTGACAATGCAAATAATACTGATGGGAATGCCACATCTGCACCAGCATAAGAAAGACTCAAGGAGAGCACAAGCAGTCCCGAGAAGAGCACATGTTTTTCTGCAATTACTTTATTATTCTGTTATAGTAGGGGACCATGTACTCTTTCTATTTATCCAGTAGTATAGCTAGGGGTAAAGCGGACTTTTCTTTCCAAGGTTGTTATCTAGGATAAGCTGTCAAGGAATAAAAGGACAAACTTACATGTAATCCCACATATGGGAATTTGCTGAATTTCTAGTAAAAGTAGATCTGCATTCTCATATCCTCTCTTTTTCTTTCTGCATAGCTGATCATTTGCAAATAATTATTTAGTAATCAAGCAAGCCTTTAATTAATCTGGCATGAACTAAACATGAACAGAAGTGAGTTGGAAGTGTTGAAGATTAATGTGATGCAATATCCTAGCTTGGATTAATGTCGGATGCATGTCAAAATTGTATCATTATCGCAAAGAGGAACAACTCTTTATTTTGCACCGAGACATCAATTTGAAGATATTTTATGCATCATTTAGTATTATCAAATACTCCCTCCGTCTCAATTTATGTGTCTTGTTTGACTTTTTACGGTCAATTTATCTGTCTTGTTTGAATCAATTTGACCATCAAAAGTCAAATAAGACAGATAAATTGGGACGAAGGGAGTATAAAAATAATGAACAATTGGCCCTCTGGTTATGTCATATAAGGTTTTAAACTAAGTTGTATATTTATGTAGGGAGAATCAACCAAAATAATCTAATAATTTGAAGTGGTTTATGAAAATTATTTCAAAGGACTAAATCATTTGTAATGTATAATACTCCCTCTGTTTTTTAATATATGACTTTTGAATTTTTGGCACACATATTTAGGAGGGTTGGCCACATAGCTAGAATTATTATTTTTAAGAAATTCTTTTTTTAAATAAAAATATGAGATAAAAACTTTTATTCACAAAAAGAATTTTTCGAAAAAAATTATTTTAACTATATGATCAAACCTCCTAAACATGTGTGCCACAAAGTCAAACGTCATATATTAAAAAAACAGAGGGAGTAAATATGTTGAAGAGACTCTTAAACCTATAGTATCAAAATTGATGAAAAGTCTTGCTGATTTTTGTGTAAGAAAGTAGCACTTCTTATGTTTTAGTTTTACTCTATGTAATTTCAAAATTAGGGTCAGTGTTATGAAAATCAAGCTCATTTGCAATCTCCAGTTATCTCAAGAATGAAAAACTTATACAAAAAGGTATACTAAACTAAATAATTTACTAATACTAAACTAAATAATTTACTAATATCTTATAAAAGCATAAAAATTTATCATGTCAAGATAGGTTTTCGTATTATTTGATTGTTTTTACTACTTCACCCAATCAATCAATATAGACGGGAGCGTTTATGTGGCGCCTCTCAATTGTCTCATTCTATTTTTCTAATTTTCTCAATTTTTTGAGTTAATAAATATTAAAAACTACAATTACCTTATATTATTCTAAATATATTATCATCGTTCGTAATATTCTCCAAAAATTTCTATAAAATCTTGCATTAAGATTTTTCAAATCAACTTATCATTTTATTCTCCTAAAACTTCTACTTTTTATTTAAATCATCTTATCATCTTCATATTCTCATAAATTTCATTTTTAATACAATTTCTCCTCTTTCTCCTCAAATCAACTTACTATATTTTATTTTTTAGCATATGAAATATTACAAATCAATAATCTTTTCTTAGACAGTGAAAGGGCCATTTTTGCGGGCTAAAGAAAACTCAAGTTCCTTCAAGCTAATTTGCTCTGTTTTTAGGGAAGATATTCAACACAAGAAGAGTGTCTTGAACATGAAGGCACGTCTTAGGAGGACTAAAATTGTCCCAAAAGTAGGCTGCACGTTGGCTTGTTAATTGCATTGAGACTTGTTTAATATGCATAATTATGGATTTAAACCATAAGCTTGCATGGCTAATTATAATATTATAATGATGCATACAATGTAGGATCTTGTTGTTGACTTCTCTATTAGAGAATGATTGACTAATGTACAGCTTATGTATAATCATTATTTGATATTATGATGCCAAGAAACACCTCTGGCAGCATCTGTTGTTCATGACAGGCATCTAGTTACCAATGGATGATTCTGCTGCAATAAAGGTCAGGCCAAAGTGTATTCATGTCTGCTTATCGAACTAAAACTGCAGATCAATGTTGTTTAATCACTGTAGTAAAAAAGTGTGCAAGGACTATTTATCTTATAATGTGCAATTCGTTATCAGATATACCAGAAAGTTTTCCTTCTCCCAAACAAAATTCATAATGAAAACCAGATTTATGATTTTGAAATAAAGTTATTTGCCTTAAGCTCGCCGCAGGATAGTAATATCAACATATCTTGAGTTCGAATCTTGAGAATTTAATATTCTCAAAAAAATTATTTGGACACATAAAGTAACTATTGCCCTGACTCCTAGTTACCCTGTGTCATATCCTAAATGAGCATGATATACATGCTATTCTCTAATTTTTAAGTCATAAGCTTTTGGGTGAGCTAGCAAGTTGTCATGTATAATATGGTATTTAAGTGTTTATGCGACTTGATATTGCAGTTTTTAGGTATAGCACTAGATCAGAGAACCCCAAATATTTAGAACTAATAAGTGCTTGCAGACTTGTAGAGTTTGTTTTGGTGCCTGTTTGTGTTATATTATTGTTAAACAGTGGTATAATCAGAAAGTAACACGACTGCTAATTTAATAAAATATTAAATTAACATAACTAATAAATAATTGTATATTAGATTTTTTATTATTATTTGGATTTTTATTTTTATATAATTTGTTATTGCATATTTTTTTCTAATAAAATATTTTGTATTTATGTATAAATTTGTATTTGGTGCTAAAATAGAATTTTGTACGTCTGAATCTATAAATTACAATATATATATGATTCTATTTATATAAAAATAATATAGATATGAGGTATATAAAAATCAAAAAACGGTTAAAATATTACATATAAAATTATAAGTCATAGAAGAATAAAAAAAGAATAATAATGATATATTTAGAGATATAATAAGATTTTAAAAAGGGTGAAACCAAAAGTTTGTGAAACCTAAAAGGGTGAAACCAAAGTATTTCTTAAAAGGATGATTTCCCTTATTAATAACAATGTATGAAGAATTTCAAGTTTATTATTTTAATAAAGAATATAAAGAATCCTACGAGAAATTAAAATATTGTAATTATAATAAAATTCTAATAATTTATATTTAGTTAAAAATAACATAGAATTCTACATTAAATAAAAATTTAGAGCTCAAATCAAAATACAATCTAAGGGGATGAAACCAAGTACCCTATAAAGAAATAATTTAAAGTTCTACGGAAATAGAATTCTAATCATTTTAAGATTTGAATAATTTTATTATTTTTTAGGGATGAAACCAAAATACTGTGTTTATAATATCCATATCATTTTATAAAAATGTAATTTTACCAACAAATTAAAAAAAAAAAATATTCTAATTTAAACATATACATATTTACTTGGTTATTGTTTATATTTTTCGTGGCCTATTTAGTTGAGCCAATTTATGAACCTACTTATTTTAAAACATAATTAAAAATATGATTCAAAATTATATAAATAATAAAAAAACATGACTTATAAAATATAAAAAACGGGTGAAAATAAAACATATAATCATGTAGAAATAAAAAATGATAAAAACAATACATTTGGAATTATAACATAAATCATGAAAGATTAAACCAAATTATGTGGAACTAAAAAATCTATACTATACTATAATAGCTGGAATAGAGATAATTAACGGTTTGGTTCAACGATAATTTCCTAATTTTGATTATGACAAAAATAGATAAATAGTGTTATATATCTAATAAACTACTAAATTATTAAATTACTACTAAATATACTAAACTACGAATATAATTTATCCTATTATTAAAAGATATAAATAATAGTGTTATATATCTGCTAAACTACTAAATTGTTAAACATTTTTAATCTATTTATTCTAATAAATTACGACCACATGTTATTCTGTTATTTTTATTATAAATTTATAATCATTATATATTTATATAAATATTTTAAAAATATGATATAACTGGATAAATAAAAATTTAAAATATTTATGCTAGTATAACTTAACAAGGGGTTTAGTTTAGTTATTAATTTATAAACACACTCTTATATATCTTGGTTTTGTGTTTATATGTATATGTATCTAATCTAACGTGTGTTTATTGAATTTTCTTAATTAGGCTTCACGGGATTGAATTTGAGGAGATTTATGTTTCTATTACCAAGGGTCAGCAGTTCACTCCTGAATATAAAGGTTCCTTTTTTTAAAATTGTTATTGTTTTTAGTTTGATGTTTATATTTGCTAATTGTGGGAGGTTTTCTTTAGCTTACTTGTTGTGATTGTGTTTAGTGGAACTGAATTTGGAAGAATTGGTAATAGAGCTAATAGTTTTGGCCAAAAAAATTGTTAAATCCGACATTCGTCTAATTATCATGTATTATGTATCAGGAGATCTTCATTGTGCCTTATTTGGGGCTTCAAGAAGAATACACGACCAGTTAGTTTATTTGGAGTAACAATTGTCCTGACTCCTAGTTACCCTAAATGAGCCTTTTGATGAGTGAGGAAACTTGCTACCACCTGAGCAGGATATACATGCTATTCTCTAATCTTTAAGTCATAAGGTTTTGGGTGAGCTAGCAAGTTGCCATGTATAATATAACATATCTAGTGTATTCAAGTGTTTGTGTAACTTGATATTGCAGTTTTTAGGTATAGCGCTAGATCAGAGAACCCCAAGTATTTGCAGAGTTAGCATTATCTTACAACACAAATACTAATATAATTCACGTCTTTAGTCAGTTTATATTTAACGTAATTGCTTGCAGACTCGTAGAGTCTGTTTTGGTGCATGTTTGTGTTATATTACTACTAAACACTAGTATAATCAGAAAGTTGATGTTATCATCTTCCAAAATAGCTTTCAGTAATAAAATCCAATGGGGAAATTGCCAGCAATTGTTCATAGAAGTTACAAGCTCTCACCGTAACTAACTTTCCATTGCTAATGGACTTTTACCTTTTTTATATGTTTCTAAATATGAAAGTTATTACTTTTACCTTTTTTTTCAGTTTGTTATGTTCAGCATAGGACACTTAAACCTCTACTTGGTGGTAAATTAGATCTTAAACCTCTACCATATAAATATAAGATAAATAAGAGTCAAAAGACGGATAAAAATAATAAATATAAAATTATTATAAGTCATATATGAAAGTAATCCATTTAAAATTATAACAGAATTCAAAAAGAGTGAAAGCAAAAGTTGTTAAACCAACAAGCGGTGAAAGTATCATGTATTTCATAGTTCATACCATTAAACAAAATTAATCTTGCCTATGTTTCTTAAAATAAACAGGGAAATTATAAATTAAATATTGCAAAAAATTTAAAAAGTAAAGT
Source organism: Apium graveolens (assembly GCF_009905375.1). NCBI lineage: Eukaryota > Viridiplantae > Streptophyta > Magnoliopsida > Apiales > Apiaceae > Apium > Apium graveolens. Next base: position 171,185 of record NC_133653.1, read on the forward strand.
TCATGGAACTGCAGGAGCATCATCGGCTTTTTGCTAGTTGTACATGAATCTTCTTAAGGTTTGGACAATAATCTAATTGTACAGGAATGTTCTAAGCCTAGTTTATAGCTTTTTGCCAGTTAAAATTGCAAAGAATTTAAGAAATGAAGTCTGTAACCCAGCGTTCTAATTGTACAGGAATGTTCTTCAGTTTTGGACAGTCAAGTGTTTGAAATTGTTTGAGAGAAGGGAAAGCTCCGTCCTCAACTTCCAATTCTTCCAGATCGACGAAATCCTTTAATCTCAGAATTTGAAGACTTGGAAACCCATTCTCACTGCATACCATTTTGTTTAAATACAGGTTAAAAGCCAACTGAAGAGCGGTGAGATTCGACAAACTTCCCAGAATGGGCATTGGATCTTCTGTCAACTCACTGAAGCTTAGACTTAAATCCGTGATTGAATCGGGCAGATGACATAGTTCCGATGGATCTTTTAGAGTACCGAATAAGGACACGCTCTTGAGATGATTGCAAGACGAGAGTGGCTTGAGTGTTGGAATATTAACAGACATAAACCGTAGGCTGAATGTTTGGAGACTTGTTAAATTGGCTACAGACTCCAGCGTGTATCCTTCTTCTGCTTCTTCTTCTCTATCACATATAGAGAGTGCATGGAGGTTGGTGAGATTAACAGTGTCAATCTTCATCCATTCTTTACACTCTATACGACAACCACCAAGAGTTTGTAACTTTGTTTGGTGCTTACCTATATTCAAACTCCCTCTAATTTCAATGTCTAAATGTCTCAATTCATGAAGCTCACATATCTCCCTAGGAACTGTGTAGTATGTTCTCCAACCACCGTGCAAGGTTTGTAGCTTTTTAAGCTTGCCTATACTTGGTGGAATTTCTATAGGTCCATAAGAATAACTCTCACCACCCATTAAGCACAAGTACTTTAAGTGAACTAAATCTCCTATTTCTTCTGGTATTCTCTCTAAGCCTACACTTATCATATCTAGGACTTTGATATTTTTGAATCTGGTGCACAGCAACTTCATTTCTTTTAATTCAAGTTTAGAATAATTTACTAGTGCTAGTGAACGCAAACTTGAAGCATCAAATCTACGCCCATCTAATTTCAAGTACTCCCCTATATCGTTGTAAATGACATGACGCGCTTGTCCTTCCAACAAATGGTGTTTACCTGAGTCCGAAACGACCAACAACTTGTGCTCCTTTGCTTTATTTATGGCAAGATCACGTACAAGATCATGGACCCGGAAACTCTCAACTTCTCCATTCCATAGCAATTTATTAACCTGAAGCAAATTACGATTAATTAGCTCCTTCAAACAATCTTCAGCCAAATCCTCCATGATTACTCCTTCACCTTCCTCGGCTTCTGATATGAATTCCTCTGCAATCCATAGACGCTTCAACTCGTCCAAATCAATCCCATGGTCTTCCGGGTACCTTGCAAGGTAGAGAAAACAGTCTTTCTTTTGGGGAGACAAGTCATTAAAACTCAAACTCAGTATTTCTCCAATCTGGGGAGACAAGTCATTATCCTTCAAGTGTCTCCATATATGCTCCTTCACCTTTGACCAATAATCATAGCTCATGTTGTGTGATAAGAGACCGCTCAGTACCACGATTGCAAGTGGTAAACCACGACATTTACCAACCATCTCCCTTCCTAATTTCTTCAAATTTGGGGTTGTTGGTTCAGCTCTCTTACAGAACAGTTCCCAGCTCTCATCTTCTGTTAGAAAACGGAGTCGATGGACAAAACATTTGTCATCTGCCATCTCTGCAACTTTTTTGTTGCGGGTGGTTATGATGATTCTACTACCATTTTTCTGGTCTGGAAACGCATCTTTTATCTGGATCCATGCCTTGATGTCCCATATATCATCAATCAACGCCAAGTAGCAGCCTCTATCTTCAAGTAACTTTGTCAAATACTGCAGCAAATCATACTCATCCATGGTTGACATATATTGTTCGTGCTCAGGCCCCATAAAAGACTTTATTATTCTCTTTAGAACATCTTTTATGTTATAATCGTTGGAAACACAAACCATAGCACAAGTATCAAAATTTCTCAACTCGCTAGAGTTGTAAAACTTTGTGGCAAGTGAAGTCTTGCCCGAACCCCCCATACCAGTAATTTTTATGTGACTCAGGGAGGCTGGGCAACTGAAGATTGTATGGTCTATAATTACAAGTATGAAACTAATAATGCCAGCAAGATGCTTTTAATTATTTCAATTTTCACAACTAGACTAAGAGCATGTGTATGGTGGCCCTATAAATTATTTGTCCTTTTGTGGTCTATAGTTACTAAGAGTATGTGGTCTATAAAAATATTTTTAGGTACAGTTTTTGGGAAAAATAAATAGATGAAAAGGATCACTATAATTTCTAATATTTGTATGTACTATTTTTATTTTATGCTATTTTATGAATAATTTATGTCCCCGGGGTTGATTTTGATTGCATTGTGTTATTTCCTATATATAATCGCGGTTAATGGTAAAAATGTTTATAAAGCTTTCAATGTTGTGCCTGTAAGATGCTTTAAATTCTTTTAATTTTCACAACTGGACTGAAGATTGCCTGGTCTATAGTAACTAAAAGCATGTGTATGGTGTCCCTATAAAACAGAAAACAGAGCACTGTCCTTTCAATTATTTTTTGGGTTAAATGGCGTTTGGGTCACCCAACTGACCGGAAACTTGCAGTTTGGTCATCCAACTCAAAAAACTTTTAATCACATCATTTTACTCTTAAAAATTTTCATCCAGGTCACTCGCCGTTACATTCCGTTAAAAACTTGTCGGAATGCTAACTAAGCTTGCTGACTTGGTTTAAATAAATTAACCCTGGCATGTACAGTCAGATATTTTGTATAATATTTCTGAAAAAATGGTCTCAAATGTCACTTCAACGCGATATTTAGTATAATATTTTGAGTTTAAGCTTAAAACTCAGTTGCTTATGATTTTGGGGTTCAAATTTTTGTATTTTTCTATTAAAACGCAAGCCAATATTTGGTTTTCAGCAGTACATTTCCTTTTATTTATTTATTTATATTTCCTTTTATCTCTGATTAGATAATATTGTGTTTTTAAACTTAAGACACAATTTTAAGGGATTTCGTATTTTATTCATATGTTAATATTTTTAAATTTAAATGGAGGATTGATGAAACCTAAAATATTAAAAATAATTAATTAAGACACTAAACCCTAGATTAAATTAGGGTTCGGATTATGGTCTAAAAATCCTAAACCCTAAATTCTAAACCATTACTTGGTGTACATATTTATTAATTTATTTTTTAATATTCCTAAAATTCAAAGGGAGATTGGTAAACTCTAAAATGTTTAAAATTATTAGATTAGTTGTATCTTTATTTCAATTTTTTCATATTTTTAAAATCCAAATGTGAATTATTAAACACTAAAAAATTAAAAAATTGTTGAATTAGGGTCCACGCTTGAATTTTAAAAAAATTAATTTAAAAATTTCATATTTTTGAAAACTAAAAAATATGAAAATATAAAATATTAATTAAAAACGAATGAAAACATTATTTTAGGTTATGTTTTATTGTTAAAAATATAACATAAAATATTATTTAGGTCCCGTAACGTGACTTAAAGTGATGTAATAAATTCAAGAAAAAACAAAAAAAAAATATAGTTGAAAAATATCAATTGAACTGCCGTTTTCCTTATTTTAAAAAACGTGAACAGAGATTAAATTTTGAAGTAATATTTGGGGTTATAAATGACAGTGAGGGCTATTTGTCCACAATAGTGACATAACGTGCCTTTTTCTTAATTGGTAGCAATTTTCCTTTTTGTTTTCAGAACGGTAGAGATTGAAAATTTAAACAAGCTATTTTTTTAGAGTTTTTCAAATTAGAAGATGTTTAGTAATTTTTTTTATTAAAAAATTAGAAACAAGAAAAACCATTTTTCTTGAAATGACACGAAGTATTTGAATTGTCGTAACAGTGAAGGGAAAGATTAAATAATTATATCGAAAGAGTTTTAAATTATAAAAATAATTTGCATTTACCCGAACATACAATATCATAAAAAACAGAACAAATGTCTAGGACTTATGCAGTGCAATTCAATTTCCAAGGACATACTTGTGATATGAGGCTCTGTGCATCTCTAATTAGGATAACCAAAGTACAGACTGAATGTTTGTAGACTTGTTAAGTTAGTTATGGACTCCAAAGTGTAACCATCTCCTTTTTCTTCCCTTAATATAAACAGTGTACAAAGGTTAGTGAGATTAATTGTATCAATCTTGATCCATTCTTTATACTCTATAGTATAAAGTAACTTTGTTTGCTATTCAAATCCCCTCTAATTAGGATGTGTAGACACCTCAACTCAAACTTGTCCGTTTCAGTAGCAGGAATATCTCGTGTGACAAGATCCTTATCGTCCTTGATGTCAACAATAGGACTACTCTCTCGTATGCTCACTTTGAGTTCACTACGCCATAGATGGCCTATAGCAACCGCCCCCTCAAGAAATGTTACTTAAAATGTTACCCTAGATATGATACTTATGAGCTAATTTAACATTGTGTTTTTTGTGTTATCTTAGCCAGAAACATGGCGTTGCATTAGGTAAACAGTGTTGTAGCTTGTAACTTTTTTGTCAAAGTGTTACATTAGAGTATTAAAATATATATTCTATTTTTTTAAAAATTAAATATTAATTTAAATTTATTTTTCAAAGATATAAGCTGATATACCAATTTAATAAATGAGATACATGATACACGAATCTTTTATATAACAATTTTTTTAAAATAATAAATTTCAAAAAATTTAAGATAAAAATTTTAAAAGTAATAAAAAATTAAATAATATAAATTCCCCTGCTTTTGATATGAGCACTAATATACAACTATACAAGTTTTAAAAATCAAAAATATAAAAATAAGAATTATAAATTTTATAAATACAAATAACTAACTTTTTTAAAAATATTAAGTTAAATTTAATTAATTTATTAAAATAATAATGATAATTATATGAATATTACTGGTCAATTCGAAGGGGAAATATTTGGGCTCAAGCGGGTAAAAGTTTAGCAAATGGCCGCCCAATTTTCTCAGAAATTTTGAAAACTTCAAACACTCTCATTTCCCGTCCCTCTCTTGCAATTCCTCTCTCCCTCTCAACATTTTAGATTTCTCTCTCCATATTCTCTCTGGTTAATCTCTATTCTTTTTTTGTATCTCTTTCTGATGTCTTACTCTCTACCAGTAATCTCTGTTGTATAATTAAGGATTTACTTTCCTAATTAGGGTTCAATTGAATTGGGGTTTCGTCAACTATGGATTTGGTTTTTCAATTAGGGCTTAAGCTTTGCGGGATTATTATTAATTATTGTTCTTTTTGTTTTGTAATTGTAGATGCGACCCTTATGTTTTTGTCGAGTGAAACTTTGCGTTCGCTCTGGTTCGTTACGCTCGTTGGATCCTTAGTAAAGGTCCGAGTTATGTTGCAAATCTAATTCAAATCTTCTGCACTGCTTTTGGTACCTTCTCTTGGGGTATGTATGGGGTCGACAAGGGTAATAAGATCTGAATGTACTCTTTCTATTTTCCCCCAATTTTTTATTATTTTTATTTGTTTGTAATTTGCTGATTTTTCTGTCTTTTTGTTGTCAATCTTATGTTATTTTGTGTTTTCGAGCTCGTATATGGTATAACCTTTGTTAACTGAAAGTATTGGGACCCTTTGATATTCATTTTCACTGATCAAGTAGATGGGAGGCATGAGTCCTTCAAGCATGCGATTTTGGATTAGGATTGGTAAGCAACATCCTTTTTTCCTCGCTTCATCACTTGTCAATTTAATTTAATTTTGGTTTCTTATTATCTATAATATTCAAATTTAGTGTACAAGTTGTGTTTAAGTGGAATTTAGTGTATAAGTTCTAAATTACTCATTTCTTCTGGTTTGTAATATAATTATATGTTTTCTCATAACTCGCGATGGCTTAAAGAAAAAGGATCATTTATATATTTAGTGTACAATTTGTGTTTAAGTTGGTCAGGGTGATGTACAGGGGAATGGAGTTGGGGCGCACCAAGCGGGTGTGGTCCAGGGGTCGAGTGTGGTGCACGGTTCGGGTGCGGTGGGGCAGTATGGTGGAGTAGGTGGAGTGACTAGTTATAGTTGTGCTATATTACAGTAAACACCTTTAATAGCTCGTAATTTTACAAAGCAAGTCAACTCAGTGTAACTGTAATTTGATGATAATGTGATATCTTTCAGTTGATTGCAGATACACTACCTTTCTAGTTCCAATATTGATGGAACAGATGAATATTACGAAAGACTTGATGGAAAAGACTCGAAGATCATCTAAAAGATTTAACCCATGCAAAGATGGTGCAGGAAGACACTCTGCTGTTTGAAGATGAGTTGCAAGATGATGATTACTTTCCAAGTTTGCCTTTTGCTGCAATGTTTTCTTGTTTTAAGGTAATAAGCTATTTACACAAAGCATTCGAAAGAGTAAAATGTCCTTGTGATTAAGTATTTCTAATTTCCCGTGCTTAATATGCCACTGTAATTATTATCTGTTTTTTTTTTGTTTTTTTTAATAACACACTCACAGTTTCTTCTTTACTTTGACAAGGTTTGAACCTTAAACCTGCCGTCAAAAGGGATAAATTGATACTTCAGGCTTCGAGCTTAGAGCCTTTTGGTTGTTATCTGTTCATTTTGATCACATTATTTCGAAAACTTCCATATTATAGTTTGGTAGCATTTAATATAACATGAGATCCTGCATTTTGGTAATTATTAGAATGCGAACTGTAGCTTGGAACTTTATGTCATCATCATACTCTATATACCATAGAATCCTTTGACTTAATTATACTCTAGAACTGTTTATCAGGAATCAAAGATGATACACCACGTGCTACTTGCCCTTTCACTTCATGCACCTCTTCCTTCTGTATACTGAACTACAACTATTGATACGATTATAAATGGAGAGTTCTATGTATTTGCTATTTCGATGAACTACGTGTGATGGTGATATAAATTAAGCGCAGAAGAATCTGATGTTATGAATCAGCACTCGTCGCTATGCTTTTAATGAAAAACTGAAACTGGATTAGCTAAATTTGTAACGAAAGTTTGCGGCTTATGGATAATAGAAAATAGGGCAGAGCTGGAGTTTATAATTGGTGAAGTAAAACAACGGCCACCAAAACCAACTCAGCTACTTAGATTCAGTACTAATATGGAAACAACAATGATAACTGTGCATTCTTGCATATATATATATATAAATATATTAAGTTATATAGGTTTTTATGACCTAAATATTAGTGTAATATATCCAAAAGTATCTAAGCTGTCTTACCTAGTAAGAACAATATTCTATAGTTGTGTATCTAACTATTTTCTGTGTGCCTAATCAGGCCATAGGTTTGAAGGTCACTTGCTTATTATGCTATTGTTCAGAAGGGGACAACATGCCTGATTCTTTCCAGTTGGCTGAAGCAGCAAACAAAGATATTCAAGGTGAGTTGTTTTTTTAAACACTTTTATATTTAAGTTAATCCCTTTTTCTATTCGGAGGTGTATTTGTTACATTTTCATAATCCATCGAGGCTCCTGCATGCATAAGATATCCAAATGCATAAGATATCCAAAATTTGACTATATTGAAATATTTTCATACTTTCTATGCATATATGCTCTGAAAAGTTAAGTCGGAATTGTTGTAAAGAAAGAAAAGGCAATAGTAAACTAGTGTAACATGTAATACATGTTTTTGCAGCTACTCTCAGATTCAAGCATTTTTTTATGAATCAAGTGGAGTGAAAGATGGGATAGAGGCTTACTTAGATAATTTAGTTTACCTTTACGTTGTGATCAGGTTTTATTTTCTTCTTTTGTGAAAATTTGATATGTGAATGACTTGGTAAATTTATTTACGCTTGATGTCAATGAGATGGTATCCTCTTCCTTTTGCTGGATATGCTCCCTATGAAGAATCTGTTTTAAACTTTAACTTCTAAATTCTATCACATCTCTTATTACTTCAATCCCAGGAGCATTAATGTTGTATGTATATATGCATCAGGTATGTAAAATAGTAGTTGTTATAGAATATATAAGTACAATACTTTTGCATGGGGTATATATAGGTTATTGTATGGCCTAACCTTTATTTTTTTCTCATTTCAGCTTTAACAACTATATATTTGTTGATGAATGCATACGTGTCAAGTTCTCGGCAGCTACTAGCAGGAAGTGGAACATGTTTTGGGATGTAGATTAGTTGGTTGTATTGGTTAAATTTATTGTGATTTCTGTAGATTGTAGACTGGTTATGAATGTAGTTGAGATTATGAAATTTGGAATGTATTAGATTAATGTAATATATTTTCAAATTTTGCAGTCGATTTCAAACTTTTTGATATTAGTTTTTCATTTTTCTTCCTGGTAAGTTATTACAGTAGCTTCATAAAGTGTTAGAGTAGGTTGTTCAAAGTGTTACCCCTGGTAAAAATTTGATGCTACCACTGTGGAACTCATATGCCACATCACCACTGTGAACCTACATGCCATGTCATCGCTGTGGGCCCCACTGGTGGGCCCCATTTTTTTTGGAAAATCTAAGTGCAAAGGTAACATACATAATGTGATACTATAAACACAGATTGATATTACCTTTGACTGCTATTGTAACACAAATGTCAATGTTACACCAGGGTAAACGTAATGTTACCTTAGGGGCCAAGGGTAACTCGAAAAAAAGCAACTTAATTTTTATGTTACCTTAGGTCTTTTGGATGGCTATAGTAACATTATTTTGGCCTGTTGTAACATTATTTTGATGTTGCTATAGGCCATCTATGGTGTAGTGGTTTATGATCATCAAAATTGTTCTCTTGAACAAGATAACTAGCAATCTCTTGCGTAACAAGAGTTGTGATGTTCTTGATATCAACACTAGGAACACTTTCTCGGATGCTAACTTCAAGTTTATGATCATCAACATAACTAGCATTAATGAGTGGAAGAGGGATATCAAAATTAGGTTGTGCACCAGAAGAAAGACAATACAGACTGTTGAGCTTTCTCGACGATACGCATACATGGACAATGTGATCAGAGATAATGGTGGTGGTAGAAGACCAGAGGAAGATAAGAATCAAAAGAAGTGTTAATGGAACTCCTAAAAGTAGGCTGCACATTAGCATGTTAATGAACTAACCCAAAATGCCTTTCACGGTACTTCGCTGTCTTCAATATAAATTTAAAAGTAACATTAAGTATCCAATGCGAGTATCAGCTAGCCAATTCTCCACTGTTAATTTGAGTATTCGTCGCTAACAGTAAACCAATTAAACATAAGCAATTATCAGAATTGAGGTTTATGTATTTACTGGAATTTCTGGTTTTGCCGAAAGAGTACAAGTGAAAAACCTCTACAATGGGAGGGTGAATGTGGAATGTGACTCTACCTTCGTGGGAGTGTCAATGTCGATGTGACACCACGCCACGACACGACAAGACTCGACTCGGGTCGGGTCAAAGTGCGATTTAGGCGAATGTCTCGGCGTCTCGTGTACGCGAGGGGACCTGGGCGAGTAATTTTACTGCTTGTTTAATTAAAATATTTACTCACTTATTATATTATTTTAATCTGAATATTGAATATGTATAACATGGAAATCAGTATTTGTTGATCAGGAATTTCTAACTCTGATTTGCTGAAATAAATACTGATCAGGATTTGCTTAAGCTGACAGATCCTTATTTGTCGAGGCTGATAAATCCTGACGCGCCTGGATCAGGATTTGCTGAGTGTAAATACTGATGGGTTGTCCTGACTGTTACATTTCTGATTATAATAATATTCAATTAAATATTGTTTAAGTCAGGATATTTATTTTGTGATATGCAATCCTTTATGTGATATACGAGAAAGTTTTCTTGGTATCAAACAAAATTCATTATAAAAACCAGATTTTTGATTTTGAAATAAAAAAATATGTCTTAACATCTTCGAGAGCGCCACTTGCATTACCTAATGCAGTCTTTGCAGCTGCCCTGAAAGTGATTTTGGTCTCATTAAAGAATTTTTACCCTTAACATGCTAAGAGTGAAATTTAAGACTTATTACAAATTTATCCATTTGGAATCTGAAACTGCTGCTGCAAGTGAAAAAGTTACTAAATTTCTTGCAAAGTTCGAAACTTTTTGGCACAATGGGGATGGTAAGTTTTTGCTTAAAAACTGCCAACTAACCATTGCATATGTGAAACTTATGCAACTAAAGGTAAATCCAGTTTTTACCCTTATTTATATTACTTTTCAGAAAGAACTACAACTTGCATTTTAGTAGCATTTTTAGTCCACATAAGAAAGTTCTGCAATGGATTGATGATACGAAGAACTATACCAATTTATAAACAAGAAAATAATTATACGACATCCGTCGAGATTATTCCTTAATCGAAATTATAAATAGCCAAAAAATACTTCGTAAAAAACACTAATTTATCTGGATTATTCTGTCCAATTATTTGACTCTGAAATAATGTAAAACAGAATTATTATTCTATACATGCATAATGCATATGTATACTAGCCTGCCAAAGTTTGACTGTTATAATTGATTGTGTAGAGTAAGCTAACAAATCTGGGAAAGTTAGATATAAAAAAAAATAATCCCATTTGTCTAAGAAGACAATTGTGAAGAAGATGAAGCTGCAAATCTATAGCAACCGCCTTTCTCAACCTTGTCGTGCTATTATAATCTTCTGCAAGTATGTATAAACACACTTTTAGATGGCTTTTTATGTATGTTTGTGTGCTAGTATATTTTTAATCTTTGTTTCTTGAATTTTCTTGATTAGGCTTCATGGGATTGAATTTGAAGAGATCAATGTTTCTGTTGCCAAGGGTCAGCAGTTTACTCCTGAATATAAAGGTTCTTCTTTTTAGAATTGTTATTGTTTTTTGCTTTATATTTGGTATTGTGTAGGAGGTTTTATATATTTTTTTAAAATGATTGTCTTGTGTTGAAATGAATTTTGAAGAGTTTCGTCTAATTATCATGTACTATAGTAGTCTAGTACTATGTATTGAGGAGCTAATAGTTTTGAGATTGGGGAAGAAGAGTCACTTTTAGTATGTTAGCTTGAACATGGAAGAATTTTTGTTCTTGAGGAATTGTAATTAAAGAAGATTCGTTGCCCACTAAGCTACAATATCATGGAACAAGACGATTGATTGATTTTTCATTGTTTCTGGTTCCTAGTATTTGACAGAATGTGGGATTGTATGGCAAGAGCTTTTGCACGACCATTGGCCCAATAATATAAACAAGATACATGTTTTAAGGCTTAGCATTAGGTGATTGTCATTGTGCATTATTCGGTGTTGCGGTAAAAATACCCGACCTGCGGGTTGTGTTGAGAGCCAATGACAGACCGAGTAATATCAACATGTCTTGATTCTTGTGTTCGTATCTTGAGAATTTGATATCCCTCAAAATTTTAATTTGGACATATTTGGACACTTAAGCTAACTATTGCCCCGACTCCTAGATATCCTCAAGTCCTAAATGAGACCTTTGAATGAGGAAAGTTGCTAACATCTGAGCAGGATATACATGTTAACCTCTTATCCTAAAATTATAAGGTTTTGGGAGAGTTAGCAACTTAACATGTATAATATTACATAACTAGTGTATTTAAGTGTTCACATGACTTGATATTCATTTTTTAGGTAGATCACTAGATCAGAGAACCCCCAGTATTCACAGTCTTCAGTCAGTTTATGTTTAATGTAATTGCTTGCAGACTCGTAGAGTGTGTTTTGGTACCTGTGTGTGCGCGCTATATTACTCTTAAACACATAGTGTAATTAGAAAGTTGACGTTATCATCTTTCAAAATGCTGCTTTCAGTAATAAATCCTATGGGAAAATTGCCAGCAATTGTTCATGGAAGTTACAAGCTCTTTGAGAGGTACTACAAGTAACTTGCCGTTGCTAATTGACTTCTACCTTGTTTTCTTATGTTTCTCATTAACTCAACTTTTCACATCTAATGTGTTTGATTGTTTAGTAGATAAGAGATTTCTAATTTCCTTGCATCAAAATTCATCTACCTAATGTGAAAAAAGCTGTTACTTTTTGGTCCTCCAACTAGTAGACAGTCTTATTTTTCAGCCTGCACATGTTAAGATTTTTATTTGACCAGGTTCTAGTTAGTTGTATCTAGCAGTCATTAAACTTGCATAACAAAATCCCGAATTTTAATGATGTGCAGCCATGCAATTCTTATCTATCTCGCTTGTTCATTTCCTGGAGTTGCAGATCACTGGTGAGTAGTGAGATTGAATCTATCTAATTGTCTGCAATTTCAGTAAGGTTGATGCACATCAGGGGCGAATGTAGTTTTTTTTATTAATTGGGGGAAAATCCATGGAGACGACCTAAAATTTCTCGAGAGAAGCCCAACTAAAATTTTAGGAGCATTATTAAAAATTCAATATACTAAAAAACTGAAGAGCAGTGTCTAACATATTGTTGTTGAACTTAGCTTGTACCTGAAAGTGATCGTAACCGAATATTAAGTCCATACAAGAAACTTCTTTAATGGATTGAGGATACCAGGAATGCAACTAATCCATATTTCGACGAATTACATTCATTTATCTTGGAACTCAAAGCCGTGCTGACAGTAGACAGCTCAGTAGTAAACGAAGTGACTAAGCAGAGTCATGCAGTGCTATCCAAGTTGTAGGGACGAAACACCTGTAATGTGGTATGTGAATCTCTTTGTTTAGAGCTCAGTTTTACCAATTGTTGCAAAGGAATGAATTAAACAGTCAAGTGTAGTAGTATGCAAGAACAGATGCTCCTGTTCCGAATAAAACTTGGGGTTTGATGTTTACAAATTCATTAGAATTATGGCCCTTACTCTCACAATTTAGGAAGAAAAGGTCCAAAATCTCACTGATGTTATAAAATGGCCTTTTATATCACTCACAAACGTGATATTTAGTTGCGTTTATAATATATACAGAACGTTAGAGCTAGCTCAGTGGTTAGATGGTACATTTTGGAGCTCATTGTCTTGAGCGATGGAGGTTCAAATCCCATGGATAGCAAATCAATTTTCTGAACTAATACTAACACAAGTAACAATGCGTTGGCTTTGCACAAACGCATCAAAAGAATGCGTTTCATAATTAACGCAATATTAAAGTGCGTTTTTTGATTTAATTCAAAAAATAATAAAGATAATTATCACCATTGGACTCAAGAAATAGTTGTGTTTTTGTGCTAGATAAGAAGCGCAAAAAAATATTACGTTTTTGAGTGATATAAAGGGCGCCTGTGAGATTTTGGATCTTTTTTTCTCAAATTGTGATACTAAGAGTCATTACCCAGCAGAGCAATCATATATACTCTTTTGTGACACCAGGTCCAGCCTATTTTTTGTTCTGATCTTCTATGTTAATAAACCTCAGATCTTCCATCTGGTTAATTGAGTAAGAAATCTAAGTTGATCCAATTTTTTTCCTAGGGTGAATTCCCACCAGCATCATGAAAACCCATATTTGCAATTTGTTAAAAAATTTTAAAACATGAACCTCTCGGAAAAGCCCACATTTCCGTTTTCTTGATTCATAGGTACATTATCGCAAACATGTTGAAGGCTGCTCCTTTTCTTGGTAGAATATTTTTCATGGGTTATTGGGTTTTGATCATTACTTGGTCAATTTATAAATTATCAATATCAATATTAGGATTTAAAGCATTGTGTGTATGTGTGTGTGAGATTAATTTTAGGAGGTGTAAGTACTATGATTGAATGTAACGATGGTCTCTTGGTATTTTGCTATAAATGTTCGATCTATTAGCAGAGAAATGTGAGGGATTGCGGGATAAAAAAACAAAGGAGCTGAAAAAAAGAAAAAAAATACGTAGAAGATTGACAGGAACTGCCAAGTTAGACAACTGAGATTTTTGTTTATATAGATATAAGATACAGATCTTTTTGATGTTTTATGCATATTTTAACGTGAATAAAAAGCATAACTCTACAAATTATTTTTAAAATTCTTTTTTCATAATAAAAGTATATATATTAAATTTTAATTCAAGAAAAGAAAAATTAGAAAAAAATATGTGGAATTATGATTTTTATACATCTTAAAATACGCTTAGAAAGTCAAATGGACTTGTATGTTGGAACAAAGGGAGTATTTAATTCTCGTTGCATAATTTTTATTTACTTAAATTTGATTCCTTCATTAAGTCTGGTTTATTTTTAGAAATTATCAAAAATGCTAACAAAAAATTGAGGTTCTTTATAATTTTACTGTTTGTTTAAAAAATATTGGTAAAAATGCAGTTGGTTGTCAAAATTAATTAATTTACTTTTAGGTTTTTGTGAAAATAATTGAGGTTGTATTTGAATTTAGTTATAGGCATTACAATTAGTTGCAAACTCGTTTTTTTTAAAAAAGTAGAAATTTGTATTTTTTTTCTACATAAATAAAATTCATATTTTTCATAAAAAATTCACCCACTTTTTTATCTTTATTTGAATCAACCAACAAAATCGATAATAATAAACGGGAAATCAAACTGACAGGCAATAAGATAACTCAAGTGGACAGATAGGATTATTAAAAAAAGCACGTGACATTAAAATTTAAGTTGAATGGGAACAACTTTTTCGTAAGAGAAATGCTCGGGATCCCAATTTTTTTTAAATAATGATGTGTCATGCATAAATGGTAACTTTCTTTAATAATAATATGAGATCAAGTGTGTGTAAATATAAATCTCAAATCAAAATTTGAAAAAAAATTGGGAAAAATATTCGAGAAACCTAGCATTACTCTTTTGGTAAAGCATTTTGTTGGACTTGAAGGAACTATGCAAGTTAAGCTAGTAAACAAAAAATATAGGAAACATTGTTACAAAGCAATTTTCCTTAGGAATGTAAATGCAACGGATGAAAATCCTTTGCCATGTATATATAGAAGAATCACTGTTTCTTATATCATCTACCAAATTTTGTTTCTCTCAAGATTATTGTCCAATAAATGTCATTGGACATTAAGCTGCTCCATTTACATTCCTTTTCTTGATCAGGTGCTTTAATTATTCCTCATCTTAATCAGGCCTTAATTATTCTGCATTAACTGATTTGTGGTTTTGTTTGTTTGGGTTGTGACCAGATTATACGATGGCCAGTTGCCAAACCTATTCTGCTCATGATTTCGTTGTCAAGGTTCTTTCTTTTACTGCACCCCTGCTCTGTTTGCAGGCTTTAATAAGTGCGAGTCTGTGCGCGCGCGTGTGTTTTATCTGGTTACGGATTAAATTTTCGTGTTTGTTTTTACGTGCATTTCGAATTAATGTAATCTTGCGTTTGTTGTTATTATTGTTGATATGATATTCTTTGTTCACTTGTTTCCTATTAGCCTAATCTTGAGTTTGTTGTTATTATTGTTGATATGATATTCTTTGTTGACTTGTTTCCTATTAGCCTCTGGACTTTGATAAATTTTTCTTTAGTTTTTTTTTACGAGTTTCTCTATTTTCCGTTTACTGATTATTCATTTATTCATTGTTTTAGATATCAATGGGAGTTTGCAAAAAAGTTTAAATTTTATAATTCTAATTTAGGATTTATGAACATATATAGGCCGATAATGTACAACGAAATGATCCCGTTGCAAATTTAAACAATGTATATAGTATAAATTACAGTCCAAAAATGTATATATGGTGTAATGAAAGATATAGAGTTAAATGCATAGTGTGTATCTCAAGTTTCCTCTTCATGCACTTTGTGTACCTTTGTTTTAGTATCTCGCATTTTGTGTACCTTTACTTACAAGATTCTAGCAAATTGTGTACTTCCGTTAGATTGTGTTTAACACCGTCAAAGCACAGGGGTAGTCTTGTAGTTTCACCATTGCTAACCACTTCATTTAAATACTAACTTATTCTTCTTCTCAGACAGCCATTACAGTTGAAGATACTTTTGCCGCTGCAGCATACATGGCGAATGAAGCTGTAACGAGACGAACTTACACATACCGTCGGGTAGCCACTTCAGTTGAAGATATCGCTATCGCTGCTACCAAAATTCAATATGTTTTTAGGTCGTTTTTGGTATATGCTGGAAATTACTCAGTTACAAAGTATATAAGTATACACGCATAGTAGAATTAAGTCTTACTAAAGTTATGTCAATTGATTTACAAATATACTTATTTACTTGCGCATAAGAATTTGTATCAACCAACAAATAAAATCCCTTAAAATCATCTAGACGAGTCCAATAAAATCCTTACATATGAATTTTGACCGGCACTTTTCTCACTTAAACAGGCAAGAAAGGCGTTGATTGCATTGAAAGGACTGGTGAAGTTGCAATCATAGGTGAGGGGTCATCTAGTGAGGAAACAAGCTACTGCAACATTTCGGTGCTTGCAGGCCTTGTTGATCGCTAACAATTGAGCTCGTGCTAGAAGAATTAAAATGATTAATCAACCAAATCCATTTAACCCGAAGGTAATCAATTTAGACAAAATGTACAGATAACAAGTTCACGTATGCCATTCAATTAAGCTTCAGCATTTTTGGTCGATCACCTATATCAGAATTGACATGAACAATTTACATACTTAAAAAATGTTGATTTACAAGTTTTCTATTTGTTATATCAATTATTTGCTTGATGTTTATCTGAGTACAGGATGACCACGTCAAGATTGTGGAAGTGGATATTGATGTTACAAGAGAAAATGCAAAGAGCATAATAAGCTATTTCAACAATAAACAGACAAAGAATAGATACTGCATTTATCATCACCAATGATACTCGAAACAAAATTATCAATACATGTCACCAGCCCCATCAGCTATTACCAACATGAGCTCGAAATTATCTGGGTTGAGTGTGGTTTTGTTTGATGCTCTGTAGCTCATAACAATTATAATGAGATTAATTAGGGTAATGTAATGTAAGGATTATAAAATTCACTTTTGTTTCCTTTTCCTTTTAACCAAATTCAGGTTATTGGTTGATGTTTTGTTTTTTTAATTGAGGATAAGATTATAGTTCATAATGAAGGAGATAAAATTTAATTCAGTGTAAATACTCATTTTTTATAAAATTTATAATTCCTCTCACCACAATCTTTGCGTAAATAGAGAGAATTGAATTTAGTTTTATACATGTCATTTAGTTTTATTTTTATTTCTTTATACTTCTAAATATTTTATGATTATATTAAATTTGGTTTTATTTTTTTCACCCTTTACTTTAACTTTGTGTTCTTAATTTCTTTGGTTTCCACCGAATTCTTGTTTTAACTCTTTTTTGAATTTCATCATAACTCTAAATGTATAATTTTTATTCTTTTTAGATTTTTATATGACTTATAATATTATAATAGCTCATAGCAGTTATAATAGAATTCAGGTTTGTTTGTTTTCTCTTTAACCAAATTCATGTTCATTTGTTGATGTTTTATTTTTTTAATAGAGGATAAGATTATAGTTTTCATCAAAGGAAATAAAATTTAATTCAGCGTAACTACACAATTTTCATAAAAATTATATTTCCTCTTACCATAATTTTTAAAACATACTTAGAATTGAAATTTTTTAAGGATAAAAGTCACATTCTATAAAAAAAATTTAAATTTCGAAGGATTTCTATTTGATTCTCTATAATTACATAAATATATAAAATTTACTTTATTTAGCTAATTTTTTAACTTCATCCTCGGATTCCTTATAAGTTTTAACTACATATAAAAATATTTATTATATCAACTTTTATCATAATATCATGTTGGGTTCTCCACAACTACACAATATTAATATTAATTTTATTCATTTTTTATCATTTAATAAATTCAAATTTTTAACATTAACACTTTAATATATGTCCATTGTCCATATTTTACTGATTATCTTATAGGGTTGAGCATTCAGTCGGTTCGGTCCGGTTTTGGACCGAACGGACCAAATTTTTTTCAAAAATAAAATTGTATTAAAATCTTAAACCACACATTATAAAATTTAAAATATAATTAAAGTAAGGTGATATATAGAGTAACAAGAGTGTAGAAATATAATTACAAATGAAATATTATGATTATATTTTTAAAATATATGTAAAATGTATATAAAATAAAATTATAGTATTTATAATTTGGTCCGGACTGAAATATTTTTGAAAAGAACCGCACCGAACCAAAATTTCTGAAAAATCAGGACCGAACAGAATTAGCACGGTTCGGTTCGGTTTGGTTTTTCGATTTCAGTTCGGTTTTGTTCGGCCCTAATTATCTAGTAGTTCTGAACTTAAAATTTCTAGATAGAGTAATTTAATTTTCTGGATTACAATTAAGAATAATGAAATTATTTTTCTTGTATAATAATCCGGGATTATAATTCCAACAAAGTTTGACAACAGCATGGGTAAGCAACATGGCCTAATGAAATTGTAAACCTCAGACCCCAAGTTTTATTCGGAACAGGAGCATCTGTTCTTGCACATTTATTCCCTTGCAACATTTGGCAAAACTGAGCTTTAAACGAAGAGATTCAGACCACATTACAGGTGTTTCCTCCCTACAACTTGGATAGCACTGCATGACTCTGCTTAGTCACTTCTTTTACAACTACTGAGCTGTCTACTGTCAACACGGATTTGAGTTCCAAGATAAATGAATGTAATTCGTCGAAATATGGATTAGTTGCATTCCTGGTATCCTCAATCCATTGCAGAACTTTCTTATATGGACTTAGTATTCGGTTACGATCACTTTCAGGTCCAAGCTAAATTCAACAACAATATGTTAGACACTGCTCTTCAGTTTTTTAGTATATTGAATTTTTAATAATGCTCCTAACAGCAGCCGCTTCTGGATCCTTTCAATTTTTGCAAGAGATTTAGACAGAAGCTTTTCAATAACAGCAGCAGCTTCTGGATCCAGTTTACCACCAAGTAGAGGTTTAAGTGTCCTATTCTGAACATAACCAACTGAAAAAGAAAGTTTGAACCATTAAGTAATAGCCATTATAATTCCGAATGTCATTGATGATCAACAAGTGACGAAGATTAGGCTGGATAAGTGTGAATGGGTATGTACTTGAACAAATTCTGGTTAAGAACAAAAGTAAGATTGTTAAAAATGTAGATTAGACTATTATCATTCACCTTCACCCTCGTAAATTCTAATGATGCCAATCTAACACGGAGTGAATCGTTGCTTTTTTCTGTATATCAGATGGATACCTTGTAGTGAGTTGCAAAGAGTCAGAATTAGGTCAGATAGGAAAGAGTTGAGTTAGACATTTTACCATTCATGTCAATACTCTTCTAAGCAAAATTAGCTAATTCATGCCGAGCCTGTTCAAACTAGGACTTATAGAAGCATAAAACTTCATAGAAGTTATACTTATGACCCAGAAAATGCATAGATCAAGTCTTGATATTACTGATAATTATAACGGCATACACAAGGAGTCACTACTCACCAGTGATCTGCAACTCACCCCCTTTGTAATTGGAAAATAATTAAAGTATCGACTGAAAATGGAGAAAGATACGTTTTAAAAGTCATGTGCTAGTCATGTGATGTATTTTTAAACTTTAATTTCAGTTTAATTACATTTTTTTTATAATTTCCGTACAACTAAGCTGATGACATGTTAACACCTGGAATGCCACTTATGCACGAACTGACAGATTCTGACGTCTGTCAGATTCTACTTAACGGAAGGACTTGATGCAAACAATTGGAAAAGTTCAGGGACCCGGTTTGCGGAATCTTTTGTTCAGGGACTTATCGCATAAAACACGAATAGTTTAGGGACCTATCAATTTATTTTCCCAAATATAAAACCTTTTACACAATACCAAATATAAAGCAAAAAACAATAACAATTCTAAAAAGAAAGAACCTTTATATTTAGGAGTAAACTGCTGACCCTTGGCACCAGAAACATTAATCTCTTCAAATTCAATCCCATGAAGCCTAATCAAGAACATTAGATTAAACACATATAAGCACAAACCAATATATTTAAAAGAGTGCTTACATACTTGCAGAAGATTATAATAGCACGGCAAGGTTGAGAAAGGCGGTTGCTATAGATTTGCAACCTTTATATCTAACTTTCCCAGATTTGTAAGCTTACTCTACATAATCAATTATATAACAGTCAACTTTGGCTGTCTAGTATACATATGCATTATGCATGTATAGAATAATAATTCTGTTTTGCATTAATTTCAGAGTCAAATAATTGGCCCGAATAATCTAGATAAATTAGTGTTTTTTACAAAGTACTTTTTTGGCTATTTATAATTTCGATTAAGGAATAATCTCGACGGATGTCGTGTGACTTTTCTTTATTGAAATATTTTCTTTTTTATAGATTGGTAACGTTCTTCGTATAATCAATCCATTGCAGAACTTTCTTATGTGGACTAAAAATGCTACTAAAATGCAAGTTGTACTTCTTTCTGAAAGGTAATATAAACAAGGGTAAAAACTGGATTTAACTCTAGTTGCATAAGTTTCACATACTAAGCTGAGTTCTGCAATGGTTAGTTGGAAGATTTTAAGCAAAAACTTACCATCCCCATTGTGCCAAAAAGTTTCGATCTTTGCAAGAGATTTAGACAGAACTTTTTAACTTGCAGCAGCAGTTTCAGATTCCCGATGGGTAGATTTGTAATAAGCCTTAAATTTCACCCCTAGCATAGTAAGGGTAAAAATTCTTTAATGAGACCAAAATCACTTTCAGAGCTGCTGCAAAGACTGCATTAGATAATGCAAGTGACGCTCTCGAAGATGTTAAGGTAGATATTTTTATTTCAAAATAAAAATCTGGTGTTTTATAATGAATTTTGTTTGGTACCAGGAAAACTTTCTGGTATATCACATACAAAATTACATATTATAAAATAAATATAACGACTTAAACGGCATTTAATTCAATATTATCATAATCAGAAACGTAACAGTCAGGACAACCCATCAGTATTTACACTTAGCAAATCATGCTCCAGGCGCGTCAGGATTTATCGGCCTCAACAAATCAGGATATGTCAGCTTAAGCAAATCCTGATCAGTATTTATTCCAGCAAACCGGAGTTAGAAATTCCTCATCAGCAAATACCGATTTCTCTGTTATACAGATTTAATATTCAAATTAAAAAAATACAATAAGTCAGTAAATATTTTAATTAAACAAGTAATAAAATTTCTCGTCCAGGTCGCCTCGCGTATGGGTTTGGGTTTAAGGCATACCGTTCCGAACCCGACCCGAAAACCCGAAACCTGTTCCGTTCCGACCCGAACCCGATTCGAAACCCGTGTTAATATATAAATAATATTTTATATTTTAAAAGTAGTAATATAATATATAATATAATATATAATATAATATATTACTAATATTATTACTAAAAAAATATACTTTTTACAAATTATTGCATTAAAATCGTTGAAATATGTTTTTAGCAAGCATGTTCAATACAAGAATACTAAAGGTCAAGGTTATTGCATTATTTCACTAACAATTTTATTCATAGAGGTTTGATCCATTGTCTTCTCTGAACCGTCTAATTTAACCCCAAAAATTTCAATATTGTCGTATTTATGAGCACTTTACTCAAATCAGATCCTAGTAATTTTTTACTAAGTTTGTGCAAATTAAAGTGCAATTTAATAGTGATCTACAAACCCGAACCGAACCCGATGGGTTCGGGTTCGGGTTTAGTGGTTTGGGTTTTTCCGGGTTCGGGTTCGGCAAAAATAATCGGGTTCAGGTTTGGTTTTTGCTAAACCCGTTTCGACCGACCCGATTGCCATCCCTATGAGTCGCGTCGTGTCGTGGCGTCACATCCACATTGACACTCTCACGAAAGGTAGAGTCACATTCCACATTCACCCTCCCATTGTAGAGGTTTTTCACTTGTACTCTTTCGGCAAAACCAGAAATTCCAGTAATTATTTTAACCTCAATTCCGATAATTGATTATGTTTAATTGGTTTACTGTTAGCGACGAATACTCAAATTAACAGTGGAGAATTGGCTAGCTAATAGTCGCATTGGATACTTAATGTTACTTTTAAATTTGTATTGAAGACAGCGAAGTACCGTGAAAGGCATTTTGCGTTAGTTCATTAACAACTGGCCAATGTGCAGCCTACTTTTAGGACAATTTTAGTCCTCCTAAGACGTACCTTCATGTTGAAGACACTCTTCTTGTCTTGAATATCTTCCCTAAAAACCGAGCAAATTAGCTTGAAGGAACTTGAGTTTTGTATAGCCAACAAAAATTGCCCTTTTACTGTGTAAGAAAAGATCTAAATCTTCGAAAAGAGCTGCAAAAGAGCTTGGTTTCTTTCAATTCATCCTTTCCAAGTTACTCTCTCGAGTTCCATTAGCACTTCTTCTTTTGATTCTTGTTTTCCTCTGGTCTTCTACCACCACCATCATCTCTGGTCACATTGTCCACGTATGCGTAT
Source organism: Apium graveolens (assembly GCF_009905375.1). Classification (NCBI taxonomy): domain Eukaryota; kingdom Viridiplantae; phylum Streptophyta; class Magnoliopsida; order Apiales; family Apiaceae; genus Apium; species Apium graveolens. Next base: position 193,783 of record NC_133653.1, read on the forward strand.
CGTCGAGAAAGCTCAACAGTCTGTATTGCCTTTCTTCTGGTGCACAACCTAATTTTGATATCCCTCTTCCACTCATTAATGCTAGTTCTGTTGATCATAAACTTGAAGTTAGCATACGAGAAAGTGTTCCTAGTGTTGATATCAAGAACAGCACAACTCTTGTTACGCAAGAGATTGCTAGTTATCTTGTTCAGGAGAACAATTTTGATGATCATAAACTCAAAGTGAGCATACGAGAGAGCAGTCCTATTGTTGGCATCAAGGACGATAAGGCTCTTGTCAAACGAGATATTCCATTCCAGAGGGGTTTATGTGTATGATTTTCCATTCCAGAGTTTTAAAGCATCCTTTACAATGAGAATGAAGCCATGCTTTTCAATGTTCCAATTTAGGCAATAGGCAACAATAGTCATCTTGATCGGACAAATACTCAGTTGATCCTAATGTATCGACGCGACGTACTAATCAAAGTTACTGTTGGTGACTAAACATTTTTACCATTAAAGGTAATTATATATAGAATATAACATAATGCAATCAAAATCAACCCCCGGGAAACAAATTAATTGTGATATATGAGTTTTGTCTTTCTCAATTGGACTTATTTAAATCTCAAGTCCAACAAATTTATAGGAATCACAGGATTGCTACAAATTCCACAAACGCTGCTGTCATGGTCCCTCTTCTTCTAAATTGCTCCAAAGAGTTGTGACAAGTCTCCGAGGACTTCAATAATTTACTACTAGCTTTAAAACATACAAATCTAGTGAGAGGCACATGGTTCTTAATTTCACTAATAATTTGCATTCATGTAATTAATCATGTTAAATTATCTTGTTCACGCTCAGAAAGTTCTGATTGTCAAAACAGGGGAAGGAAAAGAGAAAATGCAATAAGAGTCATCTCGATTTAACAAACACTCAGTTGATCTTGATGCAAGCGTGTATTAGTTTTGTTAGCAGACTTTGATCCAGACAGTCATCATCCATTGTAGTTATTTATTAAGTATTCTATCTAGCATATTTCATTGATTAATTACAATTAGTCTCATAAAGCACATGCATTAATTGTTGTCTTTTACAATTTTCCGGCCATTTGTCTTAAGATCATAAAGCTTAATAAAGAAGAATGGTTGATGCAATCGTATCTTTTGCAATTGAAAAGCTTGGTGAATTTATTGCACAAGAAGTTAACATTCGGATAGGAGTGAGAGATAGTGCAAGGTGGCTCAAAGATGAAGAGGAGCTAATCCGCAACTGGGTGAACAACGTCAGAGTTGTTCCTAATGACGCGGTAACTATCTTAAGCAATTTCAACACACTCCAACAAGTAACCGCAGCTCCAAAACAAAGTATCTGGGATCGTTTTCGGGGCTGTCTTTGCATGTTCAAAAAAGAAGTTATTCTTTCTGATATTGAGTCACTCAAGGGAAGGATTGTTGTGATCAAGTTCAGGCGAATTGAGTACAGTATTGACAGATATGGCGTCTAATGAAATGGACATTCCGTCAATTGATAACCAGGTGGAAGTGGTTGGTTTTGAGGATGATTTTAAGACTTTGAAGGCTGAACTTAATAGCGAGGATATATCCCTCAAAGTCATTTCAATTCACGGTATGAGGGGCTTGGGAAAGACTTCACTTGCCACAAAGTTGTACAATTCTAGCGAGTTGAGAAATTTTGACAGTCATGCTAAGGTTTGTGTCTCCAACAAATTTAACATGAAAAATGTTCTGAAGAGGATAGTAAAGTCTTTTATGGTACCTGAGCATGAACAATATTTGTCAACCATGGATGAGCATGATTTGCTGCAGTATTTGCCAAAGTTACTTAATCGTAATTTGATGCAGGTTATTGATTTGCAATAGAACAGTCAAGTTTTGAGTTGCAGGGTCCACGATCTTGTCCGTGATCTTGCCATGAATAAAGCATAGGAGCAGAAGTTGTTGGTCATTTTTGACCCAGGTAAACATCATACAGACCACATCCATTTGTTCAAAGGACAAGCACGTCATGTCATTTACTTGTAAAAATACATCGGTAGGGGAGCGTTCCGCCTTAGAGGAACTCATACTAATGCTAGGACTTGTCGCAAGCAAATTAGGAAATGAAAGAAGTCTACCGAAAGCCTATGATGCTTTATATTTACATTCATAGGGTCTAGTAAAGTATTTTGGTGGTACATGAAATTACTTATTTATTAACACATTTATATAACTAAGAGATAAAATAAATATCTGAAATTCCAGCATCACATTCTTGCAGCAGCTAAAGCAAATTTCAACACTCCTCCTTGCTTTGGTTGCTGCAAACTCCAAGTTTCTCGCTAAGAAACTCAAACTTGCTTCTTATCTGAGCCTTCTTAAATATATCAACATGAAGAATATGATTGTGAGAGATACTAATTTCTTCTTGATTGTCGGCTGATTCTTTTGTGCATCCTTCTTCTTTCATGTTCGAATCTAGTAACACGTTCCTTAACCACAATGTTTCATTTAGGCTTCTTTTTTTACACAGGCTGCATCAAATACTCCTCAATTATGCCATTCCATGTTCTAGAGGCCTGTTTGAGGCCAAATAAGGCTTTCTTAAGTAAATATGCATGATCTTCTATTTCTTTCACAACATAATCCTCAGGTTGCTCCCCATTAATCTCCTCTTCCTCCAAAGGATCAAGTACAAAGCTTTTCTCCTTCATTTTTACTTTGAAGACATCATTGCCATTTGTATCTGAAATACTTTCAATTGCCACTCTGCCTTTTCCCTTGACTGCAATATATTCTCCATTCCCAATCCTCACTTTGGAAGCCACTGAAGTGTCCAAATCCTTAAAAAGCTCACGATCAAACGTTATATGATTAGTACAACTGCCGTCAATCAACCACTTCACACTTGAATGACTAGTTGCAAAGCAAGATGCTGCAAAAAGTTACTCCTCTTCTTCTTCATCCGCCACATCAGCAACTTAGCAACACTCTTTTGCTCTGCATCCACATTAGGTAATGCAAGTGGCGTTCTCGAAGATGTTAAAGAGGCTTTGATATTGGCTTTGATATTTTCATTTTGTCTCAAAATAAAAAATCTGGTTTTCATAATGAATTTTATTTGAGACAAGGAAAACTTTCTGGTGTTGTTTTCTGACCTGGAGGCTAGCAAATGCCCCTATTGAACCACGCCCTCCCAAGGTGTTTTCCAAGGTTATCGAACATGAGTGTGGTGGGATCATTTAGCACAAAGCTAGTATTCGGAGTAAAGGAGCCAAATGGGCAACTTAATCTCAGTGACGCCTTAAAATCTGGAGACATCTTTGTGTCACTGGCTAGACGATTCAAAATGTTCACACAATGTGTGACACCTAATGTATGGGCACCTGCATTAGAATTCCATGTACCAACATCATCACAATGTGTGCATACTGATAGCAAGACCCAAGATTTTGAAAATGCATACTTTTGCTATATAATGGTAACATGTACAAATTTCAAGTACTTTAACTTAAATCAAAACACAAAATTCCGAGCTCTTATTATTGAATTTTATTTAAAGAGCAAAACCTATCTGCTAGTTGTTGGCATAACCAATCTCTATTTGGATATTCATTATTCTATGTAAAATAGAGTCATTTTTCCTCATTTTGTAGAACTTGTCAATTTGCCATTCATTGGCCGAAAATATGTCAGAAAATCAAACAGACAACAATAGTACTTCAAGTAACTTATCATAGATACTACTACTACTACCAAGAATAATAAAATTTGTACATGTTGTTGTAAAGAGCGGTGGCTATCACAGGAAGATTATACATAAGCTGTACATTAAACAATCATTCTCTAATAGAGAAGTCAACAACAAGATCCTACATTGTATGCATCATTATAATATTATAATTAGCCATGCAAGCTTATGGTTTAAATCCATAATTATGCATATTAAACAAGTCTCAATGCAATTAACAAGCCAACGTGCAGCCTACTTTTGGGACAATTTTAGTCCTCCTAAGACGTGCCTTCATGTTCAATAGCGGCATTGAAGGAACTTGAGTTTTCTTTAGCCCACAAAAATGGCCCTTTCACTGTCTAAGAAAAGAGCTAAATCTTCGAAAAGAGCTGCAATAGAGCTTGGTTTCTTTCAATTCATCTTTTCCAAGTTATGTTGGACAAACTTAGTATTTTAGACTAAGTTGTGAATCATTTTGAGACTCTATATGAGTGAGACACATTATGTGTTAGTGGTGTGTATTTATTGGAACGTATTCTCCTCTTCGAGGGGATTCCGATGCATATTAACACGCTCAAAATGAGTAAAAGGTGAATGAGAACTGATGTTCCAAAGTTTTACCTTTTAATATGAAAAGTGGTTTTGTACCACATCGAGAGTAGCACAAACCTATTCCTTAGTTTTTCTTATAAATACCATGTACCACATCGAAAAGAAAAAAAAGTCCTTTCAAGCCTCTCTTTATAAATAGAGTCTTAGGGCACCAGTTTTATTAAGTCGAGGAAATAAGAGTCATCTCTTTCATTCTCGGTCTCTTTAGTCTTAAATTTTTCCAATATTCCGGTGATAGTTCTCGGGCTCAGTTCAAGTTCGCTGAGAGTATATTCGATCTATTGATTATACTAGTATCTCGTTTTATCCTGGGAAGCAGGTCGCTAAACATGGATGGTGCGGGGCGAAACTGCTTTAAGGAGACAGTTTTCTGGACTCGAGATTAAATCCAATCTCTATTTGTTTTCTCAAACTCTTCTCTTAATTTAATTGTTAATTCTTATATGCTTATGTGATTTAAGAATTAGCAATGTTCTTGTGAATTAGTTATATATTCAATATATATATATATAATAATGTCTTTATCGTACAAGATTGATAACAATCTTAAAGCAGTTTCCTTTAATTTTCATACTTTCTTGTGAGTAGACGCAAAAGTCAATTTGATTGTTTAAATTGGATTTATTTATGGGTATATGAGTGGCTATTATTTGCCTCATTAATTAAATTAAATTTAGTGTGTTAATTTCTTTGATCACTTGTTGCCATGTGCTTGAAATTAATATAAATTTGATTTTAAGTGGTGCTTTGTTTAAGCATAACAGGTACGAGGCAAAAGTAAGCACAAAGTTGTTGGATAATTGGTTTCGTATGAGGCTATTGATGCTTTAATGGTTATTGATTTATGATCAACTTATATTCAAGTGGACATATTTGGCGACATCTCTCTCGGGTTGATCATTATAAATTGGTAGATTAAACCCAAATTTATAATTCGTCCATGTTTTCGCTATTAATGGATAGCTTATTATGTTTTGTTAACATGGTGATTGATAATATATATGAGCTAGAGTTTCTTAATTCTGAATTGATTTCGGAATTATTAGTACACTGATACAAGAATCGTATATGCTATAGTTTACATTCGTGTTTGCAAGTTCATAACATGATATTGCTATGCAATTAAATGATATGGCTACATAAATGTGACCCTTCATGATGGAACTTGATTATTTGGTGATTAATTTTTTAATCATTGTTGAGTGATGATAAGGCATCAATTATTATTGTTTAATCTTTAATAATGGAGTTATATCACAAACTTGTAATACTGGATAGAATGCAGTAACATGTTTGTTGTTAAATAATGTGACGAGTTGTGCAGCTGAAGTGAACCAGATTTACAATTGTTCAGGATTCTCCACATTAAAAAACCTAATGAGCCTGGAGTACAGGTTATGGGTCGGCACATAAATTATATTTTTCTGGTTGGATTTTTCCTCCAATTAAATAGTAATTTACGTGTTGGTGTCGGTCTGCTGCGGCAGTGACACACGAGCCTATTATAGTGATCCATATGATACTTAATACGGCAAATATTGATATCAGTAGTTATGCTGAACTTCGGAGAGAATCCGAAAAGTTGTTAACCCTAACGCATCAGTTGATCAAGGATCACTGAATGTGGGGTTATTGAAGATTTATGTTCTTCCTTGGGCCTTTTATGGTTGTACCAGTAGGTGAGCCAGAAATGTAGGTTCGTGTGAACCATGTAAATATTTTATAGAAATTCGGTAATTGAATTTTTAATGATAAGAACCACGGGAAGTTATTTAAACATGATATTAAAATCTTATAGGTTTTAATGAATGACGTAAAACCTGCTCAGATGAGAGGTAGTGACACGATACGTGTTTACTGTCTGGTTTGATAGTAAAACATTTATCACTCGTACTCGTAGTCGAGTCAATATTGAAGCTAAATAGAGAGATGTGTGCTCTATAAACTCAAGGGTAAATCCAACTTAATACAGATAATTAAGATGGTAGTGAATAAATTTGATGATGAATAATCACCGGGCAAATTCAATTTGCAACGTGAATATTCATGAGGTCGTTGCACCTTACTCGCATTAAATAAATGGAGTAGATGCAGGCTTGAGTTGCGCTCTGAGAGAGATGCAAAACGATTGTGATCAGCTCAGACTATCACTGAATTTGAGGATATTAGTTACGAAAGACTAATCGTTCCTTAAACATGATACCACCGAAGGAAATAATTAAATTTCCTATTAGTTTTAGAATGTTTTCTGACATTCTGTAAAATATTAAAATTGTGGGGGTATCTAAAATACAAAATTATTGAATTTTCTATGAATAGTGGAATGTAATGAAACATTCTTGAAAATAATTGAAATGTGGGGGTATCTCGAAACTTGATACCAATACCTCTATTGGTAGCATGAGATCCAAAATCAATTGAGATATTTTGGATGGATACATAGACAATGGTTGAGTCTAATAATATCCGATATATGAATCTAATTTTTGAGATTCGTAAGAATACTATTACAGAGTTTAGGAATGCTTATGCGATAAGCTAGTAGATCCTAGTAGATCTGTAATTAAAAGTCATCTAAATGAACTTACGAGTTATTGGATGAATGTGAGGATGAACCTGTAGAGAGCAAAAGACTTGGATAATTGCTAGTCCCGAATGTCTTGATAATTTGCTTGAAGGTGAACTCGTAAATTAATAGAAGCAATGCGCTTCTCGTATAATTTCTTGATAAGTGAATATATCAAGAGAAAATTTGACTATTACTGAGAGTCAATAAATTAAGATTTTCTAGCACGTGTACTAGAAAATGGATTGTGCATGTTCTCTCTATGTCCTTTGTGGGGGAAAGGATGTTAAGAAATAGAGAGAGTGGTTCTGTTTGACAGAATCTTGTTGGGAAAATATATCTGGGTCTGAAGGAAGTATAAGGTCAGACTGATACTAAAATATTACAGTCGAAAGTGATGACCTTATATAATTTATGAAATATTCTTGAGTTTTGAGAATAAGGTTCATTAAGATGATACTAAAATTATCGTATTGTGAAATTTAAAAGTGCATCAATGAACATTGAGATGGTCTTTCTAAATAGATATTTGGAGAAATATCTATTTACGTGAACCCGAGGGTTGCTCTAGATAAAGCAAGAGTAGAAAATCTGTATTTTCGGTGATCATGTTGAGTGAAACAACATTGACATGAAATAATGACATATTAAATTTGATATTGCTATGATAAGCAATGGTTTCAAATAAATGACATGGTTGCCATTTTGAGGACGCTCAAAATTGGTTGCTATGTGAATAAGGATTGCCAGTTTAAGGACGCTTAAACTCGGTAATGATGCAAACTGAAATTGCTGGTTTTTGGGAAGCTAAAAGCTGGTAATATAAATAACAAGTGAAGCCTTAAGTAATAACTAGTAATAACAAGTGAAAATCTGTATTTTCGGTGATCATGTTGAGTGAAACAACATTGACACGAAATAATGGCATATTAAATTTGATATTGCTATGATAAGCAATGGCTTCAAATAAATGACATGGTTGCCATTTTGAGGACGCTCAAAATTGGTTGCTATGTGAATAAGGATTGCCAGTTTAAGGACGCTTAAACTCAGTAATGATGCAAACTGAAATTGCTGGTTTTTGGGACGCTAAAAGCTGGTAATATCAATATCAAGTGAAGCCTTAAGTAATAACTAGTAAAGTTATTTCATAAATGTGAAATATGTCAATATGAGATGTCAAACTGATTCAAAATCAGAGAATTGACAAGTGTGCATGTGTTATTTACACATGATATGCAAGTCATAATTGATTGCATGTGAGTGATCTGATCATTATGAGAAGTAATGACAAGAGGATCATTTCTGAAAACCTTGATGAGATTGAAAAGTTTTGATTTGAAGATTACAATCTTCGTGACATTAAAAGTTTTAGATGATACAAGTCACATGTTGGTGATGTGAATTTTGAAGAGATCAACGAAGCTAAAGTTGTCATAGCTGGAATGGATTTATATTTATCCAAGCGTTGATGAACAAGGATCTCTCAAGAAGGATTGCAAGTCTGTTGTACTTTTTAAAATTGTACAAAATTAGACATAGGCTACACAGTTGGTAAACTGGGTAGATGCACGAGTACAATGGAAATTGGTCACTTGGAAGTGATTGCAATGAGATTTAAGGTGTATGATATATGCTCGTGAGCTTGGACTGCAATACGAAAGATATCTAATTACACTATGTGAATATAGTATGTAAATTAGATATTTGACTTTAAGAACTTAAAAGTCATTCGAGAATACATTTCACACTTAGCAGTCGTGTCATGGAAATCCTAAACTTAGCTCGATTCATGATGGAATACGAGTCTGGTGCATAAAATAAATGCAGTTAAAAGGCTGAGTAGCCACTTTGTAAGGATATTCCTAAATGACAAGGAAAATGTGTCTTCAATATGCATATATCGTGTAATCAATATGCAAATTGGGAGATCACATTATTGTGTATGAAATGGTATGTCTCACATCTATGATGAGGACATAATACCATTAAACAACTATTCTCAACGAGAATTATCATGATTGACTATGTAAAGTCAAATGATAATGTTTGGATCCACTAACCAGATGGTTAAACTGAGCGAATCTGATTAAGCCAAGGGAATCTAGTTAGACCGAGAGATAGTTGTCAAATCATCGAGAGGAATGAGCCTTGCCTATTGCTTAACGGCGTCATGGTGGACACCCAACCTTACTGACTGGAGATCCCAAGAACTTGGTTCAATGGGACAACTAAATCATGATGACCAAATCACTGTGGGGGTAACCCCTGGCCTATTTTTATGATGATGAAACAGTGAGACCCGTAAGGTACGAGGTTAAGTTTTATGCTTTTAATGATCTTTGACGAATACAAGGATTTCAAGTTTGAATACATAATATTCGGTTGAGTAAACGCGGGTTACTCTATAAGATAAAGATCACCTATGTCAGAGAGAAGTATGGCCGCTTCAAAGGAGAATTGCGAGGCACAATTCTTTAGATACTCTTGCAGAACCAGGACGATGTTCCAGGGCCAAAATGGACATAATCATGAGAACTGAATGAGTCAGGAAAGATATAGTGATGAGTATGTCATCGTTTACACAAACGGTCGAACAGTTCAAGGACATCGCGTCAACTGTCTACCAGTAAAGTCGATATACTTATTTGAGCGAAGGTTCAAGGAGCATTCTCTACCTATCGTATGCTATATCTGACCGCCAGAACTATCACCAAGTCAAGCTCCACGTCTGTCTGTCTATGTGGTGCGTGCTACTGGACCATCAATCTCATTTGTGGGGGATTGTTGGACAAACTTAGTATTTTAGACTAAGTTGTGAATCATTTTGAGACTCTATATGAGTGAGACACATTATGTGTTAGTGGTGTGTATTTATTGGAACGTATTCTCATCTTCGAGGGGATTCCGATGCATATTAACACGCTAAAAATGAGTAAAAGGTGAATGAGAACTGATGTTCCAAAGTTTTACCTTTTAATATGAAAAGTGGTTTTGTACCACATCGAGAGTAGCACAAACCTATTTCTTAGTTTTTCTTATAAATACCATGTACCACATCGAAAAGAAAAACAAGTCATTTCAAGCCTCTCTTTATAAATAGAGTCTTAGGGCACCAGTTTTATTAAGTCGAGGAAATAAGAGTCATCTCTTTCATTCTCGGTCTCTTTAGTCTTAAATTTTTCCAATATTCCGGTGATAATTCTCGGGCTCAGTTCAAGTTCGCTGAGAGTATATTCGATCTATCGATTATACTAGTATCTCGTTTTATCCCGGGAAGCAGGTCGCTAAACACGGATGGTGCGGGGCAAAACTGCTTTAAGGAGACAGTTTTTTGGACTCGAGATTAAATCCAATCTCTGTTTATTTTCTCAAACTCTTCTCTCAATTTAATTGTTAATTCTTATATGCTTATGTGATTTAAGAATTAGCAATGTTCTTGTGAATTAGTTATATATTCAATATATATATATATATATATACAATAATGTCTTTATCGTACAAGATTGATAACAAGTTACTCTCTTGAGTTCCATTAACACTTCTTCTTTTGGTTCTTGTTGATAATAATGTCTTTATCCGACAATTTTAGTGCAGTTAGATTTTAATAAAGATGAGAAATTATTGAATTTAAAAGAAGGATTAAATTCGAATAAAGTGGCTTTCAAGATAACAAGTTTTGTTATCTTGTGACACGTGTAAAATAACAAGTTTTGTTGTTCAAGATTTTGTGCAGATGGAATTTGATTATTCTAGAATAGTTATATCAACTTCATGGAATACGTCACAAATTTAAATTGAGAAATAACAAGTAACTATTCAAAATGATACTCCCTTTATTCCAAAATTAGGTGAAGTAATCGCGTTTCACGCGGTTGGTAAAAATGATTAAATAATACGATAGTAAATTATTTAGTTTATTAGTATACTTTTTTTTGTATAAGTTTTTCATTCTTGAGGTAACTGGAGATTGCAAATGAGCTTGATTTTCATAACACTGGCCCTAATTTTGAAATTACAGAGAGTAAAACTAAAACATAAGAAGTGCTATTTTCTTACACAAAAATCAGTAAGACTTTTCATCAATTTTGATACCATAGGTTTAAGAGTCTCTTCAACATATTTACTACATTACAAACGATTCAGTCCTTTGAAATAATTTGCATAAACCACTTCAAATTATTAAATTATTTTGGTTGATTCTCCGTACATAAGTATACAACCTAATTTAAAACCTTATATAACATAACCAGAGGGCCAATTGCTCATTATTTTTATATTTGATAATACTAAATGATGCATAAAAGATCTTCAAATTGATGCCTCGGTGCAAAATAAAGAGTTGTTCCTCTTTACAATAATTATACAATTCTAACATGCATCCGACATTAATCCAAGCTATGATATTGCATCATATTAATCTTCAACACTTCCAACTGACTTCTGTTCATATTTAGTTCAGGTCAGATTAATTAAATGCTCGCTCTCTTTCCATTCCAAGTGTTGTTCCATCGCCTCATCCTAAAATATCCACAAATAATGTTTTGCAGAAACCTGAAATATCCATGTATGTCAATGAGTTACAAAGTATCTTTGTATTTGAATCTGACATAGTCTCATCGTCAAATGTAAGGTTCAGACATCTAAAAATTAATTGCAGGAAACCTGAAATATCCATGTATGCCAATGAGTTACAAAGTACCTTTGCATTTGGATTCGACATGGCCTCGCAGTCAAATGTAAGGTGCGGACATCTAAGAAATAATATAACTCAATTCTTTCAAAATTCATGAAATTTGAATAAAAATATTCTTCCTGCATCTTAAATAAGTCCTAAAATATGTAGATTTTTAACATATATCAGTAGAGGTCTAACTGTTATAGCCATAGGGAAAATATAACCTATGTATTATATTTAGTTCATACTCCTATACTATAGAATGAGGCCATAAACAAATATAAACCACATATAGACTTGCAGCTGCAGACAACCGACAATATATCGGTTACTCTTTAAAGATAAAGAGTTCAAAGAAAGATGCTCATGCTCAGTAGAAATATCAATTAGTAGAAATATACCAGAGCTTTAAGATTGCAAATGAACTAGTACAAAAACCCGAGCACAATTGGTTATGACATTGATGTTCCTGAGGTTACCTCAGATGCACTTCCTAAATACGCTTCCTGAGTTTAAAATTTTTTCTCATTTTAGAACACGAGGGTATTGTAGTAATTACACAATATTATATGCATTTACCAAAATACCATTACTATTCTATACTAAAATACACTTGCATTTCAGGAAAGTTCCCGAGTTAATTTCAGGAACAATTTTTCTCACTAGTTATAATAGTTCCACTTACTTTAATTTTTATTGACTGTTTAAAATAGCATGTAATGGCCTCATTATCCTTTATACCTCTAAGTCAGACTTGACTGCAAGCCTGCAACACAAACGTTCTTTTAGGAGTGACATCAGTGCTATTATAATTTATTATCAATTTATAATTATTTATTTAGCAGTACACTTTTTCTAACACATGAAGTAGGGCAACAAAGGTGGGTTCAATGCTCATAACTCACATAATAAATAGGTTGTAAGCAAAAATAATAAATTCATAATTTAAAGAAAGAATTAGTTAATTATAATAATGAAAGAAACATGTAAATTGTAGACTACCAAACCAAAATATTATAATTTGTGTTCAAAATCTTTTGTAACTTTTAACATAAGGTGTTTTTTTTCGAATTTGCAATCAACATTCAGGCATATATGAAGTCAAAAGCAATTCAGAATACATATTTTTTACAACCAATGAATGATCCATAAAATGTCTCAAATTGCTCGAATTGTTTTCCTGCACCAGCCTAAAGTACCCAGACCTTGTAATTTGACTCGATCAAATCAAAGGCATATCTGAAAGCATTAAACTATAGGTCAGGTGTATATTCACTTTGTATCTAGAACCTGACACAGATAGTTTATCGTTGACGCATTTTCGGCTTAACCTCTTTCCATCACATTTATATAAATATCTATTATGTCTAGCAAAACAAAATATGTGATAGTAAGTAGAATACATATACCTTTCCAGAACCAACGGGAAGGGTGTTGTAGTTTAGTCCTTAAACAAATTGAAATTTATTAAGATACTCCACCATCAAGATGCAAAGAATGTATAATATATGACAAACAGATTATCATGAGCATTTTTACGTACACCGCCCATGAGTTTGCTCGAGTTCTTCATTATAGGACAAAATAATTTGAAACAATAATCGAATAAGATGAATTTGGCAAGCCTTAATTGAAGAAACTAAATATGAACTTTGAGTTTGATAACATGTCTTAAAAGAGCATAAAAAATTATACATATTGCTGCATAGTAATATATTGTATCGAAAATTACTGTTTTGAAGCTAAATATAGATGGTCACGGGGGATCCTATGCAGTCTATGTATATAAGCAAGGATCTAAAAATAGAGATTAACTTACACAATCATTGGGATGAAAGAGCAAACAATCATGAGACCAATGTAAGCACAACTAAGCAAACATTCTTGCTAATTTGTAATCAAAAGAGTTCTAAATACAAAAATTGAGGAGATACATATTGAGAATTTCATGGGCAATGACCTTTTTTCTTGACATACAGTTGAAGATGATGATCATAGTCAAGCATAGCAGAATGATGGCCCTTATTCTCACAATTTGGGAAGAAAAAGCCCAAAATCTCACTGATATTATAAAATGGCCTTTTATATCACTCACAAACGTGATATTTAGTTGGGTTTATAATATATACAGAACGTTAGAGCTAACTCAGCGGTTAGGTGGTACATTTTGGAGCTCTGTGTCTTTTCTTCTCAAATTGTGATACTAAGGCCCATTCATTAGGCCATGTTGCTTAGCCGATACTGTTGTCAACCTTTTTTAGGATTATAATCCCCAACTATAATACACAAAAATAATCTCATTATTATTATTAACTGTAATCCCTTGAATTAAATTACTCTATCTTTCTTTGTTTATAAATTTTAAGTCCAAGAACTACTACATAATCAGTCATATATCAGTAAAATATGGACAATGGACTTATATTAAAACGTTGATGTTAAAAATTTAAATTTATTAAAGATCAAGAATGAATACAATTAAAATTAATATTATGTATTTGTGGAGAACCAACATGAAATTATGATGAAAGTTGATATAATAAATATTAATCTAAAATTCGTGCCATTTACAGTGTTTTAAATAATTATTATTTTATTTTTGTTATTTTAATATTTATTAGATATATTTGTTAAAAAATAAGTATGTCTAAATAAGTGTATTATTTATAATATTAAATTTTAAAATATATAAGTTCATAAACTGACCCATTAATAGGTTCATAAAATTCAATAGGCAACCCACTTACATACATCTGGTTTTTCGTTCCCAGAGTGTTTTAAAATTATAGTAATATAAGTGTCATGTTAAAATTTCTAATTTTTACTCAAAAAACCCAAACCAAATAGTATGATATTTGTGTTATGATTATAATATAAATATCATAATTATTATACGATTTTAAAAATTTTATTATTTCATTAAAATATACTATTGAGTCATATAAGAAATAGAATTACTGAGTTCAAATTAATAAAAGAATTGCAATTGAAAAACGGGTAAAATAATATATATAATATTATAAGTCATATAAAAGTAAAAGAAGAATAAAAATTATACATTAAAGTTATAATAAAATTCAAAAAGGAGTTAAACCAAGAATCAATAGAAACCAAAGGAAACGTTAAAGCAAAGGGTGAAATAAATAAAACCATATTTAATATAATCATAAAATATTTAGAAGTATAAAAAAATAAAAATAAAACTAAATTTAATAAAATCATAAATCATGTATAAATAAAAGATAAGTAAAATAAAACTAAAAATGGAGTCATATGACATGTAGAGGAATAAAGGTGTAAACAAAAGTTGTAGTAAAATTAAAAAGACATATGAAAGTTGAATTATAAGATATATAAGTAAATTGGTAAAAACAAAATTAATATAAGATATATTCAAACTCCCACTAATTTCAATGTCTAAATGTCTTAACTATTTCTGTAGGAACTGCGTAATGTGTATGCACCGAACCCTGCAAAGTTTGTAGCTTTTTAAGCTTGCCTATACTTGGTGGAATTTCTTTAGGTATTTTAGAATACTTCTCATGACCCATTAAGCCCAAGTACTTTAAGTGAACTAAATCTCCTATTTCTTCTGGTATTAGTGAGTTCAAATTAATAAAAAAATTATAAATTTTATAAAAAATGAGTAGTTAGATGGAATTAATTGCATCTCCTTTGTTGAGAAGTATAATCTTATCCTCTGTTAAATAAACAAAACATCAACAAATAAACCTGAACTTGGTTAAAAAGAAAAGGAAACAAACGTGAATTTTATAGTCCTTACATTACGGTAATTAATCTCATTATAACTGCTATGAGCTATCCTATACTTCGTAGCATCAAACAAAACTACAAAGTTAAGTCATCGAACCCAGGGGCTTACGCGTTCCGCTAGTTGTACAGGAATCTTCTTCAGATTTCGACAATGATATGTTTGAAATTGTTTGAGAGAAGGGAAAGCTTCGTCCCCAACTTCCAATTCTTCCAGATTGATGAATTCTTCCAATATTAAAATTTGAAGACTTGGAAACCCATTCTCACTGCATACCATTTTGTTTCCCCTGTACACATTATCCAACCGAAGAGCGGTGAGATTCGACAAACTTCCCAGAGTGGGCATTGGATCTTCTGTAAACTTACTTTCTCTTAGACTTAAATCCGTGATTGAATCGGGCAGATGACGTAGTTCCGATGGATCTTTTAGAGTACCGAATAAGTCAACGCTCCTGAGACGATTGCAATACGAAAGTGGTTTGAGTGTTGCAATCTTAATAGATCCAAAGTGTATGAATGTTTGGAGACTTGTTAAATTGGATACGGACTCCAGCGTGTAACTGTATGCTTCTTCTCTTCCTCCTTTATCATATATAGAGAGTGTATGGAGGTTGGTGAGATTAACAGTATCAATCTTCATCCATTCTTTATACTCTATAACACCAAGAGTCTGCAACTTTGTTTGGTGGGTACCTATATTCAAACTCCCAGTAACATTAATGGCTAAATGCCTCAACTCATGAAGCTCACATATCTCCCTAGGAACTGTGTAGTATGTACTCCTCCGACCGTGCAAGGTTTGTAGCTTTTTAAGCCTGCCTATACTTGCTGGAATATCTATAGGATCATCACAACCCATTAAGCCCAAGTATTTTAAGTGAACTAAATCTCCTATTTCTTCTGGTACTATCTTTGAGTGTACTATACTTGGTGGAATTTCTTTAGGTATTTTAGAATACTCCTCATGACCCATTAAGCCCAAGTACTTTAAGTGAACTAAATCTCCTATTTCTTCTGGTATTACCTCTGAATGTACACTTGTCATATCTAGGACTTTAAGATTTTTGAATCTCGCACACACCAACTTCATTTCTTCTAATTCATATTTACCACTTAAATAATTTACCACTGCCAATGAACGCACAAGTAAAGCATCAAATCTACGCTCAACTAGTTTCAAGTACTCACCTATTTCATTGTAAATGACATGACGGGGTTGTCCTTCCAACAAATGAATGTGTTCTGGATGGTGTTTACCTGATTCCAAAACGACCAACAACTTGTGCTCCTTTGCTTTTTTTATGGCAAGATCACGGACAAGATCATGGACCCGGCAACCCTGAACTTGTCCGTTCCATCGCAAATCATTAACCTGAAGCAAATTACGGTTAATCAGCTCATTCAAACAATCTTCAGCCAAATCCTCCATGATTACTCCTTCACCTTCTTCGGCTTCTGATATGAATTCCTCTGCAATCCATAGACGCTTCAACTCGTCCAAATCAATCACATGGTCTTCCGGGTACCTTGCAAGGTAGAGAAAACAGTCTTTCATTTGGGGAGACAAGTCATTATAACTCAAACTCAGTATTTCCCCAATCTGGGGAGACAAGTCATCATCCTTCAAGTGTCTCCATATATGCTCCTTCACCTTTGACCAATATTCATAGCTCATGTTGTGTGATAAGAGGCCGCTCAGTACCACGATTGCAAGTGGTAAACCACGACATTTACCAACCATCTCCCTTCCTAATTTCTTCAAATTTTGGATTGTTGGTTCTGCTCTCTTACAGAACAATTCCCAGCTCTCATCTTCCGTTAGAAAACGGAGTTGATGGACAAAACATTTGCCATCTGCCATCTCTGCAACTTTTTTGTTGCGGGTGGTTATGATGATTCTACTACGGTTTTTCTGGTTTGGAAAAGCAATCTTAATCTGGTCCCAAACCTTTATGTCCCATATATCATCAATCAAAACCAAATATCGGCCTTGACTTTGAAGTAACTCTGGCAGGTGCTGCAGCAAATGGTACTCGTCCATGGTTGACAACTTTTGTTCGTACTCAGCTCCCATAAAAGACGTCACTATTCTCTTCAAAACATCTTTTATGTTATATTCGTTGGACACACAAACCTTAGCACGAGTATCAAAATTTCTCAACTCGCTAGAGTTGTACAACTTTGTGGCAAGTGAAGTCTTGCCCAAGCCCCCCATTCCGTGAATTGAAATGACTTTGAGGGCGAGATCCTTGCTATCAAGTTCAGCCTTCAAAATCTTAAAATCATCCTCAAAACCAACCACTTCCACCTGGTTATTAATGGCGGTTATTCTCAACAATGTTCTCTCTTTCTGCTGCTTGTTTGGAGTGGCTAAGATGTTGTCAATACGGTACTCATTTCGCCTATTCTTGATCACTTCAATCCTTCTTTTGAGTGACTCAATCTCCTTGCCAATATCATAAAGCATAACTTCTCTATTGCACACGCAAACACAGCCCCGAACACGATCCAAGATACCTCGTTTCGGAGCTGCATATTCTTCTTGGTGAGCACTGAAATCGCTCAGGATTTTTATCGCATCATTGGCGACATCTCTAACGTCCTCCACCCAGTTGCGGATTTGCTCCTCTTCCAGTCTTGATTCTGCAGATCTTACGGAAGATTGGAGGTAGCGCAATTCATCTTTGAGCCACCTTAAATTATCTTTCACTTCAAGTAGAATGTTAACTTCTTGTGCAATAAATGCACCAAGCTTTTCAATTGCAAGAGATACGATTGCATCAACCATTCTTCTTTATTAGGCTTTATGATCTGAAGGTAATCGAAGTAACTACAACAAGAACAATACTAATTTATGATTTGTAAGGTCTATTGTGCACAGAATTACAGAAATAAAAGCTTTAATTCATTGGTTTGCCTATGAGATGCTTTCACATCCTGAGTGGTGTCTTTTTGTGGATAATAATTAATAAAAGCATGTGTTTGGTGTCCCTACAAAGAGGCTTTAGCAACCTGTCTAAATAATATGTCTGTCTAACATATTGTTGTTGAATTTAGGTACACCTGAAAGTGATCGTAATCGAATATTAAGTCCATAAAAAGAAGAGAAATCTCAGAGGGACCATAAAAGATATAGAATGTAATTATAATTATTGAAGTCGCCGGAGACTTGTCACAAAACAGAGCATGTGTATAAAACAGAGCATGTGTATGGTGTCCCTATAAAACAGAGCACTGTCCTTTCAATTATTGCAGTTTCTACACCTAATCGCTACAATGCAATTCTTCTCAAGTGCATAGTAAGTCTCCAGGGAAATCTACCCTATTGAGTTATTAGTCAAGCAGATGAAAGGGATGAAATTCAGGTACTTGACAGCAGCGTTTGTTGAAATTAAGGATCCAGAGCCCAACTTCTTCGGGGCACCATTTACTTAAGTGATTATGTCACTAGTCACCGGTCCAAATTTAAAAAAATGTCATTTTCACTAGACTTTTCGAATTTGATATTTGAGTGCACCTCCTGCAAAGCTAACGAGGTTGTTTCGGCTTGATTGGATGATCTTGAATTGCCATGAGATGATATCTTCATCGGAGTGAGGATGGAAGTAGGTAGGATGTGGGATTCCAATGTCATTAACATGCCAAGGTTGCCTTTCAATCAATAACTTTATTGGGTTTTGCATTTCTTCAAGATTCAAAAATGTACTTCCCCATGGAGAATCATCCCTTCTCCGAAAACTTTACCCAAAACAAAGACATGATCTTTGCCTGAGTTTAAAGGGTTTCTGCAGTTTAAGCCATTCTACCAGTTCCAACGCCAGGTGTCCTTAACATAAGATAGTAGATATTTAAGGCACAAAAAGAAACATTTTTATCGACAGTTGAGTTAAAATTCGAACTACTTCATCTTATATCCTTCATTACATCATATATACATTTTCGGACGGTAATTTATGCTATATACATTATTTAAATTTTGCAACGAGATCATTTCGTTGTACATTATCAGCCTATATATGTTCGTAAATCCTAAACAAGAATTATAAAATTTAAACTTTTTTGCAAACTCCCGTTAATATCTAAAACAATGAATAAATGAAAATTCAATAAACGAAAAATAGAGAAACTCGTAAAAAAAAACCTAAAGAAAAATTTATCAAAATCCAGAGGCTAATAGGAAACAAGTGAACAAAGAATATCATATCAACAATAATAACAACAAACTCAAGATTACATTAATTCGAAATGCACATAAACACAAATTCGAAAATTTAATCCGTAACCAGATAAAACACACGGGCGAGCACAGACTTGCAAGTATTAAAACATGCAAACAGAGCAGGGGTGCAGTAAAAGAAACAACCTTGACAACGAAATCATGAGCAGAATAGGTTTGGCAACTGGCCATCATATAATCTGATCACAACCCAAACAAACAAAACCACAAATCAGTTAATGCAGAATAATTAAGGCCTGATTAAGATGAGGAATAATTAAAGCACCTGATCAAGAAAAGGAATGTAAATGGAGCAGCTTAATGTCCAATGACATTTATTGGACAATAAAAAACTGGGTGAATTTTTTATGAAAAATATGAATTTTATTTATGTGAAAAAAATACAAATTTCTACTTTTTGTAAAAAAAAATACTAGTTAAAACTAATTGTAATGCCTATAACCAAATACAAATACAAATTTTTTAGTGTTACACAAATTTTAATTTCACTAATTTTTTTGGTACCACCAACTTTTGATTTCACTTATTCATTCATACTAGTAGATAACCAGTGTCAAGTACATAACCCGTGCGAAGTATGGGCCGAGATCAAAATATCAATATTAAATAATGATTATAAAAATTTATTTTAATTTTACATTAAAATATGTAATAAATAAAATTGTACAATTATTGCAATTTTTCTTTTTTAAATTATTTGTAATTTTCATTAACTTAAATCTTATTAGAACAACAAACTCAACATTATTATGAATCTGTTGTTCAAAAAGACATAACTAATATTTTACATCGAAACTTTATTCACAACACACGATTGATGAATAATTTAACAAAAAATTAAATCAACATTACTAAGTAAATTCATATTAAATTTATTATTGTTAGCTGAATTTGTATTTTTATATAGTTTGTGATTGCATAATTTTTTCTAATAAATTGTACATTATGTATGTATAAATATACACACTACGCCATAAATGACCTTATACAACATAATTATGTGATGTTATGATAGATAATGTTGATGTATCATTATGATAATCTACCATATTACAACATATTTTAATTACGTTATCATAGGTCTCGTAAAGTGTTGTCAATCCATTCATAAATTAAAATATTCAATTTTTTATTAAAAAATAAATAAAAATATGCTGACGTGTCACATGCGGGTCCCACATGGGGGTTCCCCACTACTGACTTGTCGCTGATGTGTCCGAGGATGTGGGGCCCACTCCGCTGACGTGGCAGGTGTGGTCCCCCATGTGGGCCCACTCTGCTGGCATGGCAGATGGAGGTCCCCCATGTGGGCCCCACTCTGCTGACGTGGCAGGTGTGGTCCCCCATGTGGGCCCCACTCTTCGCATTTGGTGCTAAAATAGAACTATGTAGGTATGAATTTAGAATTTACAATATATATACGATTCCATTTATATAAAAATAATATAAATATATGGTATATAAGAATCAAAAAACAGGTAAAATATTACATAGAAAATTGTAAGTCATATATGAATAAAAAAAGAATAAAAATGGAGCAAATTTATGGACTTATTTATTTTAAAATATAACTAAAAAAAAGATTCAAACCTATAAAAATAATAAAAAATCATGGCTTATAAAAAATTAAAAAAATGAGTAAAAATAAAACATATAGAATTATAAATCATATAGGATTAAAAAAATGATAAAAATAATACACTTAGAGTTATAACATGAATCATAAAAGGTGAAATTAAAAGGTGGTGATACTAAAAAATAAGTGAAACTAAGTATCACTTAAAAATTAGTTTCGTTTATTAATAAAGAAAAATGGGTAAAAATTAAACATATAGAATTATAAGTCATATAGAATAAAAATCATCAATTATAAAAGATGAAATCAAAAGGTGGAAGAACAAAAAAATAAGTGAAAATAAAGTATCACTTAAAAATTTTATTAATAAAGAAAAACGGATAAAATTAATATATATAAAATTATAAGTCATATAGAAATTAAAAAGGATAAAAATATTGTACTTAGAGTTATAACATGAATCATAAAAAGTGAAATCAAAAGGTGGTGATACCAAAAAATAAGTGAAATCAAGTACCACTTAAAAAGATATTTGCTTATTAATAAAGGTTATTAATATATCTTATAATTTTATTTTTTATGTATTTTGACTATGCTAAAACTTTTGGTTACATCGTTTATTATTATGTGTACTTTATAATGTTTATGATTCTATTAAATATGATTTTATTTTTTTTATGTTATACGTCTTATCCTATTAAGTTTGGTTTTATGTTTGTTTCATCCTTTTGTCGTATTCCTAATTTTCTTATATATTGCTAATTCAATATATTATATGATTATAATTAAAGTAATTTTATTTTTTTAACTTTTTTGAATTATATATTTCTTTTAATATAATTATTAAAATTCTATTGTAATTATACTTTTTGATTTTTAAACCACATCCGAACCATCCTAATTCCATATATAAATATGGATACACTCCTCCTTGAAAATTCTATTGTAATTATACTCCATCCATTTCCCTTAACGTTTCCCTCAAATTTTTTTATATTGGGGGACGGGCACTCGGCAGACAACTCTTATTAAATGTAGTTTCATGATTCTTTTTTTAAAAATTTTTCTTCTAAATAAAATTATAATGTTCAAACTTTTATAAAAAAAAGAAAATTTTAAAAATAAATTACAAAAATATATTTTATAGTTGCCTTAAAATGCGTGCAAGCATGTGAAAAAAAATGTAAAGAAATGAAGGGACTGAGGTAATGTAAAGAAATGAAGGGACTGAGGTAGTAATTTTTAAGATTATATTTAACGGTTCTCATCAATTTGATCTGATCGAATGACCAAGAACCAAAAATCAACAACTAAATTTTTAATATTTTGTTTTTAATATAATAATGTAGATAGTTCCTTGAAGTCCAACAAAATGCTTTAAGAAAAAGTTGTTTCCATTAAATTTTAATTTAAATGTCGAATGCTTCTTTTAATAATCTTAAAAATTAGTATTTGTCCGGATTAAGTTCCTTAAGCTATTTTAGTGCACTCCCATGTCACCAGTTTGATTTCCCCTTTTTTCTTCTTCTTCTTGTTATCATTATTTTTGTTGATCGATTCAAATAAAAGTAAAAAATTGAGTGAATTTTCTACCGAAAAGTATAATTTTTTATTTATTCAAGAAAATACAAATTTCTAATTTTCTTTAGAAATACAATTTTGCAACTAATTGTAATGGTCATAAATACAAATACAACCTCAAATACTTTCACAAAAATGTAAAAATAAATTGATTTTGACTGCCAACCGCAATTTTACCAATATTTTTTAAACAAACAGCAAAATTGTAAATAACCAGACTTAATGAAGGAATCAAATTTAAGCAAATAAAAGTTATGAGATGAAAATTAAAATTTCCTCTGTCCCAAATTACAAGTACCTTTGACTTTTTATACGTATTTTAAAATATATAAAAGTTAAAATTCCGCACACTTTTTTTTAGTTTTTCTTTTTTTGAATTAAAATTTAATATATACATATATATATATATATATACTTTTGTTCAGAAATTTTTTTTGAATTTTATTCACCTTAAAATACGCCTTAAAAAATTAAAAATAATTTTGTGACGTATTCAGTGAAGTTGATATAACTATTCTAGAATAATCAAATTCCAATCATAAAAGCAAAACGTGGCGTTTTCAATGGACGCTTCCAAAATATGAAAGCTAGCCACTTTATTAGAATTTATTCATTCTTTTAAATTCAATAATTTCTCATCTTTATTAAAATCTAACTGCACTCAAAATGTCGACACGTGTCATAATATTAACCCCAACTAATCTATATGCTTGTCCACATCTTTTGTATCTGCGTCATTGCTAACATAACGGTAAATGCCTATATATAGGCTTTGAGCTCCTCTTCTCTTCTTATCAACTTATACAAAATATTAACTTCATTTGCAAAAAGCACAAAAAAAAACTATTTTTATATTTTTGAGGTTTCAAGATTTTTAATATGGCCAGTGAATTAAGCAGTGTGCAATCCATCCATGACTTCACTGTCAAGGTTCTTTCATTTCTTTCTTTCGGTATAAATTTTTCCGTTGTAATAATTTTTTCGTCGTAAATGGTAGTGTAGGTTGAATGAATGCAATAAAAATGTTTGACTGATGATTGCAGGATGGCAAGGGTAATGATGTAGAGCTAAGCAAGTACAAGGGCAAAGTTTTGTTGATTGTCAATGTTGCATCTCAATGGTATGTTATTGATTTATCAATGATGTCGATCAATGATGTCAATGTTCTCTGTACAACAGGTCACATGTTTGATTTCCGCTCCACTTTGTAATATCCTGAGGATTTAGCAATATGTGCATTTGTTAAAGAAGTGTATTGGATTATGATTTGTTTGCTTTGATGTGCAGTGGCCTTACCACTTCAAACTATACAGAGTTGGCAGAGTTGTACCAGAAGTACAAGGATCAAGGTTGGTTTCACTGTCATGAGTTTAAGATCAAGCTTGTGTTAGCTGAAGCTGTTGTTGAAACCTTGCATTTGTTTAGTGTTTTTCGTGATTAACAATCTGGTGAGTGACTTTACAGGACTAGAGATTCTTGCATTTCCATGCAACCAGTTTAATGGACAGGAGCCTGGGACTAATGAAGAAATTGAAAACTTTGTCTGCACTCGTTTCAAAGCTGAATATCCTATCTTCAGTAAGGTACGGATTTTAGTACACGTTTTGATCTTGACCTGCAGTATGCTAGAACTGTTTTATCTGAGAAATTTATGTGGTTTTTCGATTGTTTAGGTTGAAGTGAATGGATCAGATGCTGCTCCGTTATACAAGTACCTCAAGTCTGTCAAAGGAGATGAAATTGAATGGAATTTTGCCAAGTTTTTAGTCGATAAAGATGGCAAACTTGTTGAACGTTATGCTCCCACAACCACTCCGCTTACCTTTGAGGTAACAATTACTTGCATGTCATTACACAAGTTAATTATATTGTGGCTAACATATGATCATTTCGACTTCTGCAGAATGATATCAAGAAAGTTTTAGGAGTAGCTTGATAACCGGGATTGAGGCCTGAGTTTTAATGGTCGACTACTAACTACCTCGTCTGCAACATGTATGGAGAATAAAGCGTGTGATTGTGAAGATTTTAAAGAAAATATAGTTATGTTGTGAGTTTTATGAGTGTTTGCTCTGTGGAGCAAGGGAAATGTTCAGTGTAATGTGTGGATTCTATGTGTTTGCTGTAATGATGAAATTATCTTCAAGCAATTCGTAACATGTACATTATAAATTTGAACTATTTAAAACCATGACATTATACACTTTAACCCAGTCTGGTTACCTTCTCAAGGAGATTATTCATTGTTATAGAGAAGGCACCTTGAAACTGTTCAAAATCTGAACTTGAATCTCCATACACCAATCCAGGCAACAATTCATACACTATATACCTCCTCATGTCATCCTTGGCCTTCTTAGGTATCTTCATTAGCCACTCTACCACATTCACCTTCGACTTTCTCACCTCTTCTTGATCTATAAACATCGAATACTTTCCGTGATCCTCAGGCAAATGCCATGAATATTGATAGTAAGCTGTGAAAGGATCAAAAAACACAGGAATGCAACCTGATATAAGAGAATCAAAGACAGATTTTCTAGTTGGACTATCACCAGGAGGTTGTAAACAAAATTCAGATTCCAAGAATAGTTCGATGATGAATTCAGGCTGATCACAACCTCCTGAACTACAATTCTGAATACATGCATTGGTTGATTATACTGTCTGGAGAATCTGGTCTTGCACCTCCTGCAAAGCTAACGAGGTTGTGCACAGAATTACAGAAATAAAAGCTTTAATTCATTGGTTTGCCTATGAGATGCTTTCACATCCTGAGTGGTGTCTTTTTGTGGATAATAATTAATAAAAGCATGTGTTTGGTGTCCCTACAAAGAGGCTTTCAAAAAAAAAAGATGCTCGAAATTAAAATTATCATGAACACTGTCACTTTTCTTTAGCTAAAGATGCCCTCAACACTGAAAGAGTTTCGTGTTTTGTGTGGTCGATCAATTTATACTTTGTCTGTTGAAACCTTTTTTTACTGCTGGGACATTCCAACCATCCATTGCGGATCTTGGCTTAGTATGTGAAATTATGCAATTACGAGTAACCTCATTTTAAGCTTTGCTAAAATTGCTTCTTAGGAAGAAGTCCGAGTAAAATAATATGAGCATGATTAGAAATGCAAAAAAATAAATAACTGAAGAGCAATGTCCAACATATTGTTGTTGAATTTAGGTAAACCTGAAAGTGATCGTAATCGAATACTAAGTCCATACAAGAAAGTTATGCAATGGATTGAGGTTACCAGGAATGCAACTAATCCATATTTCGACGAATTACATTCGTTCATCTTGGAGCTCAAAGCCGTGCTGACAGTGGATAGCCCGGCTGTAAGGAAGAAACACCTGTAATGTGGTTTGTGTGAATCTCTTGATTTAGAACTCAGTTTTCCCAAATGTTGTAGGAAATAAGAATAAACAGCCTAGTGTAGTAGTGTATAAAATTTTTGCTTTGAGGTTTACATTTTCATTAGGTCCATTTGTAGTTGCATACCAGATGATACACCTGTTGTCGTCGGAGACTTGTCAAAAGTCTTTGTAGCAATCTAGAAAAAGAGGGACCATGAC
This sequence comes from Apium graveolens, assembly GCF_009905375.1. Classification (NCBI taxonomy): domain Eukaryota; kingdom Viridiplantae; phylum Streptophyta; class Magnoliopsida; order Apiales; family Apiaceae; genus Apium; species Apium graveolens. Next base: position 220,095 of record NC_133653.1, read on the forward strand.
AGAAGATTGTGTATAATAACTTGAAGCATGTGTATGGTGTCCCTATAAAACAGAGCACTGTCCTTTCAATTATTGCAGTTTCTACACCATAATCGCTACAATGCAATTCTTCTCAAGTGCATAGTAAGTCTCCAGGGAAATCTACCCTATTGAGTTATTAGTCAAGCAGATGAAAAGGATGAAATTCAGGTACTTGACAGCAGCGTTTGCTGAAAAACACTAAGTGATTATGTCACTAGTCACCTGTCCAAATTAAAAAAAATGTTATTTTCACTAGACTTTTCGAATTTGATATTTGTGTGCTAAAATTTAGTATTTTAGCCATTTAATCTTCATTTTAGATCATTTAACTATAAATAAAACTAAATATAATTAGGACACTTCACCTCTTTTAGTGAGAGCACTTTATAAAATACACATATTTATACCTTAAAATTTAAATAAAAAATCGCTAATTTTTAGTTCCGTGAGGCACGTGCCCGCCCCTACATGAATCTACCCTTGTTAGCAATTTTCCTTTATGTTTTCAAAATTGTGTTTCCAGAGAACTTTTTAAATCTGAAATATAGTTTTCATTTTCCAATCTAAATCTCTTGCAAAGTTTGAAAGTTTTGGCTCAAAGAAGATTGTAAGTTTCTGCTAGGAAATTTCCAATCATCCATTGCAAATCTCAGCTTAGTATGTGAAATAATGCAATTACAGGTAATTCTCGCTTGAACCTTTGCTAATATTGCTCCCTATGAAGTCCGACTAAAAACCTTAGGATCACTATTAGAAATGCAAAAAACTTTGAAACGGGAGAGCAATGTTTAACATATTGCTGTCAAATTTAGCTTGTACCTGAAAGTGATCGTAATCTAATACTAAGTGCATACAAGAAAGTTCTGCAATTGATTGAGGATACCAGGAATGCAACTAATCCATATTTCGATGAATTACATTCTTTCATCTTGGAGCTCAAAGCCGTGCTGACAGTGCATAGCTCAGTTGGAGGAAATGAAGAGACAAAGCAAGTCAAGCACTTGTAATGTGGTCTGTGAATCTCTTGGTTTAGAGCTCAGTTTTGTCAAATGTTGCAAAATAAACAGCCTTGTGTAGTAGTGTCAAGAGCAGATACTTAAAAGTTAATCCTATAGTTTATAGCATCAAACAAAATTAATCTCGATTATGGGCCGGGGTTGCTTCCGGAATATGCTTTTTTTTTCCAGATCATAGACAAATGGCCGGGAAAGTTCTAAAAGACAACAAAAATGATTAATACATGTGCTTTATGAGACTAATTGTAATTAATCAAAGAAATATGCTAGATAGAATACTTAATAAATAACTACAACGGATGATGATTGTCTAGATCAAAGTCTGCTAACAAGACTAGTACACGCTTGCATCAAGATCAACTGAGTGTTTGTCAGATCGAGACGACTCTTATTGCATTTTCTCTTTTCCTTCCCCTGTTTTGACAATCAGAACCTTCTGAGCATGAACGAGATAATTTAACATGATTAATTACATGAATGCAAATTATTAGTGAAATTAAGAACCTTGTGCCTCTCCCTATTTTAAAGCTAGTAGTAAATTATTGAAGTCCTCGGAGACTTGTCACAACTCTTTGGAGCAATTTAGAAGAAGAGGGACCATGACAGCAGTGTTTGTGGAATTTGTAGCAATCCTGTGATTCCTATAAATTTGTTGGACTTGAGATTTAAATAAGTCCAATTGAGAAAGACAAAACTCATATATCTCAATTAATTTGTTTCCCGGGGGTTGATTTTGATTGCATTATGTTATATTCTATATATAATTACCTTTAATGGTAAAAATGTTTAGTCACCAGCAGTAACTTTGATTAGCACGTCGTGTCGATACATTAGGATCAACTGAGTATTTGTCCGATCAAGATGACTATTGTTGGCTATTGCCTAAATTGGAACATAGAATAGCATGGCTTCATTCTCATTGTAAACTCTACAAGGATGCTTTAAAACTCTGGAATGGAAAATTGGTTCCAGAGAATATTGATGAGTGTTATAACAGCCTTTTCCATGCTTCGATATTGGCTCTCCCAGGGCCTCATTCCTGAAAAATAAAGAAAAATACAACCAAGGAGACATAAGACTACACTGAGCCACCAAATCCTTGTTAAACTTTGGTGGCAAATCATACACATAAACCCCTCTGCCATCACATGTTGTGAGGCTTCTTGAATTCGATCTCTTGAACAAGATAACTAGCAATCTCTTGCGTAACAAGAGTTGTGCTGTTCTTGATATCAACACTAGGAACACTTTCTCGTATGCTAACTTCAAGGTTATGATCATCAACAGAACTAGCATTAATGAGTCGAAGAGGGATATCAAAATTAGGTTGTGCACCAGAAGAAAGGCAATACAGACTGTTGAGCTTTCTCGACGATACGCATACGTGGACAATGTGACCAGAGATGATGGTGGTGGTAGAAGACCAGAGGAAAACAAGAATCAAAAAAAGAAGTGCTAATGGAACTCGAGAGAGTAACTTGGAAAGGATGAATTGAAAGAAACCAAGCTCTTTTGCAGCTCTTTTCGAAGATTTAGATCTTTTCTTACACAGTAAAAGGGCAATTTTTGTTGGCTATACAAAACTCAAGTTCCTTCAAGCTAATTTGCTCGGTTTTTAGGGAAGATATACAAGACAAAGACAAGAAGAGTGTCTTCAACATGAAGGTACGTCTTAGGAGGACTAAAATTGTCCTAAAAGTAGGCTGCACATTGGCCAGTTGTTAATGAACTAACGCAAAATGACTTTCACGGTACTTCGCTGTCTTCAATACAAATTTAAAAGTAACATTAAGTATCCAATGCGACTATCAGCTAGCCAATTCTCCACTGTTAATTTGAGTATTCGTCGCTAACAGTAAACCAATTAAACATAATTAATTATCGGAATTGAGGTTAATATAATTATGGAATTTCTGGTTTTGCCGAAAGAGTACAAGTGAAAAACCTCTACAATGGGAGGGTGAATGTGGAATGTGACTCTACCTTTCGTGAGAGTGTCAATGTGGATGTGACACCACGACACGATGCGACTCATAGGGATGGCAATCGGGTCGGTCGAAACGGGTTTAGCAAAAACCAAACCTGAACCCGATTATTTTTGCCGAACCCGAACCTGGAAAAACCCGAACCACTAAACCCGAACTCATCGGGTTCGGTTCGGGTTTGTAGATCACTATTAAATTGCACTTTAATTTGCACAAACTCTAGTAAAAAATTAATAGGATCTGATTTGAGTAAAGTGCTCATAAATACGACAATATTGAAAAGTATAATTTTTTAGTAATAATATTAGTAATATATTATATTATATATTATATTACTACTTTTAAAATATAAAATATTATTTATATATTAACACGGGTTTCGAATCGGGTTCGGGTCGGAACGGAACGGGTTTCGGGTTTTCGGGTCGGGTTCGGAACGGTATGCCTTAAACCCAAACCCGACCCGAAAATGGTTCGGGTTTAAAAGTCAAACCTGAACCAGAATCCAAACCCGAAATATTGGAGTTCGGTAAAACCCGATCGGATCGGTACGGATCGGGTATCCATCGGTTCGGTATAAATTCCCATCCCTGGCAACTCGGGTCGGGTTAGGTCAGGTCGAATGGCGTTTGGGCAAATGTCTCGATGTCTCACATACGCGAGGCGACCTGGACGAGGAATTTTATTACTTGTTTAATTAAAATATTTACTGACTTATTGTATTGTTTTAATCTGAATATTAAATCTGTATAACAGAGAAGTCAGTATTTGCTGATGAGGATGTCCTGACTGTTACGTTTCTGATTATGATAATATTCAATTAAATACCGTTTAAGTCGTGATATTTATTTTATAATATGTAATTTTTTATGTGATACACCAGAAAGTTTTCCTGGTACCAAACAAAATTCGTTATAAAACACCAGATTTTTATTTTGAAATAAAAATATCTACCTTAACATCTTCGACAGCGTCACTTGCATTATCTAATTCAGTCTTTGCAGCAGCCCTGAAAGTGATTTTGGTCTCATTAAAGAATTTTTACCCTTACTATGCTAGGGGTGAAATTTAAGGCTTATTACAAATCTACCCATCGGGAATCTGAAACTGCTGCTGTAAGTTAAAAAGTTCTGTCTAAATCTCTTGCAAAGATCGAAACTTTTTGGCACAATGGGGATGGTAAGTTTTTGCTTAAAATCTTCCTACTAACCATTGCAGAACTCAGCTTAGTATGTGAAACTTATGCAACTAGAGCTAAATCCAGTTTTTACCCTTGTTTATATTACCTTTCAGAAAGAAGTACAACTTGCATTTTAGTAGCATTTTTAGTCCACATAAGAAAGTTCTGCAATGGATTGATGATACGAAGAACGTTACCAATCTATAAAAAAGAAAATATTTCAATAAAGAAAAGTCACACGGCATCCGTCGAGATTATTCCTTAATCGAAATTATAAATAGCAAAAAAAGTACTTTGTAAAAAACATTGATTTATCTAGATTATTCAGGCCAATTATTTGACTCTGAAATTAATGCAAAACAGAATTATTATTCTATACATGCATAATGCATATGTATACTAGACAGCCAAAGTTGACTGTTATATAATTGATTATGTAGAGTAAGCTTACAAATCTGGGAAAGTTAGATATAAAGGTTGCAAATCTATAGCAACCGCCTTTCTCAACCTTGCCGTGCTATTATAATCTTCTACAAGTATGTATAAGCACTCTTTTAAATATATTGGTTTGTGTTTATATGTGTTTAATCTAATGTTCTTGATTAGGCTTCATGGGATTGAATTTGAAGAGATTAATGTTTCTGTTGCCAAGGGTCAGCAGTTTACTCCTAAATATAAAGGTTCTTTCTTTTTAGAATTGTTATTGTTTTTTGCTTTATATTTGGTATTGTGTAAAAGGTTTTATATTTTGTTAAAAATGATTGTCTTGAGTTGAAAAGAATTTTGAAGAGCTTCGTCTAATTATCATGTACTATAGTAGTCTAGTACTATGTATTGAGGAGCTAATAGTTTTGAGATTGGGGAAGAAGAGTCACTCTTAGTATGTTAGCTTGAACATGGAAGAATTTTTGTTCTTGACGAATTGTAATTAAAGTAGATTCGTTGCCCACTAAGCTACAATTGATTGATTATTCATTGTTTTCGGTTCCTAGTATTTGACAGAATGTGGGATTGTATGGCAAGAGCTTTTGCACTTGACCATTGGCCGAATAATATAAACAAGATACATGTTTTAAGGCTTAGCATCAGGAGATTGTCATTGTGCATTATTCGGTGTTGCAGTAAAAATACCCGACCTGCGGGTGCTGCGAGAGTTACATGTCATCATTGTGTTGAGAGCCAATGACAGACCCAGTAATATCAACATCTCTTTTCTTGTGTTCGTATCAAAGAATTAATTTGGACATATTTGGACACTTAAGCTAACTATTGCCCTGACTCCAAAATGAGCCCTTTGAATGAGGAAACTTGCTAACATCTGAGTATGATATACATGTTAATCTCTTAATCCTAAAATTATTAGGTTTTGGGAGAGTTAGCAACTTAACATGTATAATATTACATAACTGGTGTATTTAAGTGTTCACATGACTTGATATTACATTTTTTAGGTAGATCACTAGATCAGAGAACCCCTAGTATTTGCAGTGTTAGCATTATCTTACAACACAAATACTAAAATAATTCACGTCTTCAGTCAGTTTATGTTTAATGTAATTGCTTGCAGACTCGTAGAGTGTGTTTTGGTACCTGTGTGTGTGCGTGTGTGTGCGCTCTATATTACTCTTAAACACATGGTGTAATTATAAACTTGACGTTATCATCTTTCAAAATGCTGCTTTCAGTAATAAATCCTATGGGAAAATTGCCAGCAATTGTTCATGGAAATTACAAGCTCTTTGAGAGGTACTCCAAGTAACTTAATTGCAGTTGCTAATTGACTTCTAACTTTTTTCATATGTTTCTCATTAACTCAAGTTTTAACATTTAATGTGTTTGATTGTTTAGTAGATAAGAGATTTCTAATTTCCTTGTATCAAAATTCATCTACCTAATATGAAAAAAGCTGTTACTTTTTGGTCCTCCAACTAGTAGACAATCTTATTTTCAGCCTATGCATGTTAAGATTTTTATTTGACCAGGTTCTAGTTATTTGTATCTTGCGGTCATTAAAATTGCATAACAAAATCCCGAATTTTTATGATGTGCAGCCATGCAATTCTATCTATCTCGCTTGTTCATTTCCTGGAGTTGCAGACCACTGGTGAGTAGTGAGATTGCATCTATCTAATTGTCTATCTAATTGTCTGCAGTTTCAGTAAGGTTGATGCACATCAGGGGCGAATGTTGATAAAAGCCTAGGCCCTAGAAACATTTACATACATTAATAGCAAGACTTGATCTATACATTTCCTGGGTCATAAGTATAACTTCTGTGAAGTTTTATGCTTCTTAAGTCTTTTTTTAATTTACTTTATTTTTTCTTAAAGTAGTATTTAAATTGCTTCTAAGAGTACTGACATAAATGGTAAAATGTCTACCTCAACTCTTTCCTATCTGACCTAATTCTGACTTTTTACAAATCACTACAAGGTATCCATCTGATATACAGAAAAAAGCAAAGATCCACTCCGGGTTAGATTGACATCAATCGAATTTACGACAGGGCGAAGGTGAATGATAATAGTCTAATCTACATTTTTAACAATCTTACTTTTGTTCTTAACAAGCATTTGTTCAAGTACATAGCCAATCACACTTATCTAGTCTAATCGTCGTCACTTGTTGATCAGCAATGACATTCGGAATTATAATGGCTATTACTTCATGGTTCAAACTTTCTTTTTCAGTTGGTTATGTTCCGGGAAACTTCCAACCATCAATTGCGGATCTCAGCTTAGTATGTGAAATTATGCAATTACAGGTAAATCTCATTTTAACCTTTGCTAATATTGCTTCCTCGAGAAAAGCCCTCCTAAAATTTTAGGAGCATTATTAAAAAATCAATAACTGAAAAACTGAAGAGCAGTGTCTAACATATTGTGGAATTTAGCTTGTACCTGAAAGTGATCGTAACCGAATACTAAGTCCATTCAAGAAAGTTCTGCAATGGATTGAGGATATCAGGAACGCAACAAATCCATATTTCGACCAATTACATTCATTCATCTTGGAACTCGAAGCCGTGCTGACAGTGGACAGCTCGGTTGTTGTAAAAGAAGTGACTAAGCAGAGTCATGCAGTGCTATCCAAGTTGTAGGAACAAAACACCTGTAATGTGGTCTGAATCTCTTCGTTTAAAGCTCAGTTTTGCCAAATGTTGCAAGGGAATAAATGTGCAAGAACAGATGCTCCTATTCCGAATAAAACTTGGGGTCTGAGGTTTACAATTTCATTAGGCCATGTTGCTTACCCATGCTATTGTCAAGCTTTGTTGGAATTATAATCCCGGATTATTATACAAGAAAAATAATCTCATTATTCTTAATTGTAATCCAGAAAATTAAATTACTCTATCTAGAAATTTTAAGTTCAGAACTACAAGATAATTAGGGCTGAACAAAACCGAACCGAAACCGAAAAACCAAACCGAACCGAACCGTGCTAATTCGGTTCGGTTCGGTTCGGTCCTGATTTTTCAGAAATTTCGGTTCAGTGCGGTTCTTTTCAAAAATATTTCAGTCCGGACCGAATAGACCGAGAAGGCCAAATTATAAATACTATAATTTTATTTTATATACATTTTACATATATTTTAAAATTATAATCATAGTTTTTCATCTCCTTCGTTCTATATATTAAAAGAGGACAAGGGGCAAATTGAACCCAAAAAATATCTGTGAAAATACTTATTTGCCCTTAGAAAATACTGATTTACACCGGTGCCACTTTGTATTACATCTGGCGCATCTGGGGGTCGGAGGTGGGTTTGTATTACAACTGGCGGAGGTATGTTTGATAGCTTTTGTTGTTTACTCATCTTCCCGCCTTAGCCCCCTTCGCAATTCTCTGTTTGCTTTCAGTTTTGTACTGAAAGTAGAGCTGTTCACGAACCGAGCCGAGTCGAGTTTTGATCGAACCGAGCCGAGCTTTAATTTTTTTTCTGACGAGCCGAGCCGAGCCGAACTTTCTTAACGAACAAAAATCTGTGTTCGAGCTCGAGCTCGTTAACGAACGAGCCCAACACGAGTTTTTATCGAACAAAATCGAGTCGAGTCGAACCGAGCCAAACACGAGCCGAACACGAGCTTTCTCCATCAAAACGAGCCGAGCCGAGCCGAGCCGAGCCGAGCCGAGCCGAGCTTAATTAAAAAATTCTGGTCAAAACACCGGTTGACTGTTAAAATAACAAACCAAATACTTTTATTTTTTTCTAAAAATTTTGTCATATCACTAAAAAATATTGATCTTAACATCCGTACGGTTGGATCATTCATAAATATTTTTTAAAAAATCGAAACATTAATACGATACTAAACACTAATTACAAGTACAAGTCAAAACACCGGTTGACTGTTAAAATAACAAATCAAATACATTTATTTTTTTCTAAAACTTTTGTCATGTCACTAAAATATATAGATCTTAACATCCGTACGGTTGGATCATCTATAAATATTTTTAAAAAAATCAAAACATGAATACGAGACTAAACACTAGTTAAAAGTATTGTTCAAACAAGTGGTTGATTGTCAAAATAACAAACAAAATAAATTTATTTTTTTCTAAAATTTTTATCATGTCACTAAAATATATAGATATTAACATCCGTACGGTTGGATCGTCTATAAATATTATTTAAAAAATCAAAACATTAATACGAGACTAAACACTAGTTACAAGTAAAGGTCAAAACACTGGTTGACTGTTAAAATAACAAACCAAATACATTTATTTTTTTCTAAAACTTTTGTCATGTCACTAAAATATATAGATCTTAACATCCGTACGGTTGGATCATTCATAAATATTTTTAAAAAAATTGAAACATTAATATGAGACTAAACACTAGTTCTAACAACTATTCAAACAATTGGTCGATTGTCAAAATAATAAACAAAATAAATTTATTTTTTTCTAAATTTTTTATCATGTCACTAAAATATATAGATATTAACATCCGTACGGTTGGATCATTCATAAATATTTTTTAAAAATTGAAACATTAATATGAGACTAAACACTAGTTACAAGTAAAGGTCAAAACACCTGTTGACTGTGAAAATAACAAATCAAATACATTTATTTTTTCTAAAAATTTTGTCATATTACTAAATAATATAGATATTAACATCCGTACGGCTGGATCATTCATAAATATTTTTTAAAAAATCGAAACATTAATATGGGAGAAGTACTAGTCAAACTACTAGTTTACCGTTAAAATAGCAAACCAAATATATTTATTTTTTCTAAATTTTTTATTATATCACTTAAATATATAGATCTTGACATCCGTACGGTTGGATCATTTATAAATAATTTCAAAAAATCGAAACACCGATCAGGAAATAAATACTAGTTACAAGTAATAGTCAAATCACTTGTTAATTATTAAAATATCAAATTAAAAAATTAATTTTTAATATCTGAATTTTTTCAAATTACTAAAATATGTATTTTGACATTCGTATAGTTCAATAATTTAAAAATATTTATAAAAAATCTGAATAAAATTCATAATAATTAAATATATAAAAAATAATTTTTTTTTTAATTTTTTTTCGAGCCGAACCGAGCCGAGCTCGAGCCGAATCGAGCCGAGCCGAGCTCGAGCCGAGCTCGAGCCGAACATGCCAAAAGCTCGGCTCGAGCTCGTTTTCTTAACGAACACATTTTTGTGTTCGAGCTCGAGCTCGAGCCCTTAACGAACCGAGCCGAACCGAGCCCTTAACGAGCCGAACTCGAGCTTGTTCGCGAACGGCTCGGTTCGCGAACAGCTCTAACTGAAAGCAAACAAAAGAAGAAGGGGCTTGACGGACTTCCCAAAAAAAAAACTTGTAAGACCCTTCAATTTAAATTTTTACAAAATATATCACTTTTAATTTAAGCGGAGCCTATGACATTTAATTGAAACAAAATTTTGTGGTTAATTTATAGTCGGATTTTCAAAATGGCATGTTCCAGGGTGGAATAGATAGGTAGAAATTTGTGTTTTGCTTAAACTTTATCAAATGATATTCCGTGACTTTAATATATAGTCCTTTTTTTATTACCAGTTGCATACACAGTTCATCAGTTTCAGAAACGGGGACTTCCGCATCCCGTTGCTTATAAGGCTGTCGCGCAGACAAGGTACGTAGATATTCTATATCTCCATGCATTCGATGAAGTCCTCGATAAATTTTATCGATTATTGCATTCAGGGCATCATCGTCGTGTTTGATCCTGGTGCACGGTTACCTGGAATGTAATCTTAGCCTTATAGACATTGCCTCTATTTTTCAGTTACTTAAAAATTACTCTTTGGGTATATAATTCATGATTGGCTTGAACGATTTTGAAGATTCGAACGATTATGGGTAGAGCTGTTGGCCAACAATTTTAAAAAATAATTTGTGGAGCTATTTAGCTACACAATATAAGCTAATTTGCTAAACTTAAAATAAAATTTGAAGTTCTGCCTATTCTTAAGTTAAAATGGCTTTTAGGGCAGTTTTTATAAAGAACTGTGGGGAGTGCTTTAAAGCATATATTGTTGCTAGAATGCTAGGTAATTAGACTATCCAGTTATTGTGTGTTTGTGCTTAAATTTTAGTAACAGATACTCATCATCCCCTTCTTTAGAATGTTTTATCTATGTATCTGCTTTATACAGAGGTCTAAACAGAAGTGTTAACCAGCCTTACCTGGTACAGATGGTCACATAGATAACTTCATTAATTTTTGGTTTAAGTGGGTAACTACCTAGCTGAAAGTTGTTATTTCAAATCTGTCGTCCAAATAGTAATTTGTATAATAACATGACATCCTAAATAATTGGACTACATTTTTATGCTCATATAAATTTGTGCTAATTATTATTGTTACTATTATTGTTTATATAGTTGATCATGATTATATGTGTTGTGAATTCTGTAAATTGAACTTCTGTGGCCAGCAGCTGGTTTGCAACAAAAATTCTAACAAATAAAAAATATTAACCAGCAAGCTATCATTTTAATTGTTACTTCCCACCAGGAAAACGTAGACTCTTTACATTTCCTCTCCAAGTTTGGTGTCATTGCCACATTCTTGAAGCACAGGATTGCTGGATATGTTGTGAAAGGTTGAAATTGAAGCTGCTACCTCCTCAAAATATAAGCCCTTTTCATTTTTTAGTCGTGTTTTAAGGTATATAAAAGTCACAACTCCACATTTTAAAAAAAAATCTTAAATTAAAATTTAATATGTTTTATTTTATTAAGAAAAAAAAATTAAAATAATGTGGAGCTATTTTTTTATTCACCTTAAAGTACACGTATAAAAAGACTAATATTTTGGGGCAGATGGAGTATTTCTGAAGAACCCTCTAAACAAAAACCAACATATTATACCTTATCTATACATTACTATAATAATAATAATCGGAGTGAGCTATAATTTGTTTTAACGGTTATCCCCATTAATTATTAAAAAAAATAGTGTTATACATTCGCTAAACTAATAAATTGTTAAATTACTGAACATAGTCTACTACTTATCGATACTATATATATTATAATAGACGAAATATTAAAAGTTTGGTAGTCGGATAGTCGATACCTGCTGAAATTACTTAATTACCCTTACTTAATTATTCAAATTATAATTGGCCAATTGGTCGGCCGACCAGTTTTAATTTTAGTTGATATTAAAGTTAACCTCCTCTATCAAATTAAATTCTATTGCACATCAAACTCTATAACATTATAATTAATATTAAAGTCAACTTATTCTACCAATTTAAATTCTATTTCATATCGAGTTCTGTATTATTGTAATTGATATTTCTGCTTAAAATAAATTTAAGCGAACTATTGAACTAGAATAAACAAAATATTTTATATTATTCTTCCATTAAAAAAATAAATTATACAATTGATCCAAACCAACACAAAATTAAAGTCAAAATATAATTTGACAAATTAAAAAACAATTAAAAAAATAATCAATTGTTCCAGGTTAAAACAAAATTATCATATAAATCCTGTCTTAAAAAAAATTAAAATCTATACTAATTAAGGAAAGCGGCTGTTGGATATTTGGTTTGAACAGGTTTCCGCCCCAAGTAAGTATTATAATAGACGAAACATTAAAAGTTTGGTAGTCAGTCGGTCGGTACTTGCTGAAATTACGCAATTATCCTTACTTAATTATTCTAATCATAATTGTGCAGTTGGTCGGTCGGTCAATTTTAATTTTAATTGATATTAAAGTCAACTTCCTCTAACAAATTGAATTTTATTGCATATCTAACTCTATATCATTATAACTGATATTAAAATCAACTTCTTCTATCAATTTAAATTCTATTTCATATCGAGTTCTGTATTATTCTAATTGATATTTCTCTTAAAATATATTTGAGTGAACCATTGAAACAGAATAAACAAAATATTTTATATTATTCTTCTAGTAAAAAAAATAAATTATACAATTGATCCAAACTAACACAAAATTAAAGTCAAAATATAATTTGACAAATTAGAAAATAATTAAAAAAATCAATTGGTCAGAGCTAAAACAAAAATTATCTTATAAATCCGGTCTTAAGAAAATTGAAACTAAATTATAATAGATGAAACACTAAAAGTTTGGTAATCGGTCGGGCTGAAATTACTCAATTAGCCTTACTTAATTATTCTAATTCTAATTGGCCAATTAGCCGGCCGGTCAATTTTGATTTTAATTGATATTAAAGCAATTCATCTATCAAATTAAATTCTATTTCAAATCGAACTCCATATCATTATTATTGCTATTAAAGTCAATTTCCTTTAGCAATTAAAATTCTATTTCATATCGAATTCTATATTATTCTAATTGATAATTCTGCTTAAAATAAATTTAAGCAACTATTGAACTGGAATAAACAAAATAATTTATATATTCTTCCCGTAAACAAATAAATTAGAATGAAAGCTCTTAGATTTATATATGCCCCCTTCATTTTATGAGGCCCAATTGTTTAGCTGTCTTAGTCGCTGTTTGTTATTGATGTTTTGGCTTAGGCTTTGTTGTTTGATGCACTGGAGTTTAAACATATAGTTGACATATGTTCCGCGTGTGTGCTTGTGTATGTAATGTAAGTGAATGGGTGTTATCTGTGCATGTTAATTTAAATCTACAGATATATAAATTATGTGCCATCTGAGATGTCACCATCTGAGATGTCACCTGCGATATATGTGCCACTGGTTTGGTTCTTACCGGACCAGAAGTTTTATATAAATTATGTTTGGGATTTGTTTTCATTCTGTCAGTTGCACGACATATGGTTCTCACGAACCACATTTTTTGGGTCTTGGTATAAATAAAATAATGTGTAGCATTATTGTTTAACATGTTATGCCATGCATGCCGGAACTTCTTACGTCGTTCCTCACGCTCAAAAATGCTATTTTGTTCCCTTTTAGCTTACATGTTGTGCGAACGATATAGATTACAGAAGCAGGATTTTAGAGTTCATCAATGTATTCATTTTTTGCCATCTCGCCCCTCTTCATTTTTATTTGTGCAAAATGCCAGGTGCTTGTGGAAGAAGCGCTACACCACGTGAAAATCGTGGTCTACCTGATGCCAATGAGGCAGGTAATGTTTTCATTTTTGCCTGCATTTGTTTTCGTGGAAAACCAGTTAATGTTGGTTACCCATGTGTGGTTGTACATCAGTTAGGAGTATCAAGAATCTAAGTTACATAAAGTCATAAACATAGTACATATATTTGAGTGAAAAGAAAATCAAGAAGAGGAGTACTATCTATATCCGGCGAGTAGAATACGGGCACCCGGACCTCTTCATCACATTTACTTGCAACCCCAAGTGGGAGGAAATATTGGATGCTGTCAAGTCCGCAGGTTCTCAGAGTGCTTCTGTTCGGCTAGATATTGTTGCGCGTGTGTTTAAGATGAAACTTGATGCCATGATGGATGATTTCACCAAAAATAGTGTGTTGTGACGTGTGCTAGCAGGTATGCAATTTCGTAATTCACTTATTTCCCCTATCTTTAGAGGGTGTCTAATACATTGTTTTCCTGTGATGTCAAATATGAGATGTGGCCAGGTGAGTGTGACTTAGGTTGTCGATACATTAAAGTCCATTTATGGTCAATTGGTTGTTATGATAGATAATATTAAAATTCTTATCATAAAACTTTGGACCTTAGAATTAAAAATATTGTGCCATTGAAGTATGACATCTTCCCTGGCCGAAAAACCATTTTGTGGTTGAATGCTTAGGCTTGCATGCTGTGGTATAGTTGAGGCATTGAACCTTCTTTAAAAGAGTATTTGTGCATGGATCACATCTTGAGGTTTGTTTCAGCAAAAACGAGCGTAGGGCTTGGTGAAGAAAACAAGCAGATAATAAGTTTGAACTTGTAAGATGTAAACATTTTTGACAGAAAATTACAGGGGGTGAACCACTTGGAAGAACCACACTAGGCAGCATAATTATCGTAAGGGATCATATCGCCAGCGTATATTTGTTGCATATAACCAGTACATGTTGTGTGCTTTGTTAACTGGTCTATGCGTGCTTGCTAATCCGAAAATTATGTCTGCTCCAATCCAGTTCACCTGGTATAATTTTCTGTGCATGTGGCCAAAAAGAAAAAATAGTGGAAAGCTTGGCATGGTAGCTTCTGTTTGGTAATCTCAGGTGATAGGGTAGAAGGGTGCACTGTTACTTTCCATTTATTTATTTTAATTGATTTACTTGGAAAAAATTCTTAGGATAGCATAAATCCAAAAATATATGATCATTTAGTATGATGGCTCTATCTACAAATGTTGTAATATCACTGGCAAAAATTGAAATGTAAAAGTTGATATAGCTATAGCTATAATGTCTTTCAGTAAATTAGGAAGTTAAGATACTGAGCTTGTATGATCTTCCTGTATTTATACCAAAGCACAAGCCTTTCCCCTCATTTCCCCCCATTATGTCATTTTGTTAAATTATTTATCTTGTACTTAATATGTATTTGGGCCCATGCTATATTCTTTCCGCAGTTGTCTACACGATTCC
The DNA here is from genome assembly GCF_009905375.1 of Apium graveolens. Lineage (NCBI taxonomy): Eukaryota > Viridiplantae > Streptophyta > Magnoliopsida > Apiales > Apiaceae > Apium > Apium graveolens. The sequence goes on from NC_133653.1 coordinate 235,347, forward strand.
AAAAACGGGGTCTTCCCATGCTCATATAGTGTTGTGGTTTGCCGAACGAAACAAGTTGATAACTCCACAAGACCTAGATGAGGTCATATCTGCAGAAATATTAGATGGGGAAGTTGATCCTGCAGGGTATAAGGCGTCTCTCAGTTTATGATGCATCGGCCTTGTGGAGGCGCAAACCCAAAATGTCCGTGTATGTCTAAAGGCAAATGCACAAAGTATCATCCAAAGGCATTCCGCGATAAAACCACTGTGGATGATGATGGTTATGCTTTGTACAGGAGCAGAGATACGGAAAGAAATGTGGAGTGCAACAATATACTACTAAATAATAGGTAACCCATTACTGTGCTTTTTTAATACTTTGACTTTCGTAACATAGACCTCTTATTTTATAAAATATTTTCGTTTGTGCAGCCATGTTGTTCCTCATCATCGTGGTTTATTGATCAAGTATCAGGCCCAGATAAATGTTGAATGGTGTAATCGCTCGCTGTCCATAAAGTACCTGTTCAAATATATTTGCAATGGTCCGGTAACAGCTACATCTGTTTTGGAGAAAGTAGGCCAGCAACAAACGACAACAGATCAGCCATCCACCTCTGTGCAAAGGGATGATTTCGACGAAGTAACAAGCTATCTCTCATGCCGGTATGTATCTTCAGCTGAGGCAGGTTGGGGTTTATTTGAGTTTCCTATACATCATAGGGAACCATTTGTGCAACGTCTGTACTTCCACCTTGAGAATGAGCAGGAGGTGGGTGCGGTTCCGCGATAATGACACTATTTCGGAGATAGTACGTAGGCCGGATCCTGACAGAACAATGTTTATTCAGTGGTTATTGAATAATCGATGTGATGACGAAGGTCATGATCTAACCTTCGTTAAATATCCTGCCAAATATCGGTGGGATGCCTTAGCCAAATGTTGGTTTCGGCGGAAAAAGAATTTGGATGTGGTTGGTCGTATGGTCTATGCTCATCCTGCATCTGGAGAGCGATTTTACATGCGTCTATTGCTAAAATTTGTTACTGGACCAATGGATTTTAAGGATATTAGAACTGTGGATGGAGTTGTATGCCCAACATATAAGGAAGCTTGTTTTCGGAGAGGTTTACTTGAATCGGATAAAGAATGGCAAATTGTGCTTGATGATGCATCTGTATGTGCATCACCTTCTCACATACGGGATTTATTTATCACTATGTTGGTGTTTTGTGAAGTTAGTAAACCCGGGGAACTATGGGCTAGGCATTGGACAACATTAGCCGATCATATTGAATTTGTCAACATTGAAAATAGATGTTGCCGACAAACAAATGCTTGCACTTGAGGCCGTTAATAATATATTGAAACAGTATGGGAAGAAATTGGCTGACTATCCTGGTCTACCAAAATTGAATGTTGTTAGCACTTCGAAGTATAGTAACGAATTATTAATTGAGGAAATGATATATGATCGAGAGGAACTTCGGTTGAAGGCAGATAATAATTGCGAGCGTCTTAATCAAAGGCAGCGCACCATATATGAAACAATAGTCGGATCTGTGGACTCTAGCTTGGGTGGCTTCTACTTTGTTTACGGACCCGGAGGGACCGGAAAGACTTTCCTGTGGTCAACTATCATATCAAGATTAAGGAGTCGAGGTAAAATTGTTTTGGGCGTTGCTTCTTCTGGAATAGCTTCTCTTTTAATTGATGGGGGCGGACAGCTCATTCCCGCTTCAAAATACCGATAGACATAAATGAGTATAAATGAGTTCAGTTGTTGTGACATTAAACAAAATACTTATCTCGCATAACTAATATGCAACACAAGCTTAGTTATATGGGACAAACTCCTATGAATCACTGTTTCATTTTTAAAGCAGTTGATCGAACATTTCGTGACATCCACAACAAGACAAGCCTTAATGCATGGTTGTTGCTTTTTGGAAAAAATCGACAAATCCTGTTACGGCGTGGTGAAAAACATTAAGGAAAGACCTTATTCAAACCAATTTATAGTTTTATGATGATATGATCTTTCAGAAAACAGTTAACCCCCACAAACGGGTTGCTATCGGGCTAATAACTAAAATCATTCACATCCTTTGTTCAGCATTAACACATTACAGTCATGTTGTGAGCTCTACCGAAGAGTGTGATAATTAATGACAATTACGAAGTTATTACCGTTTTCCTCGCGATAATAAGGAGCTAAGCCTGTTATTTTCCTATGTTGTGTAGCTTAGGTTAGACTATAATGGTGACCCAATGGATGCAATGGTGGCCGGGGTATATGGAGATTTGCGTCAGAGCCATGGGGACATAGAATATCTGCGTGATAGGGCTATATTGACACCTCTCAACGAGTTTGTCGATTTTTTCAATAATCACGTTCTACAACTACTTCCCGGGGATTTTAAAACCTATAAAAGCTGTGATAGTATTTGTAAGGCCTCCTCAATGGGTGATGAGGTGTTGTATCCACCTGAATATCTAAACTCTTTGAAATTCAGCGGTGTACCAAAGCATGAGATCCAGGTTAAGATTGGTGCCCCTATAATGCTTCTTCGAAACCTGAATCCCAAGAAAGGACTGTGCAACGGGACTCAACTCATAGTTAGGAGGACGTATCCTTTCTTAATTGAAGCTTTGATTATAACGGGTAACCGGATTGGCGATATTACATATATTCCCCGGATAAACATGTCCCCTGCCGATAAAATCCTGCCTTTTATGCAGAAGAGAAAACAATTCCCAATAGCAGTTTGTTACGCGATGACTATAAACAAAAGTCAAGGCCAAACAATGAAGAATGTGGGTTTGTTTTTGCCTAAATCGGTGTTTAGCCATGGCCATTTTTATGTGGCAGTCTCTCGGGTCACTGCTCCACGGGGTTTGAAAATTGTATGTGTCGACGAAGCAGAGGAATGCAGAGGGCACACCAAGAACATTGTCTATCGCGAAATTTTTGAAAATCTAATTTCGTGCCACACATGCGAGGATGTTGCTGTGTCCGAAAATTTTCCTTCATAATGACGCTCAAAAGGGTTATTCAACCCTATAAGAACTATAACTTGCTTTGAGAACTGGAAGCATTATTGCCCCATAAATGCACTCCTTGGAAAATAGAAGATGTGGCACAAACCTCCTAATGGTAGATGAAACAGAAGGGTCTACATTAACATTTTGTTTTGCAATGCAAAAAACAAATTGCTTTGGCGGGGGATCAAAATTCCTCTACTCTGACAACAAAATTGTTGTGTTTCTTTACTTCTTTTCACAGGTGGGAAGGCTCCGAGGAAAGCAAGACATCTCTAGGAACCAAATCCTTGGGCTGTTGATGGCTCCTTCCAAGCTCAGAGTTCAGGATATTCAGACCCTCATAGCTTCTACTTTCAGAAGAATTCAGAAATTCTTATGTACTTCCAAGTAAACTCCAGCTATTAAAGTCTGTATATTCTTAAAGTATAAGTCACATACTCTCATATAAATATCCGTTGTTCTCATGACAACACCTCACAAAATGACTCTAATCCATGTGTGGAACCAACGGGGACATAATTGCTGCTTCCATGGATAAAGTTTACACTAATACCGCACATTTAATTGCTCATGCAACCACTGTATAAATCTCAACAATATCCACATTTTGTAGCTCAACAGCTGTCTTTTGAAGTGCACAAGCCAATATGGGGAGTTTGCAATCAAACCTCTCGGTTTAAGGACTCGCTGGTACTCATTCTGTCAATTATAAATAGGGATGTAAAATGGAGTAAAACCGAGTAACTTTAGACTCAGGTTTGAGACATATTATTTAGAAATTCCTAAATAATAGTAAAACCCAGTAACTTTAGAATGTCCATGTACATTCTACATGTTAATAAAAAAGTTGGAATTCTGAAAATTTTGATTTTGCAAAGACAAAAGATATTTGCATCAGTTGAGTTTTTGGCAGTTCCATGCCTGCGAAAATTCATGCACCCCCACTACTGATCCTTTAGCAATTTTACTCTAAATCAGTTATAATAATGTACACTTGTGCTACTTGATTCTGTAACTAACGCACATTGAATGGCTTGAGATCTTTTGGATAATTATATATTACTAGGAGATAACCGTGCTAAGCACGGGCGAGATCAAAATATCAATATTTAATAATGATTATAAAAAATTATTTTAATTTTTTTATTAAAATATATAATAAATAAAATTGTACGATTATTGCAATTTTCATTTTTAAATTATATGTAACTTTCATTAATTCAAATCTTATTATAACAATAAACTCAAAAGACATAACTAATATTTCACATCAAAACTTTAGTCGCGACATGATTGATGGATAATTTAACAAAAAATTAAATCAACAGCACCAAGTAATTACATATTAAATTTCTTATTGTTAGCTGAATTTGTGTTTTTATATAGTTTGTGATTGCATAATTTTTTCTGATAAAATATTCATTATGTATGTATAAATTTGCAATTGGTGCTAAAATAGCATTCTGTAGATATGAATCTAGAAATTACAATGTATATACGATTTTGTTTATATAAAAATAATATACCCAGTGCGCACCCGAAGGGTAGCGGCTGCGGGTTACCTACGATAAAAAAAATAAATAAATATGTGGTATATAAGAATTAAAAAACGGGTAAAGTATTACATATAGAATTATAAGTCATATATGAATATAAAAGTTAAAAATAGTATATTTAGAGCTATAGCAAGATTTAAAATAGGGTGAAACCAAAAGTTCGTAAAACCGAAAAGAGGTGAAACCAAAATATCCCTTAAAAGATGATTTCCTTATTAATTAATTATAACACTGTTTAAAGGATTCCATTTTATTATTTTAATAAAAAATAAAAAAGAATTCTACGAAAAATAGAAATATCGTAATTATAATATGATTACAATCTATATTTTATTTAAAAACAACATAGAACTCTACATGAAAGAGAACTATACGGGTGAAATCAAAATACGGCGTAACCGTACTAAGATGAAACCAAGTACCCTATCAAGAAATAATTTGAAGTTCTACGAAAATAGAATTGTAATAATATTACGGTTTGAACAATTTTATTATTGTCTAGTGGTGAAACCAAAATATAATTTTTTATAATATTCATACCATTTTATTAAAATGGAATTCTACCAATAAATTAAAAAATTCTAAATTAAAAAATTTCAATTTAAACACATGGCATATGTACTTGGTCGTATTTTATATTTTTCGGAACCTATTTAGTTGAGCCAATTATGAACTTATTTATTTTAAAATATAATTAAAAATAGGATTCAAACCTATAAAAAAAAAAAAATTATGGCTTATAAAAATTTTAAAAATGAGTAAAAATAATACATATACAATTATAAGTCATATAGGAAGAATAAAAATGGATAAAAATAATACATTTGGAGTTATAAAAGGTGAAACCAAAAGGTGGTGGAACTAAAAATAAGTGCATATGTTTCGTTTATTAATAAAGAAAAACGGGTAAAAATAATACATATAGAATTATAAGTAAAAATATTACACCTAGACTTACACCATGAATCATAAAAACAAAAAAACAAAAGGTGACAGAAACCAAAAAATAAGTGAAAACAAAGTATCACTTAAAAAATTTATTAATAAAGAAAAACAGGTAAAAATAATATATATATATATATATATATATATATATATATAAACCAAAAGGTGGTGGTACCAAAAAATAAGTGAAACCAAGTACCACTTGAAAGGAGGTTTCGCTTATTAATAAAGGTTATTAATTACTGGCCTTTTGTACATCTTGTCATCAGGGTATAATTTGATGAGATTAAAAAACTCATTAAAAAGACTAAATTACCCCTGTTTTCAATATTTATATAAAAGATGTGGTTTGTGGAATCAAACTCAAGTTATTTCATTCAACTATATATTCTCTTACCACTACACCATATTGTCACATGTGCTTTTTATCATACACATAATATGTAAGTGTGCTAAATGAATATTTTTTTAACTTTAAAGATAATTACTTGAATTCCGCAAAAAAATGATCATTAGTTGAATATTTGTACAGTTAATTTTAAAGAATTGAATCCAGATATAAAATTAGGCATAGTAAATAAATGGATTATTATCTTATTTATTAATCATTTTTTTAGTTTGAAAATATATCTCATATATTTTTAACATATTTTTTATTATAAAAAGTAATTAAAATGTACATATATAATTTTTAAAAAATATTGAAAATAGAATCGCTTATATATAAATAATCTATATTGGTATTAGATATTTAGATAAGTTCGAATTATGATAAGTCAATACATTTTAGAACTTGGCCCATTGTTCAAAAAATACTCGAAATTTGACTTCATGACCCGGCCAAAAAACATCGTCACATTCTGCGTTTAGTAAATTTAAATTACAAGCTCAGCGAGAATATCTTACCAATAATGTGAAATTTTTTAATATCTTATGTTAATATAAATTAATGTGTTTGAGGTTTTTATGGGATCAAGTCAATTGATTATTTATATTAAAATTACTAACTTCACTGGTAACGCATTATTATTTTTGGGATTTGTCCCAATTTTAAGAATATTTGAAATTTGAAAAGAGATCTCAATAGATTTGTTAAACCTATGATACTATATTAAATCGATTTATTTTTCATTTTTCACTTTTAAAAAACTAACTTTTTAAAAAGAATTTTTTTAGATCAACAATATTCATTGATCAAGATAAGATTGTACAAATATTTTGAATTATTTTAATATTTTGAATTATCCAAATAAAAGTTATATCTATAATATATTGTAGCTTTTGATTCAATGTATTTTATATTATTTAAGGAAAAACATATATTGTTCAATCATTTGAAAGAATTAACCTGTTCAACTGATATTTATAAAACTTTATCGAACTGAAATTTTTTAATTTTAGAAGAATAGTATAAAACGTTATCAAATTATTATATGAAGAAATATTAGAGTCGTAATGAAAAAAACTTAAAAACGGTTTAAATAACGATATAAATACAATTTTTCTTTCGAATTCTTGAAAAAAATCATGAATATCAATAATAAGTCTTAAAAACATATAATTCATTTTTATGTTACAACCATGATTGATACCCGGTTGCGTAAAAAATAGATATGGATTGTTTGTCAGTGATAATGTGAATACCTTATGTAAATTATAGCAATTTATTTATTACATAATTTTAATTTTTGAATAATTATAAATGCATGTATTTAAGTAATCAATTATCTCGCTAGATGTTAATAATGATTATACATGTACATAAATCAGATATTTAGCATATAAATAATTGAAACCATCATAATTTATTAAGAGATGTAACATACAATAATTTACATGGTAACACACACATAGATATAACTTAATCTTACTTTGTTAACAGTGGTGTAAATAAAAAACTAACATTTTCTCATACATACATACGTTGAATTTCAAAAACTAATATTTTTCATTAAAATCAACTTTAATATTAACAATAATGTATATTTTACATTATTGTATATTATAATTGCAAGTCATTCTGACTTCAGTTATGCATTTTTTATCTTTTTAAATTGAGTAAGTTAATTGTAAGTTAGTAGTGAACTCAGTAATAATACAGAGCAGTACATATAGTTTATTTAAATAAAATTCAAGATTTTGGTCAACTCTGTATTCAACATATATGTTAATTTGTAACTTTTTATTTGTAAACATACTAACGGGATTCTACAGATTAAGTTTAATCTTTTCGTTTTAAGCGTACACTTACTACCCTGTTTATATTCATTCATTAAATATAAAATAACGGTAATATAATGATAGTTGAGGGCATATTCACTCCTAAAAGTGAGAAAATATTCAAAGCTCCTAATATTATAGAGGGGGACATGGAACTTGTTGGAGAGAAATTTTATCTCCATTTCTTCAAAATTTGACTCAAGAACCTATATATGGATATTGTTGGAGTTGTTCTACAAACATTATAATTGCATGATACATAAAAAAAACTCTAGAAAATGACCCATGCCTCGCACGGGTTATTATGCTAGTTCTTAATTATTACCTGAACTTATTATGTACATGAAGTGTAAAAATATTGGTTTTAAATTACCGTTAAATCTCTTCACTTAAGGGAATGCCATGCTCAATCTTAACATAAAATTTCTTCCCTATGACTAGGGATGGCAATCGGTTCGGTCAAAACGGGTTTAGCAAAAACCAAACTCGAACCCGATTATTTTTGCTAAACCCGAACCCGAACCCGGAAAAATCCGAACCACTAAACCTGAACCCGAACCCATCGGGTTCGGTTCGGGTTCGGTTCGGATTCGGGTTTGTAGATCATCATCAAATTGCACCTTAATTTGCACAAACTCTAGTGAAAAATTACTAGGAGCTGATTTGAGCAATGTGCTCATAAATATGACGATATTGAAATTTTTGGGGTTGAATTAGAGGGTTCAGAGAAGACAATGGATCATGTCTCTATGAATAAAATTGTTGGTGAAATAATACAACAATCTTGACCTTTAGTATACTTGTATTGAACATGCTGCTAAAAACATATTTAAACGACTTTAATGCAATAGTTTGTAAAAAGTATAATTGTTTAGTACTAAATTAGCAATATATTATGTCATATATTATATTACTACTTATAAAATGTAAAATATTATTTATATATTAACACGGATTTCGGATCGGGTTCGGATCGGAACGGAACGGTTTTTGGGTTTTCGGGTCGGGTTCGAAACGGTATGCCTTAAACCCAAACCCGACCCGAAAATGATTCGGGTTTAAAAATCAAACCCGAACCCGAATCCAAACCCGAAATATTCGGGTTTGGTAAAACCTGATCGGAGCGGTACGGATCGGGTATCCATCGGTTCGGTACAAATTGTCATCCCTACCTATGACCTGATTGGGAACAATAAAAAAATTTAGGTAAATCACAAAATCATGTAAATTCTGTAGCACATCCACAATGTCCATTTGTTCAAGTGAATAAAAGTTATGTAAATGGTAGAAAAAATAATATTTTCGTAGCTGTCACCTTCTTAAGAACATTAATAGCCTCTGCATAGGATATCTTACCAAATGAACCTGTGGCCAGGGATTGAAGACAGTCCTCAATAGTATTGCCTACTCGTTTTGAGCTGAATGCCAGATCCTCAGCACAATGTTCTAAAACCCCCGTACAAAGGAACTTCAGAAGATCATTTGCACAATTCATGCATCCTGGAAAGTTTTACACTCATAACTGCAATTGTCAGTTTCTCTTTCAATCGATCAATATGATTTTGTAACTATGAAAAGAATCTAAAAAATAAAGTGCCTCTACCTTTTAACTTTTTGGACTGTGATCTTTCTGCGTGGAACCTAGGTCCAAAGGAGTATACATCTCCAAGGGCACATGTGTAGCTCTCAGGATGAAGATGTCCAGATACAGTTAAATACGTTTGGCAAGAAAAGTAATCTTCTCAAAATTTAAGCTTATCAATCTTAACATAAGTATGATCAGCCTTTGATTTTTCTCTGCCTTCTAATTGCAGTGCCAGCTCATTTGTTTTATGGAGATCCTGAAGCGCAGCAGCCAAAGCGTCCTTACTGCTATCTGTCCTTTTAAGATTGCAGTTGTTTGTTTCTTGCATCATGAATTTTATGGCACTTTTGTATTTTTTCAGATAGTTTTATGGCAGTAGAGTCCAGTGGTATACTGCTATCTTTCCTATAAATGTCCATCTCAAATAACTTTGGGTTGAAACACTTAAGTGGATACACAAATATTATGATATCAGCAGTATTCTCAGATATCCTCGGCATTGTATATAGTATTCAATAATTTAATGAAATGCCAAGATAATCTCCAATTTCTGCAGCAAGGCCAACGTTACAGGTAATGAAGTTTTTCCAAAAAAATTTATAGCTCAAGCACTTAAAAAAATGGCATTTTTTAAGTATACTCAGCCTTATTTAAAATCGTTGAAATCCAACATAATTTTTAACCAATTATTTATGTTTATCGTTCCCAGTATGTGTTCGCCTTGCTGTAAGAATGATATTTGTTCCGATTCTTTAAACACTTAACTGAGTCATAAAATGTTTTCTTTGTTCAGAGGAAACATATCCAACTAAAAGAGGGAAACTACATGTATCATTAAAATAAAGGATTCAAGTATGCATTGGCAGAAGAAATGAGCTCCAACAAAAAAAAAGTCATATAGTACCCAGTGACACGTGCATTAAACACAAGACTAGCGCCCCAAATAGTCTCTCTGATCTATTTAACATTGCATGCAAAGGCATTCACCATGCGCGCAAAATTGCACATAAGACACCCATGGGAAACTGGGCCAACTGGCCCCTGAATAGCCAATCCACCCACAACGGGGTGTATGATACATAAAGCCCGCACATTCAATTCAACATTAACTTGCACATTTACCTCCGTCCACGGAGTGACTCCGTGGCAAGGACATTAGCCTTGATGCCTTGCAGATGTTCTAGCGTTGGACCCAGGTTACGCCCATGATGCGGGTACTCCTGAATGCGCCCAACGTTACGCACGATAATGGCAGTGGAATTCGGGGTTCTATGCAGCATACAAAATATGACTCTTACAATCATTAAGAAGATATGCCCGCGGGATCCAAGGGCATCCAACTCCAGGAGGTTCTCGTCAAGGCTTCCAGCTCCAGAAATAATATCCTTACACCGTCTATACAAGATGGCATCGGAGTTCTTGAGACCTTCACCAATTTCCAAAAAGCGGTCAAAGCACACTGTGTCTCCTGCAGTACCCTCCAAACGAAATGAGAAAAGCTCGCGAACAGGGAACTCCTCCAGAATCCACAACTTCAGCCACCCTCTTCGTTTGAGACCAGGCTTTGAACAGATTAAAAGAATCTTGAAAACCACCGGACAATGCACGCTTCATTATAGCGATAACCATATATGTTGGCATGCTTGCCAAGTTATTGTTTTCTATCTTCATCTCTTCTTCCTTACGATGTAAATTATCCAAACATCAACTCCAGAAAATGCAAAACTTTTACTACACTAGGCTACCTATATATATATGTCCCTCCTGCCCGTTCACTGACTGTGATTCTTTAGATGCCAGTCAGTTACATATTTCCGCAAATTAAAAATTAAAAAAAAAATTAAAAAATATATATATATATATATATTGTCGTTCATATAAAAAACTACACTCCGACTATAGAATTAAAGTAAAAAATAACCCTACAACTCCATGAATGTATTAAGCTGAATTTTGAAAATGGGCGATTAAAAAACCAACATTAATAAATTACTCCCTCTATTTCATTTTAACTGTCTCTTGATTTTTCTAGCACATATTTCAAGATGCTTTGACCGCATATTAAAAATTATTATTTTTAAAATTTTTCTTTTGTAAATAAAAGTTTAAGTTATATATTTTTATTCAGAAAAAAAAAATTTTAAAAATTATTATTATAACTATGCGGTCAAAACACTTCAAAATGAGTGCAAAAAAGTAAACGACTATTAAAATTAAACAGAGGGAGTATTCATTAAAAAACATACTCGATCTATCTAAAATTTGATTGCCAAATTTGTAAACTTGGCCAAAAATTTTGGCTCTCACCTGTCAATAAATGGTAAAGCGACACATAATCCCGGAAATAGAAACAATATTTGAAAAGCATAATATAAAACATAGAGGCTTTATGACTTCACAACTTAGTCGTCCAGCTACACTATTCAATATTAGTCCTTTGGAGTCACAGTAACTGTCACAGTCATGCCTATTAAATGGTTCAGTTTCATATTTATGGTTAAACCAGTCATCATTCGTATCACATATCACCGTTTATCTATTTGGTTTCTTAACTCACTGCACTTAAAAAAATCAATTATTCATATTACCGTATATGTTAACACCATCCTTAACGCTCTGTTTCAATGCTCTCTGCTTTATCACCCAACAATGATTCTGATACTCTCCTTGTTCGATTAACTAGAGTGTGGGAATCAATTAATAAGCGCACTAATCAGCTGATGTTCACCAATAGAGCTGGCCAAATGAACGGGCCGAGCGTGCCGGGTCGAATATTTGGCGGGCCGGTTTGGTCATCAGTAAACTCGTGAACGGCCCGTATAAACTAACGGTCCGGGCTGAACCGTGCCGATCAATCGAAAGAGTAAATCGTTAACGGCCCGCGAGTTAAACGAATAATACGGTTCAGGACTTCAAGTTGTATGGTGAATAATTATTCGCGATTCAAACCGCGAGTTGGCGAATCAGGCGAATTGGTTCTGTTAGCCTTACTTTGTTACTTACTAACTGTTAGTCTATTACTTACTTTGTAACTTACAATTAACCAATTATTAACATAACAAGAATTATGTACAAATTATTTTCAATTCCTACATTTACAAATTATTTATCTAGTTTATTTTTATTTTGGTTCCGTAGTTGACTTGATTTTTTAAAAATATTTCAATTGTTTTTTTAAACTAGCAAACAAATTGGGCCTCTAAAAAATTTGTGTGAAATTTTGGCGCGTGGCTGAACTCGGTGGCCGACTTATTCGTCACGTGCCGGGCCGAATAACGAATAAACATATGTGATGGCTCGTTAATGAGTTACACGGGCCGGTTCCCGTGCCGTGCCGTCCGGTTGCGGTTTCTGGAAAGCCTATTCGTAATCGGTTCGTCTTTTCTAGCGGTTAGTGCCGAATAATTAACCGACACGCAACGAGCCGATTCAAACGAATTTTTGGCGAGCCGATTAACGTTCGTGCCGAGCCAAACCGTTCGTTTGGCCGGCTCTATTCACCAATCTAATCTTGCCGGATGAAGAGGTGAAATCTCTCTACTACTATGCAAAATTGCACAGTCTACTCCTACAAAATTACTATGTCTGCTTCCTATACATAAAAAAACATCATCTATGCACTAACTCGTTCTTATTTTTGCACATTCCATCTCCAACAGGATAACCACATGTTGGCCACCGTTCGGAACAATCAAAAGGATATTTATTTACCAATTCTGTGTGAAGGAGAAGTCTATAGCATATCAAATGTTAAAATCGTCCCTGGGTCCGCACTGTATAGAAGTGTTAACAGAGATCTTGCAACAGGAGTAAAAAAAATGGTTGTGGCCCTATGGGAGGACAAGGCGACTCATTTTCTTGAGTTATTGGCCAAAGAAAGCAATGTCGCATGTTTCGTTGTAATTATTGGCCTACTTGCCAAAAAATATTCAGGTGTGAAATCTACTTTTCCCTACATCCACGTCTTAAATACCCGTCCATTATATCAATATGCTAAACATACACATATCTTCTCCAACTTCAGACAGAGTCTTGCTATCAACAAGTGATGCTACTAAGACGTTTTACAACATAGATTACGCGCCACTGAACAACCTCCGGGCAGCTATTGCAGAGGCTAATGGGAACACTTCAGAAAATCTTCCAAAACCAATTGCCACACGCTTCGCCACTGTAGACGAGAGCAGCCTCCCCAGCTCAACCATCAAGGAAATTCTGGAAACCTCTCTGCCGACCGAAATATTTGTAAGAACACTCTTCTCTACACCACTGTGCTCTATTATACTTGCATCATTTCATAGTTCTGAATGGTGTGAATAGGTGCTCTAAAATTAAAATGTTCGTACTAACCTAGACTTCACCTTTGTATTAAACTTAAGTGGATGATGTGTTGACATGTATTACAAACTGGGTTTCCTCTAACTTATGAAAAACAAGCCTGGTGCATTTCCTGACACTTATTTCGGCTAAATAACCCAAATGCCTCTGACCAGGGGGACCATAAGATATGCCTATTATTATTATGCTACAACCATCCTTATTTAAATTAATACCTTACTAGTCTAGGATTCTTACTCACAGATTATATATATATGTTATGTGTTTTAATATAAACTGTTCAGAGAAGAAATAACTCATGCACGACAAACTCGCTGCTGTTTATTCATTGCTTAATATCAAATATATACTGACTTACATAAACGTGCATATGCTAAGAAATAGGAAAAGAAGTAACATGACTCCTACTGCACCTCACCCACTAAACTCGATCCTACAACTACTCAACTACTGACTTGACCCAGTCACACACGACCAGTACTAGTGCTAAGAAAATCAGACAAAATAAACAGCCATTTATAATATAATTCAGATTAATAATCAACATTTCTCCCCCTTAATCTGAATTATATTCTGACAAATTCTTGACTCCCAACAAACTTCGCATTCTTTCAAACTTGACTGTCACCAGGGCTTTAGTTAGAACATCAGCTCTCCGTCCTTCGCTGCTAACATGCTTGAGTACCACCTCTCCTCGTTCTACGCATTGTCTTATAAAATGGTAACGTATGTCGATATGTTTACTGCGTCCATGAAAGACCGGATTCCTTGTCAAGTCTATGGCTGATTTGTTGTCGATGTAAATAGTTACAGGACCAATGTAGTTGCCTGTTATCTGACTTAAGACATTCCTGAGCCAAATACCCTGACATGTAGTCGCTCTGGCAGCCATGAACTCTGCTTCACATGACGACAAGGCCACGCACCTTTGCTTTTGCGATACCCAAGTAATCATGCTTTCGTTTAGATAGAACACCATGCCACTTGTGCTTTTCCTATCATCCACATGGCCTGCCAAATCACTGTCTGAGAACCCTGTTAGTAGTAAATAATTTCCGCTGCCTTTCGAATATACTAACCCGTAGTGAATCGTGCCTTTTATGTATCTAATGATACGTTTCACAGCATCCAAGTGAAGAACCATAGGTTATTCCATATACCTACTAACTATTCCTACAGCGTAGGAGATGTCCGACCTGGTGTGAACCAGGTATCTCAAGCACCCGACCAGGCTCTTATAATCAGTGGCATTCACTCTTTTCCCACCTTCATCTTTCCTCATTTGTAGACTTGAATCCATGGGATATTTTGAGGCGTTACAACTTGCCATACCAGTCTTTTCAAGAATCTTTCTCGCATATCCAGCTTGCTTAAGCTCTGTAAATCCATTTCCTTGTTGAACCTCTATCCCCAAGTAATAGCTCAGCTTTCCCAAATCTGTCATTTCGAATCTGCTACTCATCTGCTTCTTGAAATTTTCAACAACTGTTGCCTTTGAACTTGTAATCAAAAGATCATCCACGTATACTCCGACAATAATCACATCATCACCGTTTTTTCTTGTGTAGACAGCGTGTTCATATAGACATCTTACAAAGTCTAAGCTTTCAAGACACTCGTTAAGTTTTGCATACTAGGCACGGGGTGCTTGTCTTAGGCCATACAATGCTTTGGCCAATTTTAGACAAGATGTTCCTTTCCTTTTCGTTCAAATCCCTCCGGCTGACTTACATACACTTCCTCGTGTATCTCCCCATTCAAGAAAGCCGTTTTAACATCTAGATGATGTATTTTCCAACTGTTCCAGGCAGCCAAAGCTAGTAAGAGACGAACTGTTTCAATGCGTGTTACAGGAGCGAAAATTTCATCGAAGTCAACTCCTTGCTCTTAAACATAACCTCTCGCGACGAGCCTTGCTTTGTGTTTTACAATATTTCCATCAGCATCCCGTTTGAGCTTGTAAATCCATTTAAGACCGATAGCTTTATGTCCCTTAGGAAGTTCTGTTAAATGCCAAGTTTTATTTCTTTCTATGGATTCCATTTCTTGCATCATGGCTGCTTTCCACTCCGCTTCCTTGTTTGCCTGCTTGTAACTTGTAGGCTCATCAACCCCCATCAAGAGCAGCTCTTCGTCTAGTTCGACGAACTCTGTGTTGTTATATAAATTTGCTATACTTCTGAATTTTCTTGGAGGCTCACTTCCATCATAATTCTCACTGTTGACTTCTGCAGTTGAGGGACTTGACACTGGTGTATTTAGTACTGGTGTAGAGCTTTGGTTCGAGTCATGTTCTGTACTGGTTTCTGCATCTGATTGCTCCGGTGTGTGGCTAACATCATGATCATTCTCAGTACTCTCCTCTGCATCTGATTCGTGTGTGGTTTCTTTACTGGCTCCATTCATCTCTGGGACATCAAATACGTTTGATTCTACATTGTCACTGGAGAATTCACCTTGACCGCTCCATGCCCACCTTTTGTCTTCTTCAAATACCACATCCCTGCTTACATGAACCTTATTTTTCACTGGATCGTATAGACGATAGGCTTTAGTTCCGGGATCCTTCCCCAAATTAACCACCTTCATAATCCTGTCGTCCAGCTTTCCGGTATGAATGCTTGGTACCTTCATATGAACGATACACCCAAACACACGGACATGTCCAATCTTTGGCTTTTCCTCGAACCATGCTTCAAATGGAGTCTATCCAGAAAATGCTCGAGTGGGTAACCTGTTCAACAAGTACACTGCATGTCTAATCGCCTCACCCCATAATTTCGAGGGAATATTCATCTCCTTCATGCAGCTGCGAGCCATCTCCACTACAGTTCTGTTACGTCTTTCAACAATCCCATTCTGCTGGGGCGTATAAGGTGCAGTGTAGTGTCTCTCGATCCCATTTCCTTCACAGTAAGCTTTGAATTCATTTAAACAGAATTCACCTCCGCGATCAGTTCTGAAAACCTTCACTTTCTTACCCGGCTTGTTTCCCACCATAGCACAGAAATTCTTGAATGCATTTAGTGCGTCATCCTTGCCTTTTAACAAATACACCCACATGTATCTGCTGTAATCATCAACAAGTAAAAAGAAGTATTTGTTTCCAGAAGCAGTTTGTGGTGTTATAGGCCCACAAAGATCTCCATGGACTAAATCCAAAATATGTGTTGCACAATAAGTGCTTTGGGATGGGAATTGTTTTCTTGCCTACTTTCCCATTAAACAGCCATCACACACATTTTTGCACAGATTAATTCTCGGCATTCCTCTTACCATATGGTCTTTCGACATCAACATCATAGCCCTGTAGTTTACGTGCCCAAGGCGTAAGTGCCACAGGTGTGCAATCTCGTCTGTACTCAACAGTAAGCATTTTGGTTTAACAGATTCCATCAACAACTTATATAATCTGTTTGGAGACCTTTTCACTTTCATAAGGAGTTTCTCACATTTATCAAAAACCCACAAATAATCACCTTTTAGTACTACCTTATTTCCCCTTTCAGATAATTGTCCCAAGCTAATAATATTACTGCAAAGATCAGGAATATAATATACCTCATGTAAGATGCGTTCCTCTCCATTTTTGCACCGGAAAGTAATTGAACCTTTTCCTTTGATTTGCACCGTTGATCCGTCTCCAAAACGCACAAGGCCAGTGATTTTTTCGCTTAATTCTGAAAATTTTGATTTGTAACATGTCATATGATTGCTTGCTCCATTGTCGAGATACCACAAGTTGGATTCAGCTCGTTTTCGATCATATTCTGTCAAGAGTGCAGGTGTTACGTGTTTTTCGTTTAACAACATTACGTTCCCTTCTTCTTTGTCATGTTTGGCAAGTAATAAGGCTGGTTCTTCGTCTTCCACACGCGTCATGTTCACCTCTTGCCTTGTTTCTTTATTTTTCCTTGGTCTGCGACACTCAGCTGCGAAATGTCCATATATGCCACAGTTATAGCACTGAATTATGCTCTTATCTCTTCCTCCCCTCCGTCTCTGACTTCCACCTGTATCATTGTTGTTTGTCCGTCTTTGCCATTCTTCCTTGGTAAGTAACAGCTTCTTATCTTCACCTTCTCTTTTATTCCATTCCTCTTCTGTAAGTAGTAGTTATCCTCCACCCGTTTCTGACTTTCCTTTCACCCTTTCTTCATGCGCCTTCAGAGAAGCAACAACATCCTCTACAGACATTATGTCCAGGTTTCCGTACTGTTCAATGGTGGACGCGATCTGGAGGAATTTTGCTAGAACTGATCTCAACAATTTTTTAATGACATATGATTCAGTTACTTCTTCACCCAGTGCTCTTATATTAGTGACCAGCCCATTTAATTTCATACAATAGTCATCAATTTGTTCGCTATCTTTCATACTGAGTGTTTCAAACTCTGCCTTCATCGTTTGTATCCTTGCTGCCTTCACTCGATCGACTCCTTGACACATTATTTTAAGAGCATCCCATGCTTCCTTGGAGGTCCTTTTTGCTGCAAGTGAGAGTAGCATCTCCTCTGGTATGCCTTGTTATATCATGGCCAAAGCTACCTTATCCATTTTTTCATATTTCGCTGCTTTGGGATCGCTGGGTTCCACAGCCTCCCACACCCCATGCGCCTGCATGAACACCATCATTTTCATCGCCCAAGCAGTGTAATTTTCTTTCGTCAGCATTGGGTAATTCAGTCCAAACGAACCACTTTTCGCCTTGCTTGTCTCCAGTGTCGTCATTCTTGGCATGTACTTTGGCATTCACCTTCTCACCAGGCTCTGATACAAATTCTAGGATTCTTACTCACAGATTATATATATATATATTATGTGTTTTAATATAAACTGTTCAGAGAAGAAACAACTCATGCACGACAAACTCGTTGCTGTTTATTCATTGCTTAATATCAAATATATACTGACTTACATAAACGTGCATATGCTAAGAAACAGGAACAGAAGTAACAGACTCCTACTGCACCTCACCCACTAAACTCGATCCTACAACTACTCAACTACTGACTTGACCCAAACACACACGACCAGTACTAGTGCTAAGAAAATCAGACAAAATAAACAGCCATTTATAATATAATTCAGATTAACAATCAACAACTAGTTGGTAACCTGTGCAAAGCACGGGCCCGAAATTAAAAATAATTGTATCACATTATTATTTGTATAAAACTGAAACTCATAATCCGTGCAAAATACAGATCTAAATATAATATATAAAATGCTTAAAATATGTAGTTAAAAAATTGAAGTTAAGTATAACTTTAAAATTTCACCGTATAGTTCTAATTATGCATGCACCTAATTATTTACTTATATAAATCTGACATGTTAACTTACTAATACAATAATTTTAAAGTAAACCGACGCTTCGATGTTTAGCAACAAATAAAAATTGAAGGGAAATAAAATTTACAGAGAGTAGAAGTTAATTTTTGTCATCAATTGAGATTTTATTACCTAAAATTTTAAAAATAATTGTATAATTTTATAGTGAGTACCAATATGACCTAAACATGGTTTCCTTATTAGTATAGAGAGTTGATAATCCGTGCTAAACACGGGCCAGGGATTAAAAATATCGAATTAAAATTTGTAGAGAAGTATTCATAATACCGGCGAAACACGAATTAAAATTAATATATTAATATCAATATTAAATTGGTACTTCCAAAAAATAGTTATTTGGTTAAAAAAAATCGAATCAGTTATGAAATTTTCTACTATAATTTTAGTTTTGCATTGTTTTACTTAATATAGAAATCTAACATATTAGTTTTATTTTGTTAACGAATTATATCTCTATCTTATTAACCAAATATCTCTGTTCCTTAGATAATTTTTCTAAGGTCCTCCCAAATCATGTAAAACAAGCTTGCGCAATTTTTCTATGTCTGATTTTCCTTCCCGTAGCCTGTCTAGAGTCAAACTGATGTATGGATAAACACATCAATTTGTTAACATCCCAAATTAAACATAAGTCCCACTGCCTGTTTACTGTCCTAAAATTTCAGGTTATACGCCGAACTTGTGAGGCAACTATGGTACTACAACGGCTAAAACCTTAGGGTGTTAGAGAAATGCCCCAATAGGATTATATATTTAACACTCCCCCTCACTCGAAACCCATTTATGGGTCGAAGAGTGGAACACCGGTGCCCATTTTTGGGGCATTAATTGCCTTTAGTGTTCACATTAAATTATGAGAATATTGGGGGCTAGGAATCGAACCTTAATTCTCCCGCTAGCCTAAGCTCTGATACCATATCAAGAAATCAGTTAATCTAAAATCTCAGAGTTGTTAAAGAATGGCATTTGGAACTTATATTATTCTAACAACTACTATTGCCAAAACTGTACAAAGGAAGCCACCGACTTCAAACCACGGTACCCTAACAAATTTACTAACTAACTACCAAACGCCGGTATCCCTCCCACTAATAACCAGGGGCAAAAAAGGTTAACAATCCATAATGCTTTCAGTTTCAGGCTTATTGTCCGTGTGAAAGACGACACAGGATCCACAAGTTTTACTCTATTCAACAAAGAAGCTGAAGATCTCATTGATGCACCTGTGGACAAAATAATTGCTGAACTTCCACAGGTAATCCGACCATTAACTTCCATCACGATACCCAATGAAAATTACATCATGTTAACCATACTTACCTTTTTTTTACCTGTAGGCCTCATCTCTCACCGATGCACCGCCAATTATCAAAAACATTGTGGAAAAGAGATGTGCCTTTGATGTCAAAATCAACGCATACAATACCCAGCGCGGCTACGAGGAATACACTGTCTACCGTCTACCTAAATGCACTGCATCTGCCCCCAGAATGAAATGGATAATAAAGCCCCAAAGAAACAGAAAACAGCCTGATTTAGTATTTCAGTTATTCCACCTCATCCACAAAGCTATGAACTATCTCAAGTTTTATACCTTTTTCACAAGTATTTGAACAGGGTTTTGTTTCACCCTAAACTGGATAACTATCTATTTATGCATGCTTAAAACTTTAAATAGTTTACACTTTGCTTGGAAACTTAATGCTTTTGCACGCACCTATTACGGCACATGGTGTTTTCCTAAATATTTGGCTGTTTCCTGATGTCACACGAAATTGTTCATTGTACTGGAACACTTATATTTCCCTTATACCAACAAATATTCCAAAACCTTTACAATCCCTTTACAATCCGCAATTCATTTTTTTTAAGCCAGCATCCTGGAGTGATTTCACATGGTCCTAACATGCCACATTCCTGCTTCTTGCAAAATTCACACAAAAAATAAATTCAACTGATCGGATATAAATTGATCTCTATATACAGTAGCGCTTCATGTAGAGGTCTGTTTGGAAAGACCAATGTTGGGATTATATTTATGATACGCTATTATAAGGCGCAATCACCCCATTAGTACAACTGGAGAAAGAAATGGAACCTGAGTACTCTTTGCAAATTGCAACCTCTAACTCAATTGTGCTTCATCTTTTAGGCTGTGAATTCCGTTGTTGTACACTCAAAACATATGCATATAAGTTACTATGTGCATAATCAGAGAATTCAAAGTCATTGTCGAATGTTACAGTTTTGACAGAAAAGAAGCATCCTGAACAAACCGTGTAATACATTACTGGCCGCAATATGGAAGATTTTCCCCTGCTCCTACATGTGTTCCTTGACAGTTCCAATGCCGTAACAAATACTTGGTGGGTAACTGTTCCAATCTGCTGCTTTGGAATGTCAGTAATGATTGATGCAAGTAAAATAGCAGATTTCAGGATGGCATGATTCACACACAAGGATCAAAATACCAGATTTTTAACATTGGACAAGTACCAAGCACAAGACTATGTGTGATATTTTACAAGATTAATTGCAACTGAACAGAAAGAATCATCTCCAACAAATGGTCTACTACATCTGGCGGCAATATGAAAGACTACCCCGACCCCCATATATTCATGGACGAGTCCAATGCCATAACTGAATATTTGGTGAATAAGTATTCCAATCTGCTGCTGGACTAATCCAATCTGGAAACTCCGAAGGTTAAATATCAATAAGCTGCCCAAATCCAAAAAACATCCTTCGAAATGTACTTGTGAGCTGGTCACTTCAAACTTCTGACTCTGAAAATTTACAAATGTAAGAGCATATACAAGCTTCTAAAATTTATGTGCAGGTTGACCGTGTCCACTATTTGCATCTGATATGTTCAACAAGCCATGTACTCACAAAACTAATAAATGTCCTTCAAAACTGTCTTTAAAAATACACTTCGCAAGTAGTTGTTGCAAAGGGTTTAATTTGAAAAAATAATAAAATGCTCACAAAGCTTTTTACTGGATAAAGGAACCAATAATACCTGGGTGTTTTCTGAGGGCCAAGGCAATAGGTAAGTGATTCTTGTAAGAAAAAACATGTTTCCTTTTCTCATTGGACATATTAAAATTGTTCAAAATGCAAAAAATGTGTCAATTAGTAAATAAACAGAATGCATTACGAAGGTCATGTGACATTTCAAAACTTTTTAGTTCTGGTGAGTTACCTGTTTGGCCACCATCAAATAAGTAACTTATTGACTTATAAGCCCGTAAGTACTTATCGACGAGTGTTTGTCGACCCAACTTATAAGCTGAATTTACAACTTATAAGCTGATAAGTTGAAAGTTGGCAGTGACGTACTTTTTTCCAACTTATTTTCATTTTTTCACTTTTTTCTAAAGTTTTGATTTTAAAATATAAATTTTTAAATATTTTATAATTTAAGATTCATGAACTAAGATAATTATATTTAATAATTATTTGTTTTAATTCATTTAAGTAAAAAAAATTCTGACTTATAAGTAAATTTATCCAAACACTTATAGAACTTATAAGTATTTATCAACTTATCACTTATTTCGCACTTAATCATTTTAAGTCATAAGTTACTTATTTTAAGATTTCCCAAACGGGCACAATATATACCAACTTTCAATTCTTCCAGATTTTGGAATATTTCATATAATCTTAAAATTTGAAAACTTGCTATTGAAAAATGGGTAAAATAATATATATAATATTATAAGTCATATAAAAATCTAAAAAGAATAAAAATTATATATTTAGAGTTATAATGAAATTCAAAAAAGAATTAAACCAAGAATCGATGGAAACCAAAGGAATTAAGAACACAAAGTTAAAGTAAAGGGTGAAAAAAATAAAACCAAATTTAATATAATCATAAAACATTTAGAAGTATAAAGAAATAAAAATAAAACTATATTTAATAGAATCATAAGACATGTATAAAACTAAATTCAATTATGTCAGTTTACCTAAAGATTGTGGTTAGAGGAATTATAAATTTTATAAAAAATGAGTTACACTGAATTAAATTTTCTCCTTTATTGAGAACTATAATCTTATCCTCATTATAAAAAAACAAAACATCAACCAATAACTTGAATTTTATAATCCTTATATTACATTACCCTAATTAATCTCATTATAACTGCTATGAGCTATCCTATATTTCATAGCATCAAATAAAACCACACTAAACCCAGGGGCGTACGCGTTCTGCTAGTTGTAAAGGAATGTTCTTAAGTTTTGGACACTTCCGTGTTTGAAATTGTTTGAGAAAAGGGAAAGTTCCGTCCCCAACTTCCAATTCTTCCAATTCTTCCAAATCTTGTAATCTTAAAATTTGAAGACTTGGAAACCCATTCTCACTGCATACCATTTTGTTTCCCCTGTACACATTAAAAGCCATATGAAGAGCGGTGAGATTCGACAAACTTCCCAGAGTGGGCATTGGATCTTCATTCAACTTAGTATCAACTAGACTTAAACAGATGACGTAGTTCCGATGGATCTTTTAGAATAGCATGTAAGTAGACGCTCTTGAGACAATTGCAAGACGAGAGTGGTTTCAATGTTGGAATAAGAATACAGTCAAAGTATAGGATAAATGTTTGGAGACTTGTTAAATTGGATACGGACTCCAGCGTGTAACTGTATCCTTCTTCTTCTTCTTCTTCTTCATTTAATATACCAAGTGTATGGAGGTTGGTGAGATTAACAGTATCAATCTTCATCCATTTTTTATAATCTATAGAAAGGAGAGTGCGTAACTTTGTTTGGTGGGTACCTATATTCAAACTCCCTCTAATATGAATGGCTAAATGCCTCAACTCATGAAGCTCACATATCTCCGACCGTGCAAGGTTTGTAGCTTTTTAAGCTTGCCTATACTTGCTGGAATTTCTATAGTTATTGGAGAATATATCTCAGGACCCATTAAGCCCAAGTATTTTAAGTGAACTAAATCTCCTATTTCTTCTGGTATTCTCTGTGAATGTACACTTGTCATATCCAGGACTTTAAGATTTTTGAATCTCGCACACGCCAACTTCATTTCTTTTAATTCATATTTACCACTTAAATAATTTACCACTGCCAATGAACGCACAAGTAAAGCATCAAATCTACACTCAACTAGTTTCAAGTACTCACCTATTTTATTGTAAATGACATGACGGGGTTGTCCTTCCAACAAATGAATGAGTTCTGGATGGTGTTTACCTGATTCCAAAACGACCAACAACTTGTGCTCCTTTGCTTTTTTTATGGCAAGATCACGGACAAGATCATGGACCCGGCAACCCTGAACTTGTCCGTTCCATCGCAAATCATTAACCTGAAGCAAATTACGGTTAATCAGCTCATTCAAACAATCTTCAGCCAAATCCTCCATGATTACTCCTTCACCTTCCTCGGTTTCTGATATGAATTCCTCTGCAATCCATAGACGCTTCAACTCGTCTGGATCAATCACATGGTCTTCCGGGTACCTTGCAAGGTAGAGAAAACAGTCTTTCATTTGGGAAGACAAGTCATTATAACTCAAACTCAGTATTTCTTCAATCTGGAAAGATCCACCATCCTTCAAGTGTCTCCATATATGCTCCTTCACCTTTGACCAATATTCATAGCTCATATTGTGTAATAACAGGCCGCTTAGTACCACAATTGCAAGTGGCAAACCTCCACATTTACCAACCATCTCCTTTCCTAATTTCTCCATATTTTGGGTTGTTGGTTTTGCTCTCTTACAGAACAATTCCCAGCTCTCATCTTCCGTTAGAAAACGGAGTTTATGGACAATACATTTGTCGTCAACCGTCTCTGCAACTGTTTTGTTGCGGGTGGTTATGATGATTCTACTACCGTTTTTCTGGTTTGGAAAAGCAGTTTTAATCTGGTCCCAAACCTTTATGTCCCATATATCATCAATCAAAACCAAATATTGGCCTCGAGTTTGAAGTAACTCTGGCAGGTGCTGCAGCAAATGATACTCGTCCATGGTTGACAACTTTTGTTCGTACTCAGCTCCCATAAAAGACGTCACTATTCTCTTCAAAACATCTTTTATGTTATATTCGTTGGACACACAAACCTTAGCACGAGTATCAAAATTTCTCAACTCGCTAGAGTTGTACAACTTTGTGGCAAGTGAAGTCTTGCCCAAGCCCCCCATTCCGTGAATTGAAATGACTTTGAGGGAGAGGTCCTCGCTATTAAGCTCCCCCATCAAAGTCTTAAAATCATCCTCGAAGCCAACCACTTCCACCTGGTTATTAATGGCGGTTATTCTCAACAATGTTCTCTCATTCTGCTGCTTGTTTGGTGTGGCTAAGATGTTGTCAATACGGTACTCATTTCGCCTATTCTTGATCACAGTAATTCTTTTCTTGAGTGAATCTATCTCCTTGCCGATATCATAAAGCGTAACTTCTTCTTTGATCATGCAAACACCGGCCCGAACACGATCCAAGATACCTCGTTTCGGAGCTGCATATTTTTCTTGGTGAGCAAGGAAATCGCTCAGGATTTTTATCGCATCATTGGCGACATCTCTAACGTCCTCCACCCAGTTCCGAATTTGCTCCTCTTCCAGTCTTGATTCTGCAGATCTTACGGAAGATTGGAGGTAGCGCAATTCATCTTTGAGCCACCTTAAATTATCTTTCACTTCAAGTAGAATGTTAACTTCTTGTGCAATAAATTCACCAAGCTTTTCGATTGCAAAAGATACGATTGCATCAACCATTCTTCCCAAGAACAACAAGAATAATATTAATCTTATTAAGTGACTCCAGAAAGCTGAAGATTTTAAAGATTTGTATGTTTTGTTAGGCCATCGTAAACTTAGATTTTAAAGTAGTGGTCCAGAGATTATTTTAATATCGATTGCAGAGTGGTGTCTTTTTGTGGATAGTTGCAGTTTAATAATAACAATATAACATAATTAAGCAAGCAAACCATTAGAAAGTGTCAGATCCGGGAGGTAATTTAGGCTTAGCAAACCATTGTTGACTATCAGACCTTTCTGAGCATGAACGAGATAATTTAACATGATTAATTACATGAATGCAAATTATTAGTGAATTAAGAACCTTGTGCCTCTCACTAGATTTGTATGTTTTAAAGCTAGTAGTATTTGTGTCCCCAGGGTTGATATTGATAACTAGCTCTATAGCTCGTGCAATGCACAGACATATTTTATATTACGTGAATTGATGTTATTTTGACCGTAATTATTGACGATATATTCACTCTTAATAATTGAAGTATTGCTAGTTGCTACACTATAATTTCTTCACAAGTGCATAGAAGTTTCAGATCATAGACTTGTCACCGGTCTTTGCAGCTGTCTAGAATTCTTTTCGGTGACCCCCTTTTGCTGGTCAATGTTTGTTGCCTTGTTAATCCATTGATTAATGACAAGTGACCTGTAAAGTTCTAAAGGACAACGAAAATGATCAATGCATGTGCTTTATATATAATTAACTACAACGGATGATAATTGTCTGGACTCGAAGTGCGCTAAAAAGAGTAATACATGAGTGTTTTGTCTTCATAACAACCAGAGTGGTGTCTTTTTGTGGATAGTTGCAGTTTACTAATAGCACTATAACATAATTAAGCAACCAAATCATTATAAAAGTTTCAGATCCGGTGGTAGGTACAACAACTGCGAAATTAACTAAATGTGTTAGATAGAATACTTAATAGACACTAATTGCTTAATCTGTCGGTCCTGAATGTTGTTTGTTCATTTGAGCAGGTCTTGATTGCAGAATATGCTTCGCAAGCATTGATAGATCGATTTCAGATCACTGAGGGATGGCCTGGAAAGTGCTCATTGAAAAATAAAATGATAAAGTATCCGATCAGGTTTGCTATCATGTTTGTGCAAGCAAACCTATCATGATATAATTTCCCAAAAAATGTAACTTCATCTTAAACTTCTTCTCTGTCCCTTCTGCTTTGCACGCCGTTGTTTCTGAACAAAATTCAACAGCTTTTTCGGGTATTTTTGGCTCAAATCTTAGGAGCTTTGCATATTCGTTTAACAAATGAAACATGTAGTCATAAACATAATCCATCTTTAGCTCATCTTGGATGAAGGTGCCATCTTTAGAAAAATACATAATGTATAAATTTTCTTTACAAGATTATTTTGTCAATGGTGCAATTATGTAGGAAAGATGGTATTTTAACTATTATAACCTTTGTGTTGAATAATATTAGCTAATATTTTCATTCTCTTGAAAAATATAAAATTATCATTTAGAAATTTTGGTTGTGTTAATTAAATGACGTTATTTATGTCTAATTCAAATTTATTACTTGTCCAAAATTTTAACTATCTAAAAAATAGTCAAATTGAACAAATGAGTCCTCGGTAAATATAATATGATTGAGCTACTTCCGATACATGAGAGCAAGTACATAATTTTTGGGATCCCAATTTAGGAACATAAGTAAAAAGAGGTTTCCATTAGAAAATTGTCCAATTTACCTTGATACAAAACCCAGTTGATTTCAAACATGTATGTTAGGGAAATTGAACATTTTCTTTTTGAATACAAGGTAAATTAAACATTAAATGGATGTGTAACGTAAATGATCAAAATTATCATATTTTTTGAAATTGATAAACTAAATATTAAACTTGAGATATGTTATTAAAAATATTAGGAAATTGTTAAATAAACTCCACATTTTACTATTTAATCTCCAATTGTCTTGTAAATGACATAACTATTAACTACTCATAACAAAGACAAATTTAATAAATTTCACTATTAAAAATCATGGGCAAATGTGTAATAAAAATGTCTAAAGTTTAAAAGTGAGTTTAAATAGTAAAATTTAGAGTGTATTTAATATATGAGATACGCTTTCTGTATTTAAAATATATGTTATCTAACACTTGATATTTGACCAATATTTTATTTTTAAAGCACTCTCTGTGACTGAATTTATAAAATACGTTTCCTCAAATTAGATATATGTTTTTCCCATTTTCAGATTAGTTATTTCAACATAAAATAAATTATTTAATTTATACTAAATGATAATCATTTACATAGTTGAATCAAAGATGTTATCTAATATTAGTGTATCATATTTTACACAGGTGAATCACAAACTACTCGGTTAAGAAATAAAAAATATGATACTAGCTGATATTAAATTTGTATTCGGATCTCATACATTCATGATCGATTTGTATTCAAATTAAATAATTATAGGCCCAATCTCGACACACTAAAACAAAATGATCCAATATTGAGCCCATGAATGTCATATTCTACTCAAATTATTTTACATCCCTTAAGTTCACATAAATGATCAAACACATACACAGCTACACTTAATATGACTTGCGTTGTGTTCAAACATTGTCTCTATTTTGTATATATTTTGACTTGTTTACGGTGTTGTGTGTTTTGACTACATAGTTATAATTTTTAATTTTAAAATGTTTTCTTTAAAAAAAATTAATACATATTATTTTTGTTAAAATATTATAAATCAATTTTTAAATGTGTGCCGCATATAATAAGCGCAAAATTTTATTAATATAACATATTTTAAATGTCTCTTCTTTTTTAATAATCATGAACCAAACGGCATTAATCAAAATGAGAAATTATTTCATGTTTAGCGTATGCAAACAAAAAACTTAAATATATAAACAGCTTTATACGGGTACAAACACCAACTTTTGATTCCACTCTAATTACTCTAATGCCCCTGTGGAATCATGGTCATGGATCCAACGGAGCACTCGGGTCGGGCTTATTAGAGATGGTCTCCTATTAGCACACGGTTATTTCCTTGTGGAAAATTTATGGTTGGGCCCGAGCCCAATGGTTTTTGTAGCACAGTCCACTCTCACTCACAATCCACTCAAACTCTAGTTGGGCTGTTTGAAAACTCGGAGGAATTAACTTCATTTGATTATAATTATTTACAAAATAATCCTGTAACTATAACTTATATCACATAATTGATAATAATTATTAAATCATTTACTAACTAAATTTGATTCTTAAAAATAGGCATTTTTTTCTTAATTAGAATTTCAAAAAAGATGAGAAAAGTCATGCATCTTCGATCCCATATTCATGGGATGCAAGGCCATATCAAGTTATGTTTAATATTTTCTTTTTATCTCGTTATAGATATATGTACCCGAACTCGGCTCGTTTAATTTCACAAATCGAGTTGGGTCTGCTCGTTTTTGGAACCTCAGCTCAAACTTAGATGATTTAATTAAACAAGCTGAATTGAGCTCACTTAAAAGAGTTCGAACCGCCCGACTCGAATTACAGTCCTCGATCTAATTTAATAAACATAATTTACGCTAGGGGTGAGCAACAAAAACTGAGAAATCGTACCAAAAAAAATCGAAACCGATAAAAATCGAAAAAATCGTATTCGAACCGAACCAATGGAACGGTTTATGGTTTTATCTCTATAACCGAACCGAAAAACCGAACCGTTTATATAATTACATATAATTAAAATAATAGATAATATAATTATATATTATATATTTTTTAATATATAAAACCTAATATAATTAGCTTAGGAGATGATGTTCAAAACCTTCGCTGTTTAACGTACATAAGCTTTTTAGTTTAAATTTAAATGTCAATATAAGCTTTGTTTTAATCTTGAACATAGTATTGTGTACAGGGCTGTCCAACGGATAGTTTGGAAATGAATCTGCTGGATTTGTATCCGCATCCGTAATCGTCGGATTCGAATATGGATAATATCTGCTTTATATGGGATATGAATAATATCTGCTTTTTCTCGAATACGAATGCGGATATTTCGGACGAATATCAGATTTTTTGAATTTTTCTATTACCCCTACCGTATTGACAATGATTTAGAACATTTTTTACGATTAAATACAAATAATATATTTATATATTTATAAAGTATGTGAACAATTATATAAAATTTGTATAAACATATTATTTAAGAGTAGTGTTAGGTTCCCCAAATATCTTCCCCCAGAATTCAACAAAATAACGTGGCTGACACATGGCTTATTTTAATTCGTGGACGCATATTAATGCACGCGAATCTCATTTTATTATTAGGAAAGTTACCAACTCACGTCAGATTTCTGAAAATTTTTGGGGTAATAATTTGGGGTCTCTAGCATTTTCCATTATTTAATACATTTACACACATTTTAAACTAAAAAAATAAAATTTAAATTATATATAATTATATATTTATATAATTTAAATATTATATATGTATTTATTTTCGGATTCGGATATCCCGAAATCAGATACACATAATATCCGTTTTTTCTCGGATACGGTTAATATCCGATTTTTCTCGAATACGGATGCGCATTTTTCAGATGAATATCGAATTTTTCAAATTTAGCTTGTATCTGACAAGGATAGTAATCGAATATCAAGTCCACAGAACAAAGTTCTGAAATGGATCAATGATACCAGTAAACCAGTCCATATTTTGTTGATTCATCATTTGGCTTAAAATAATCCCATCTCATGTCTTTTTGTACTTGTAAAGTGAGCAATGTTCCCCTTCAAAAATATTTTTTTTTACTTTTCTTACCTTCTCTAATTTGAAAATCATCACATTAAATAATTATATCTAGATCGAAAATTTTAATTATTCATCGAAATTATTCGTTAGTTGAAGTTATAAAACTTTAGGTAATGTAAAAAAACTAAATTATGTGGATGATCAAGTCGATTATTTTCTCTGAAATTATTGCACAACAGAATTATTATCATTCTATACATGGATAATGGATACTGGCAGCGAGAATTGACTTTCATAACTCATAATTTACTATGTAAAGAGCTAAGAAATCTTGAAAAGTAAGCGCATTTGTTAAGAATAGTTTATGCGAAGAAGATGAAGCTGCAAATCTATAGCAACCGCATTTCTCAACCTTGCCGTGCTATTATAATCTTCGGCAAGTATGTAGAAATACACTCGACCTTTTTATGTATGTTTGTGTGCTAGTATGTTTCTAATGTGTGTTTCTTGAATTTTCTTGATTAGAAACATATACATTAAGATCCACTG
The DNA here is from genome assembly GCF_009905375.1 of Apium graveolens. Classification (NCBI taxonomy): domain Eukaryota; kingdom Viridiplantae; phylum Streptophyta; class Magnoliopsida; order Apiales; family Apiaceae; genus Apium; species Apium graveolens. The sequence continues at coordinate 266,464 of NC_133653.1, forward strand.
GGGGCAGTGTCCCTCATGCTAATGCCCCTCGACTCCTTGTGTATTCCATTGAAATCATCATTAGTATCAAGACTTGATCTTTACATTTTCTGGGTCATAAGTATGACTGCTGTGAAGTTTAATGCGTCTATAAGTCTTTTTGATTTATTATATTTATGTTAAAGTAGTATTTTATTTTTTATTTTTTCCAAAACAGGCTTAGTTTGAACAGGCTCAGTACGAATTAGCTAATTTTGCATCTAATAGTCCTATATACAAATTTTAGTGATAAATTATCTACCTTATAACTTTTTTTTATCTGCCTAATTATGACTCTTTACAACTCATACAAGGTATCCACCTGATATACAAAAAAGAGCAAAGATCCACTCCGTGTTAGATTGGCATCATTCGAATTTACGACAGGGTGAAGGTGGATGATAGTCTGATCTGCATATTTTTACAATCTTACTTTTGTTCTTGACCAGCATTTGTTGAAGTACATAGCACACTTTTCCAGTTCATGTTACAAGTAAAATATATGGCCACTCTGTCATACTTCTAGTTGTGTAAATTGATCGTCACTTGTTGATTTAGCACCTGTATTTAATAGTTATCACACCTATCGAATATGCAACAACATTCGGTATTATTATGGCTATTACTTCATGGTTTAAACTTTCTTTTTAGTTGGGTATGTTCAGAATAGGACACTTAAACCTATACTTGGTGGTAAATTGGATCCAGAAGCTGCTGTTAATGAAAAACTTCTGTCTAAATCTCTTGCAAAAATTGAAAATTTGTGGCTCAAACGAGACGGTAAGTTTCTGCTGGGAAACTTCCGACCATTAATTGCATATCTCAGCTTAGTATGTGAAATTATGCAATTACAGGTAAATCTCATTTTAACCTTTGGTACTATTGCTTCCTCGAGAGAAGTCCGACTAAAATTCCAGGAGCACTATTAGAAATGCAATAAAATAAAAAACTGAAAAGCAGTGTTTAACATATTGTTGTTGAATTTAGCTTATACCTGAAAGTTATCGTAATCGAATACTAATTCCATACAAGAAAGTTCCGCAATGGGTTGAGGATACCAGGAATACAACTAATCCATATTTCGACGAATCGCATTTTTTCATCTTGGAGCTAAAAGGCGTGCTGACTGTGGATAGTTTGGTTGGAATAAACAAAGAGACTAGTTTGGTTTGATTATGAAATAAGGCTTGAAAAAATAGAATGTGGAAACACATTCTCTTACTATGAATGACCTCATAAAACTTCTTTCCTCGAGAAGCCATTTCTGGAGACAGCTTGCTCATTGGCTTGTAGCAAAAAACTACTGATAAAGAAAGATAGAAGTGTTAAATTGTTAACAAAAAAACAATAATGCTTCCAGGAGAATATGGATAATTACCAAGTAAAATAATAATGCTTCCAGGAACCAAAGAAAATCTAAAAAATCAAATCTTGCATGATAATAACATGAAGAAGATGTCATGCAAGCTACTATGTTCCTTGTAAGTTTTTTTCCCTCAATCACAACTTTGTTTTTAAACAAATTGTCTTATCTAATTAAGCATCAAATAAAAAATTCTACATAAATTTGATTAGTTAAATTTCTTACCTGCACGATTGCAGGAAAGTGAAGATGGACTGAAAATCTTATCAACACTGAGAACACAAATTTTACGCTTTACACCTAAACACATACAATGTCATAATGGTTCAATTAAGATTTGTAAAAATTGAATTGTACTTCCTAATATTTATAAAAACATCTAAGGTACCTGGTTTCTCAGTTTGTATAGGTTTCGTGGTTGATGAGATTGGCCTGAAAGGAGTTGCAAAATCAACTATTATCAGAAGATTATTGATCATTATGCAAATTACATATCTAAACTATTAGGTGGACTTAGTCACCGCACATGTGACATATGGATGGTCTAGAACCAACAATACAACTTAGTTCTCGTTATTATAGTTAAGATATATATTTACTACTTAGTTCTTTTGGTAGAAAAAAATTGAGTTTGTGTAGGCACATCGCAAAGTTTGTAGCTGACTCCGCCTTGACATGTAGTATAAACTCCGAAATGAAAACAAGCCAAATGTAAAACACTACCTATAATTAGAAATTAAGTATAGATAAAATCAAACTAACAACTAAATAAGAATATGGATAAAAAATTTACCAAATTGAAAAGTGGAGAATTTTAGGTTCTTTAAACTATTCATGTCAATATATACTCTTATAATTAAAGTACATAAGATAAAATTAACATTATTGATAGTTTGATAGCTCAAGCTGAAGGACTTTCTGTAATGTGAAATGATGGTACCTAAACTCTGATTTCTTGTTAATATAATACATTTATTTTTCGTTAGAAATGTCATATTTTATTATTCATTAAAATAAATATAAGGCATCACCTTTATTGACCCATGGGACCTCTGAAACCTGTCATAAAAACAAAACTTTGGATACATAAGCCTATGATACAAAATAGTATTAAAAAAGAAAGTGAATTAGAATACTAATAAACGGAAAACAAGAATGTAAAATTTACCTATTTAGTATGCATACGGACAACAATTGGAGATTGAAATTAAATTGTAATTCAAAGGTAGAAAAGTGAAGAGATCGAGGTGAGAACTTTAAAAGACAGAGCCTGGTTTAAAGAAAAACTGTGTTGGGAGAATAGAACATTATTACCAACCAATATCATCTGTATGCAACACAATTTCAATGGAGATACCTTTACATGTCTTGATTTTTGACCCCGGTTGAGTGTTGTAAAACTGAGAGAATATCCTACTATTTCTTTCAACTCGTAAGTCATTATTATGCAAAAACAATCAACACAGAAATCAAGATAAAAAAATAAAATATCAAAAAGAAATAGAGAGTAAATCAATTACAATCATTATAAGAAATTTACTTATCAGTCAATTTTTATCATTTAGTAAATCACAACTATTTTAGTGTAGTCAATTCCTTATCCAATTATTCAACCAATAAGAAAATAAGGAACCAAGATAGAAGTTCAATCTTAGAAGCTCGTACATTTAGAAATGAGAAGGAAGGAGTAAAGAGACAATAGTTTAAGTACTTTTGTCAAATGAGAAAGGAATAATAATATTCTTATTATTTAGATTAATCCATTCCAACTTCATCAACAATCCTCTTATATATCTTTCAATCAACTGCTATATATGTATGAGTTGTTAATCCGTTATTACAGAACCTATACCAATTTATGACTAACATTTGCTAATAAAAAGGAGGTTTAGTTAAAGAAGACAAATAAATATACTGAGAAAAATGGTTTGCACTGCAATTGAGATCTACTGAGAATTAGAATTAAGTTTCTCAACAACATAATTATGTGTCTCGAACTCAAATTATCAATACTTGATTATTTTGACTCTTTGACTCGATAATTTTAATAGCAAAAATATGTTTTGTTCACAATTTTTTTGTGTCAAACAATTCATCAACTACTTCCGCCGCCTTCCCTTTATCCCCTCCTGAGCAGCATCACAATTCTCCTCAGTGACTCAAAAGAAAAGTTTCACATAATCACGGAGATCTTAAACTCAACATTCAAACAAAATTCATACACACACATACAAACATACAAATTTAAATTCATACAGGATAAGAAATATTATTTAAAAATCAAAATACTATAGTAAATCAAAAAGAAAAGGTGTAGAAAGTATCATTGTATATATATACACACAAACCTGAAAACAATTGGTGTAAGATCCATTATCCGTTCATCCTGCACAAAATTTTAAAATTAAGCATACTTACATCAATATATAAATATATATATATGTATATATTAAAGTAGACTATGAAAATTGAGAGAGAATAAAAATGAAGAAGGAAAAGGAAAAAGAAGAAGAAAGAATTAATTGATTGTGTCTATCACCATTCTTGAGATATAGAATGATTTACAATTTTGAATTTTGAAAATTGATCTGGAATGATGATAAAATACAGTTGCTATTTTTTTATAATCATGGAGCAGTTGTTTAGGTGTAAGTTACTGGGTTGAGAGATGAATAGGATAGGTATCCTAACTTTTTAAAATTATACACTTTGAATTCAGTTTAAAGAACTACATTATTATCATTAATATTTATAATAATAATCAATACAATTGAAATTTCTAATAAAAATAAAGTATTAAAAAATTCAACAAATTTTAAATGATTACCCTTGAAAAAATTAGTGTATTGAAAATAATTCATTTCATTTGTTATTTTTAATGTGATTTTGTAAAGTGGCTCTAAATTGCATTTTCATTCTTTAAAATATTTTTAGTGGACATATAAGTGGGACGCAATATTTTTATATTAAATAATATTTTTATTCTTAAATTCATTATTAAATTATATAACTTTATGTTAAAAATATACAATCAATTTTCTATAATTGTTTGTGTGAACAGACGTAAGCCGAACTTAGAGAGTCTCCCAGCCATTGATTTGAGGCAAAAAGAATTTTTTTGCAAAGAAGCTATTAAATTTGATTATAAAACTAAAACCTCATAGACACTAAGTAATTTGTATAGATCACTCATGCACACTTTTTTAAGAAACTAACTATAAATTATAAATAATACATAATTATAAAAAAAATTGGGAAAACATAAAAATATAGCAAATTTTTTAAAATGAATGTAGTATTTACATAATAAATTGTAAACATTTTTAAAATGATGAGTAAATTTTACACATATTATAAACAAAGTTTAGATATCAAATCAGATCATTAGATTTACCAATTCATGTTTGTCATGATGAATAAGGTAATAATCAAGATGCAAGATGACAACTCTACGCTTTTTACATATGCAAATCAACATTGAAAATTAAAATTTTAAGATATAAATATATAGATTAGCAAATAAATACATCCTCATATGATTTAAACATGATCAAAGCTGTAATCCCTTGGATAAAAATTAAGAAGAAAATTTTATCAGACATTATCACAGAATATTATATAATTATCTAAATACAAAATTTGAATTTTCTAAAGTATCAGATAACGTGTAAAGTTAAACAATATACTTAAAAAATTATTTCAAAACATGATAGCAGAGGAAAATTTCACTTTATATAATTAAATCCTAATGAGTCTGCATATTAGGTTAATGGTAGTTTACAGCACAATCACAATTAGGAAAAATACCAAATTTAGGCGAACACACGACATTAGGATTTATGTTTTCATTTAACCCTATAGGCGAAGCGAATTTCGCAGCTTTGGTACCACTGTGAGGTGTATGTATATGTCTTTTCTGGATACCTAATGGAATACACAGTTGTCTTTATAGTTAGCACAACAATTAAGCGCATATAAGCCACAAAAAAATTACAAACCAATGTGTGTTGATGATGGAGACAATGGTCCGAGAGGAAGTCGCTTAACCACGACAAAAAATGGTTAAAAGAGACAATTATGATAATACAATAGAACTCCAATTGCTTACAAAGTAAAATAGGATGGTAAATGACAGGTTACCCTTGTTTAATGTATCAATCTTTTTCTGTTGCTCACTAACAATGTTACGCATGGTGAGTGGAGTTGAAAGCTTACTTTTTTATTCTTCAATTATGGATCAATTCTGGTCCCCTTCTTAAATAGTAGAGCATTACCGTAAGTGAATTTGGTCTGTACATGTTTGATTTATTTGGCATTACCCTGGTTTTAAACAACTCCCGAAAAATTACATATTATATTTCTTTATCTTATGGATTAAAATCAAGCTCTGATCCAAATTTAAAATATAGTAATATATAGTAACTAAATAACATTGTACAGAGCACAATGATAGATATATAGGAATATATTGTTGAACTATAACGTCTAACTAAGTTATAGTCCAAAATGATGTCAAAATATAAGATGCTGTAAGACTTCATAATTTGAAAATCACAGTACCTGATTGTTTTTCAACAGTGCACGCTCGTTGCTGTAATGGAGCGTTTAATCGATCCTGATGTGCAAGAGGATGACATGTAGCTGGAGGATGACATGTAGCTGATACACAACAAAATATACACATCAATGACTGATTTAATAATATCAGCTTGTAAGAACCCATCAGCAAGTATGATGTATAAGAAAAATGTAGAATATAGAGATTATACTCATCAGTTATTAAGATGTAGCATTCCATGTAATTGAACTAACACAAAATACATATATACCAAAGCCAGTCGAATCCATATCTATGTCAGCTGCTTTGTCGTCCATTCCAGATTGTTGTGCTAAGTACTCTGTTCCAATCACAGAGTGAGACAAATTACTTGCATATCAAATACCTAGAGTGCACACTTTCAATGGAATTCACATCCTTGAGAGCGCAACATTCATAACATAGAAACCGGTCAAAGGGATTGTGCCAAATAATTAAAGGATTTAAAGCAGTGAAGCTGCAGAACCTGATTCTGTAGAATGCCCGCCTTGCAATTGCAACAAGTGATGTTCTACTCAAATACAACATCATCCTCAATTATACTCATCCATAAATCATTGTCATCGCAATTTTTTTTACTTGCTCCGACCTCTTCATTTTTAATCTGTTCCTGAACATGGCAATCTGATGCATGAGTACCTGACTTCTTACCCATATCATGATTCAGTGTTATGGCTGACTTATTATCATATTCAGAAGTTTCAGTACTATGTGATCTAAATTTGTTATTTGAACTTAAAACATGAGTCTTTGATTCATGTGTTTCTTATGCTTCAGAAATTAAGTCATCCTCGAGATCTCTAGCCCACATGTTCAACTCATTAGAATTTTCTAATATAGTTTCTGGATGCTTCTTTTCATCTTGTTCATTGAAATGATGAATAGCCAATCAGTGCTCCCAAGACTCAACATTCATGTCACGCTCAAGTTCTCTTGCCCATGCTAAATCATTGGAACTTAATTCTGTGCTAGTTTCTGATTGATATGTGACAAATGTATACTGTCTGCAAGTGGACTGCACTGAGCTTTCCACGAAAACTGGTTTACGCCTTCTAGTTAGTTCGTCAAGTCGTGGCTTCATTGCTCTAGGCTTCTTTCTGACTTCCTCATCAAACCCGAAAATTCTTAAAGTTTTGTCCATATAAATCTCCATCTGTTGTTGTCTAGACTCTGTAGTAAGAAAGAAACCTTCTAAAAAAATCAGATAATTTGCTGTGGACCATTAGTTTGACTCCAAATCCTCAATATCCACTTCCATTTTTTCCATAGCCTTCTTCACCTAATCAATGTTTTTAAATGGATCAAGCCATGGCCATGCTTCTTTTCTCTGCTAAAATTGCTTCTTTAATCAGAAAGGATCCATAGGAGGAAAGACTTTTGAAATGCAGTTATAAGAGGACAATTTGACTATAGAGATTAGAGACGAACCCTGGATGAGATTTGAACTGGACAAAATCATATTCTCGAAATCTAAATGTGTAAGCTGTTATGTAAATGTGCACAGAAATAATGATTCTGTAAAGTTCAGAAAAGTTGCAGCCTTCTTTCTCAGCTAAAAGGTAGGGCAAGAAATACTTACATTCCTTGAATCAGAGCTTTCTTTAATTTGCATCAGCTTGCATTTAGCGTGTAGAAGGCACTCTTTAACCGATGATAAACAACTCTTTCTTTTCTCTTCTTGTTGCTTCAAATTGGAAATCTCGTTTTTAATCTCTATGTTCTGGTGATCTCTCAGTCTTTTCACCTCTGCGACCATATCCTCTAGCAAATTCCTCATGGTATTTGATTTTCCGGGTCTTTTCTTGATGTGTTTCAACATATGCTTCTGACCTCTTTGAAATTTTTCTTGTTGGTATTCATTCAGAATTAAATCTACTCTTTTGAAACCCTTTTAACAATTTCAAGATGTAAAATCATATAAAGCAACACATTTAAACATTAGGCACATTAGTTAACAGTTTTCATTCATGTATCACACAAATATATGTTTTGGTTGTCTTAGCAGATCAATCTTGGGGAAAAAAACAAAAATTAAGCATGTTGACAGCATAGAGCATCAAGAAAATTGATACTTACATATGCACTAGGACAATTAGTGAAATTCTTAATTGTATCGTGGCCAAAGTATTGTAAGAGTAGACCTTGGAAATTCAATTTGTCTCGAATGAAAAAGCTTGTCCCAGACTTACTCCATGAAATGATATCATTTGTATCAGGATCATCTACCATCTCATACATTTTCCTCAAAGAAGGACTTTCAATCTCTCTAAACCCTTGTGTATACACCATTATAACCATCAGTAATATTCTAATGTTCTTTTTTATTAATCAAGACTCGATCTTTAATTTTCTGGGTCGTAAGTATAACTTCTGTGAAATTTCTATAATTCTTTTTGATTTACTTTATTTTTGTTAAAAGTAGTATTTTAATTCTTTTTACAAAACAAGCCTAGTCTGAACAGGCTGAGCATGAAATAACTAATTTTGCATCTAATTGTACCGACAAAATTGGTATTAGATTCAACTATTAGTGGTAAAATGTCTACCTAAATTATTTTCTATATGACTTAATTCTGCCTCTTTACAACTCATTACAAGGTATTCATATGATATACAAAAGAGAGCAAAGATCCACTCCGTGTTAGATTGACATCATTCAAATTAACGATTGGGCAAAGGTGAATGATAATAGTCTAATCTACATATTTCACAATTGTACTTCTATTCTTGACCAACGTTTGTTTAAGTACATAGCACACACTTTTCGGTTCGTGTTGCAAGTAAAATATATTGTCACTCTATCATACTTCTAGTTGAGTAAATTGATCATCACTTGTTGATTAACAACTGTAGTTAATAGGTATTACACCTATCAAATATGCAACAACATTTGGCATAACTGGCTATTACTTCGTGGTACAAACTTTCTGTCTCAGTTAGGTATGTTAAGAATAGGACACTTAAGCCTCTACTTGGTGGTAAATTGGATCCAGAAGCTGCTGCTGTTAATGAAAAGCTTCTGTCTAAATCTCTTGCAAAAATTGAATTTTTTTGGCTCAAAGGAGATGATAAATTTCTGCTGCGACATTTCCAACCATCCATTGCAGATCACAACTTATTATGTGAAATTATGCAATTACAGGTAAATCTCATTTTACCCTTTGCTAATATTGCTTCCTATAAAGAAGTCCAACTAAATTTTCTTGAGCATTATTAGAATTCTTTTTGTTCATATCCAGCATTTGTTCAAGTACATGGCCATTCACACTTATCCAGTCTAATCTTCGTCACTTGTTGATCAGCAACGACATTCAGAATTATAATGGCTATTACTTTATGGTTTAAACTTTCTTTTTCAGTTGGGTATGTTCAGAATAGGACACTTAAACCTCTACTTGAAGGTAAATTGGATCCACAAGCTGCTGCTGTTAATGAAAAGCTTATGTCTAAATATCTTGCAAAAATTGAATTTCTTTGTCTCAAAGTAGACAGTAAGTTTCTACTGGGAAATTTCCAACCATCCATTGCAGATCTAAGCTTAGTATGTGGAATTATGCAATTATAGATAACTCTCGTTTTAACCTTTGCTAATATTGCTTTCTCAAAGGAAGTCCAACTAAAATTTTAGGAGTATTATTAGGCCCATGTGTAGTTGCATGACAGGTGTTACCAAAACTCTTGTCTATGTTATCTAAGAGCAATGTCTAACATATTTTTGTTGAATTTAGCTTGTACCTGATAGTAATCGAATATTAAGTCCATACAAGAAAGTTCTGCAATGGATTGAGGATACCAGGCATGCAACTAATCCATATTTCGACAAATCACATTCTTTCATCTTGGAGCTCAAAGCCGTGCTAACAGTGGATAGTTCGGTTGCAGTAAACCAAGAGACTAAGCATAGGAGTCAAGCAGTGATATCCAAGTTGTAAGGACGAAACACCTGTAATGTGGTCTGTGAATCTCTTGATTTAGAGCTCAGTTATGCCAAATGTTGCAAAGGAATTAAAATAAACATTAGCAGTGGTAGACCTGGTAAAATGGGTCTGTATCCGAAGAACCGAACCGAAATCTATGGATCCGAGATCCGAATTATATAATCCTATAATTATCCGAAAACCAAATTAAACTGATCCGAAAATTACCCGAACCGAAGATTTAACCGAAAATGATCCAAAATACTAGATCCGCTTATAAATTGGAACCAAACAAAACCGATTCATATAATATTTGAACCGAATATGATTTGAAATAAGCAAACTTCATACTTAAATGTATCTTATATTCGTGATAATTTAATTATTTAATTATAAATTAATGTAAAAGTACATTATATTATATTAAAAGTACTACATTTAATAAAAAAATATTTTTTTAAGTCTCAAAACATGAAAAAATAAATAAGTTAAGATCCGAAATATCCGAACCGAATTTAATCCGAACCGAATTTTGTCCGATTTATATCCGAATTTCATCCGTTTTTTATCCGAATTAGACCCGAACCGAATTACATCCGCTCTGATCCGAATGACCTCGAGTTATATCATAACCCGAAAGTGGAACCGATCCGAAATAGATCCGATCCGAAACCGATCCGAAACCGATCCGGTTATCCGATTTGCCGGGTCTAAGCAGTGTGCAAGAACAGATGCTCTCGTTCCTAATAAAAATTGGGCTTTGAGGTTTTGATTTTCATTAGGCCCATGTGTAGTTGCATGACAGGTGTTACCAAAACTCTTGTCTATGTTATTTAAGGAATTATAATTAATAATTATTATTAGGAAAAAATAATCTCATCATTATCAATTATAATTTCAATAATTAAATGATTTTAGTTTACATTACTCTTTGTCTTGAAGTGTTAAGTTTCGAATTATTAGATAATTCTACATAATTTGTGATAAACTGATATTAAAACATTGATGTTGAAAAATGAAATTTAATAAATTATCGAGAATAAATATAATTAATAATATTATTTAGATGTCATTGTGAAAAATTCAACATGAATTAAGATGAAAGTTGATATAAATAAATATTTCAATATGTAGTCATAACTTATAAGAAATCCCGGATGAAATAAAAAAATAAAATAAAATTTAATGGAATCATAAGACACGAATTATAAGAAAACAAAAATAAAATTAAACTTAGGATCATAAGATATGTAAAAGTAAAAAAAATTAAAAATAAAACCAATCTTAATAGAATTATATAACACATGGAATTATAAACTATACTATAATAATCAGAATGGATAATAATTTGGTTCAACGGTTATTCTCTAATTTTGCTTATTAAAGAAAATAAATAAATAGTGTTATATATTCGCTAAATTACTAAATTGTAAAACTAATAAATATATTTTACTTATTCTACTAAACTACGACCACAACGTATTTTATTATTAAAAAATAAATAAATAGTGTTATATATCTGCTAGACTAGTAAATTGTTAAACCCCTAGATGGAGTCTACTTATTCTACTAAAGTTATCCTATTATTTTTATTATAAATTTATAATTATTATATATTTACAGAAAATTTTAAAATTAAAATATGACAGGATAAATTAATTTTTTTAATATTAACGGGAATTGTGCATCGCACTGAATTTAACTTAGCACAAAAATAAAAGGTGTAACCAAAAATTTAACAAACAGGGCTAAAACAAATATGCAGTTGTTTAAGCAATTGTTTTATAAATAAAAAATATAAAAATAAAATTTTAAAGGAAATTAAAAATTGCAAAGAAATTACTAGGCAACTGTTTGAAATTGCTTGAGAGAAGGGAAAGCTCCGTCCCCAACTTCCAATTCTTCCAGATTGATGAATTCTTGTAATCTTAAAATTTGAAGATTACATTTTGTTTTCCCTGTACACATTAAAACCCAACCAAAGAGCGGTGAGATTCGACAAACTTCCCAGAGTGGGCATCGGATCTTCTGTAAACCCACTGTTGCGTAGATATAAATCTGTGATTGAATCGGGCAGATGACGTAGTCTCGATGGATATTTTCGAATGCCCCATAACTCAACGCTCATGAGACAATTGCAAGACGAGAGTGATTAGGAATTCGGTAAGCATTCTGCTAGTTGTACAGGAATGTTCTTCAGTTTTATACAGCCAACTCTTCGAAATTGCTTGAGAGAAGGGAAAGCTCCGTCTCCAACTTCCAATTCTTCCAGATTGGGGAAATCATTTAATATTAAAATTTGAAGACTTGGAAACCCATTCTCACTGCATACCATTTTGTTTCCCCTGTACACATTAAACAACAGAAGAGCCGTGAGATTCGACAAAATTCCCAGGGTGGGTATTGGATCTTCTGTCAACTCACTGAAGCTTAGACTTAAATCCGTGATTGAATCGGGCAGATGACATAGTTCCGATGGATCTTTTAGAGTACCGAATAAGGACACGCTCTTGAGATGATTGCAAGACGAGAGTGGCTTGAGTGTTGGAATATTAACGGACATAAACCGTAGGCTGAATGTTTGGAGACTTGTTAAATTGGCTACGGACTCCAGCGTGTAACTGTATCCTTCTTCTCTTCCTCCTTCTTCATATATAAAGAGTGTATGGAGGTTGGTGAGATTAACAGTATCAATCTTCATCCATAACACCAAGAGTCTGCAACTTTGTTTGGTGGGTACCTATATTCAAACTCCCAGTAACATCAATGTGTAGATGCCTCAACTCATGAAGCTCACATATCTCCGGAGGAACTGTGTAGTCTCTTCTCCACCGACCGTGCAAGGTTTGTAGCTTTTTAAGCTTGCCTATACTTGCTGGAATATCTATAGGTATTTTAGAATACATCTCATGACCCATTAAGCCCAAGTATTTTAAGTGAACTAAATCTCCTATTTCTTCTGGTACTATCTTTGAGTGTACGCTTCTCATATCCAGGACTTTAAGATTTTTGAATCTCGCACACACCAACTTCATTTCTTTTAATTCATATTTACCATTTAAATAATTTACCACTGCCAATGAATGCAAACGTAAAGCATCAAATCTATGCTCAACTAATTTCAAGTACTCACCTATTTCATTGTAAATGACATGACGGGGTTGTCCTTCCAACAAATGAATGAGTTCTGGATGGTGTTTACCTGATTCCAAAACGACCAACAACTTGTGCTCCTTTGCTTTTTTTATGGCAAGATCACGGACAAGATCATGGACCCGGCAACCCTGAACTTGTCCGTTCCATCGCAAATCATTAACCTGAAGCAAATTACGGTTAATCAGCTCATTCAAACAATCTTCAGCCAAATCCTCCATGATTACCCCTTCACCTTCTTCGGCTTCTGATATGAATTCCTCTGCAATCCATAGACGCTTCAACTCGTCCAAATCAATCACATGGTCTTCCGGGTACCTTGCAAGGTAGAGAAAACAGTCTTTCTTTTGGGGAGACAAGTCATTAAAACTCAAACTCAGTATTTCTCCAATCTGGGGAGACAAGTCATCATCCTTCAAGTGTCTCCATATATGCTCCTTCACCTTTGACCAATAATCATAGCTCATGTTGTGTGATAAGAGGCCGCTCAGTACCACGATTGCTAGTGGTAAACCTCGACATTTACCAACCATCTCCTTTCCTAATTTCTTGAAATTTGGGGTTGTTGGTTCTGCTCTCTTACAGAACAATTCCCAGCTCTCATCTTCCGTTAGAAAACGGAGTTGATAGACAACACATTTGTCATCTGCCAAAACATTTGTCATCTCTGCAACTTTTTTGTTGCGGGTGGTTATGATGATTCTACTACCGTTTTTCTGGTTTGGAAAAGCAGTTTTAATCTGGTCCCAAACCTTTATGTCCCATATATCATCAATCAAAACCAAATATCGGCCTCGAGTTTGAAGTAACTCTGGCAGGTGCTGCAGCAAATGGTACTCGTCCATGGTTGACAACTTTTGTTCGTACTCAGCTCCCATAAAAGACGTCACTATTCTCTTCAAAACATCTTTTATGTTATATTCGTTGGACACACAAACCTTAGCACGAGTATCAAAATTTCTCAACTCGCTAGAGTTGTACAACTTTGTGGCAAGTGAAGTCTTGCCCAATCCCCCCATTCCGTGAATTGAAATGACTTTGAGGGAGAGGTCCTTGCTGTTAAGCTCCCCCATCAAAGTCTTAAAATCATCCTCGAAGCCAACCACTTCCACCTGGTTATTAATGGCGGTTATTCTCAACAATGTTCTCTCATTCTGCTGCTTGTTTGGTGTGGCTAAGATGTTGTCAATACGGTACTCATTTCGCCTATTCTTGATCACTTCAATCCTTTTCTTGATTGAATCTATCTCCTTGCCGATATCGTTAAGTGTTGCTTCCTTTTTGATCAAGCAAAAACAGGCCCGAACACGATCCCAGATACCTTGTTTCGGAGCTGCATATTCTTGTTGGTGAGCACTGAAATCGCTCAGGATTTTTATCGCATCATTGGCGACATCTCTAACGTCCTCCACCCAGTTGCGAATTTGCTCATCTTCGAGTCTCGATTCTGCAGATCTTACGGAAGACTGGAGGTAGCGCAATTCATCTTTGAGCCACCTTAAATTATCTTTCACTTCTAGTAGAACGTTAACTTCTTGTGCAATAAATGCACAAAGCTTTTCGATTGCAGAAGATACGATTGCATCAACCATTCTTCTTTATTAAGCTTTATGATCTGAAGGTAATCGAAGTAACTACAACAAGAACAATACTAATTTATGATTTGTAAGGTCTATTGTGCACAGAATTACAGAAATAAAAGCTTTAATTCATTGGTTTGCCTATGAGATGCTTTCACATCCTGAGTGGTGTCTTTTTGTGGATAATAATTAATAAAAGCATGTGTTTGGTGTCCCTACAAAGAGGCTTTCAAAAAAAAAGATGCTCTAAATTAAAATTATCATGAACATTGTCACTTTTCTTTAGCTAAAGATGTCCTCAACACTGAAAGAGTGTCGTGTTTTGTGTGGTCGATCAATTTATACTTTGTCTGTTGAAACCTTTTTTTACTGCTGGGACACTCCAACCATCCATTGCGGATCTCAGCTTAGTATGTGAAATTATGCAATTACGAGTAACCTCATTTTAAGCTTTGCTAAAATTGCTTCTTAGGAAGAAGTCCGAGTAAAATAATATGAGCATGATTAGAAATGCAAAAAAGTAAATAACTGAAGACCAATGTCTAACATATTGTTGTTGAATTTAGGTACACCTGAAAGTGATCATAATCGAATACTAAGTCCATACAAGAAAGTTATGCAATGGATTGAGGATACCAAACACGCAACTAATCCATATTTTGACGAATTACATTCATTCATCTTGGAGCTCAAAGCCGTGCTGACAGTGTATAGCCGGGTTGGAGTAAACGAAGAGACTAAGAAGAGGAGTTAAGCAGTGTATCCAAGTTGTTAGGAAGAAACACCTGTAATGTGGTTTGTGTGAATCTCCTGGTTTAGAGCTCAGTTTTGCCAAATGTTGCAAGGGAATAAAAATAAACAGCCTAGTGTAGTAGTGTGTAAGAACAGATGCTTTACAAATTTTGGCTTTGAGGTTTACAATTTCATTAGGTCCATTTTTAGTTGCATACCAGATGATACACCTGTTGAAACTTGAAACTTAAACCAGAGACATATTTTTTTTGGAGCTTGATATGCTGAACATCATCTTTTTAACCTTTGTTGTACGTTCGTCCTTCATGTCTGTTTATTTGAGCTGGGTTTGCTTCCGGAATATGCTTCTTTGGCATGGATTGCCCGGTTCCAGATCATTGACAAATGGCCTGGAAAGTTCTATATGATTAATGCTTGTTCTTTATAATTTAACATGATTAATTACATGATTGCAAATTATTAGTGAATTAAGAAGCTTGTGCCTCTCAATAGATTTTTATATTTTAAAGCTAGTAGTATTTTTTATAAAAATTAAAAAGAAGAGAAATCTCAGAGGGACCATAAAAGATATAGAATAATCTCAGAGGACGGTGACAGCAACGTTTGTGGAATTTGGTTGCCTTGCTAATCCTGTGATTCATATAAGTCCAACTGAGAAAAACAAAACTCATATACCTCAATTAATTTGTGTCCCCGGGGTTTATTTTAATTGCATTATGTTATATTCTATATATAATTACCGTTACTGGTAAAAATGTTTAGTCTCGGGGTTGTCTAGGCCAAGGAACTTGGGAAAGGAGGATGCTAGTTTCAAGGAACTTGGGCTGTGATATGAAGAAGCAGACTGCGAACATGGAGGACACCACGAGACCTGGACAAGCCAGCAGTTTGAAGGGTGTTTGATGATAACAGTTCCTGGCATTAGCTTATTCTATATTAGTTTTTCTTACTAGATATCTAATTAATTATATATTTTACAATGAGATAAAAAAAACTTGGTGCATACTGCACTCACATATTCAAATTCCCTCTAATTTGGATATTAGTCACCACAGTTATCTCCGTATTGTCTTTGTAAGATGATTTAAATTATTTCAATTTTCGCAACTGGGCTGAAGATTGTGTGGTCTAGTAACTAAAAGCATGTGTATGGTGTCCCTATAAAACAGAGCACTGTCCTTCCAATTATTGTTTTCACAACAACCAGTGTAATGTCGATAAGAACTTTGTTGAATTTAGTTGCCATGACCTACTTTTGCTGCTCAATATATTGCCATGCTAATAGCATCTCCAACCATGATAACTAAAATGGTTAGCTAAATCAGGATTATGTAAGACCATGCACTCAGATGGTATTTAGCTATAATCATTAGCTATATTCAAAAATATTGTTTTATTCCTATTTTTCAGATATATATATATATATATAAACTTTAAATAATAAAAAAAAATTAGTTAATACTTAATTCAATACATGAATAAAATATATAATTGTAAGTTAATATTTATTACAACTAAAAATATAATAACACATAAATATAAAAAAATATTTTTAATAAAAAGTTACTAATATATATTGTATTATATATATATATATATTGTTTGTTAAAAATAATTAATAAATTTTGTTAATAAGAAAACAATATTTTCACACTTAATATTATATAAATTAAAAATATTATATATAAAATAATAATTTTAATATTTATGTATTAAATATTATATAAATATATGCATATATTAACGTGTATGTGTAATGTGTAATGTGTAGATTTAGATTTAAACATTAATTAAATCTGACCTGGAAGATATAGTTAACACCTACAGATTCAACAAAAATATGAAGGATATCTAAATTTTTTGTTAACTGGTTGGAGTGGTATTTTTTTTACCTAATATCTATATCATAGGGCCCATAGGATTTTTAGCTCATGGTTGGAGATGCTCTAATCCTATGATCCGAATTAATTTGTTGGACTTGAAATTAATTAAAATTCAAATGAGAAAGACAAAACCGATATACTTCAATCAATTGGTGTGTCTTGAAGATGTTTTTAGTCACATTTATATTATGTTCTACATATTACGTGAAATGGTTAAAATATTTGTTGAATATGCTTGGTAAGCATGGATAAATTGGTTTCAGATCACAAAGAACTGGCATGGGAAGTGCTAAATCATAAATTGGTTTCAGATCGGAGAGAACAGGCCTGGAAAAGATTATAAATATTGGTTTCAGGTTTTGCTCGCAGAATATGCTTTGTAAGCATGGATAAATAGGTTTCTGATCATAGAGAACTATTGATTATGCTCATCATCAACGTTACCTGTCGGGGTCGACCACAATTTTCCAAGTAAGATATAGATTTTGAGCACTTACAATAATTTGATCAAATGTCGACATGATGCCCTAACTTCCCCAAAATAATAGTTTCACATTATTAATTATTTAAAACTGAAACTTATAATCCGTGCAAAATATAGATCTATATATAATATATAAAATATGTTAAAATATGTAATTAAAAAAATTGAAGTTAAGTGTAACTATAAAATTTCAACCTATAGTTCTACTTATGCATGCACCTAATTATTTATTTATATAAATATGACATATTAACTTACTAAATTATTTTAAAGTAAACCGACGTTTGAATGTTGAGCAACAAATAAAAATTGAAAGGAAATAAAATTTACAGAGAGTAAAAGTTAATTTTTGTCAGTTGAGATTTTATTACATAAAATTTTAAAAATAATTGTTTAATTTTCTAGTAAGTACCAAGATTCGGGACCTAAACATGATTTCCTTATTAATATAGATAGTTGATAATCCGTGCGACACACGGGCCCAAGACTAAAAATATCGAATTAATGTATGTTGAGAATTATTCATCATCCGTGCAAAACACGAATTAAAATTAATATATTAATATCAATATTAAATTGATACTTGTAAAAAATTGTTATGTGGTTAAAAAGAATCAAATCAAATATGAAATTTTCCACTATAATTCTAATTTTGCATTGTTTTACTTGATATAGAACTAACATATTAATTTTATTTTTGTGAAACGAATTATATCTCTATTTTATGAACCAAGTATATGTTCTTTAGATAATTTAATTTAATAGTAATTAATATAATTTGATAATTATCTTATAATTAGCTTTTGCAATATAGTATATATTCACTACAAGAAAACAAGGCTAAATACAACCGCGTAAATACGACCGAAGTCAAATTCAACCGATTTTAGTTGAAATTAAGGGTGCGGCTAAATACAACCGAAAACGGTCGTATAAAACACCGGTGGTATTTAGCGCGGTCGTATTTAGCCATAAATTCGACCGCTGGTAGTTAAATTTAGCCGTGCTCGTAAATTCGACCGAATGTTGGTTGAATTTACCCTTGCCAAAAAAATAGAGGGAATTTTCCCGCCTGTTAAATTATTGGGCACTCCTAAATACAACTGATTTCGGTTGAATTTAGTATTTCCCGCACTTTCCAATTTTCGGCGCCAAAATAGGCTGAATTTTCCCGGGTTTTTGTAAAACACATGCTCCTAAATTCAACCGAAAGCAGTTGGTTTTAAAGCCACGTCATTGACGTACGTCAGCAGTTATAAATACGACCGACTGGTGTAGAAAATTAAATACAACCGTCTGTGGTAGAAACTTAAATACGACCGTTTGTGGTGGAAAACTAAATATGACCGTCTGGTGTAGAAAAATAAATACGACCGTATTCGGTTGTATTTAGCCGCTTCCTATTTTCTTCTAAATTCGGTTGAATTTAGTAGCTCCTTTTGGCAACCCTACTGTCCTCCTTTCTAACAGCCGCAACTATCCCCTCTCCCCCATCTTCTCCCCTTTTCCACCCATTATGCACTCATGTGATCATCCTTAATCATCAAGTAAGTATAATTATCTATTTTCATTTATTTTTATGTTTGTATCCTTCCTTTGATATAATTGCATAACTTTTATACATATAATTTGGATTTGTTGATAAATATTAATTGTTGTTTACTAATTTTTTCAATAGGATGATAAATAGTGTAAAATGTTCATATTGTTAGTGGTTAATAATTACATGTATGTGCGCATTTGTAGATGGCATCCGATCGTAGTTGGATTGGTCGTAACCGGTTTAATGAAGCAAATTATTTAACGGAAGAATATAAAGCCGGTGTGGATAGATTCATTGAATTTGCTATAGAACATAGCGAAAAAGAAGATAACGGTCTTATAAAATGTCCGTGTCGAGATTGTGGAAATAAGTACTTTAAGAAGCCTAGTACCGTGAAAAATGATTTATATCGACATGGTATCATGCAATGGTATACTACATGGGATTGTCATGGAGAGAAAAATATATCACAAGTCGAGGTTGGAACGAGTTCTGGATATAGAGACGTTGATATGTATGATGCACATGATGAGGATGATTTTGATGATTGCGAGGGTTTTGAGGAAGAACCAAATGAAATGGCAAAAAAATTTTACACGATGGTGGATACTGCTTCTGAACCAATTTATCCAAATAATTCCAATTTTACAACATTGGAGTTCTCAATGAAGTTGCTTGAGTGGAAAAATAAGCATAATTGCAGTAATAATGGCTTTGATGACTTGCTCCATCTCATTGGATTGGTATTACCCGATGATCATAAATTGCCCGAAAAGTACTACAACATGCGAAAGATGATTAAAGGATTGCATATGGAGTATGAAAAAATTGATGCTTGCGAGAATGATTGCATGTTATTTTACAAGGAACATAGTGGTAAGACAAAGTGTGATATATGCAACGGAGACAGATACCAGAAGCAGAAAGATCCTAAAAAACAGAAGATTCCACGAAAAATCTTGCGTTACTTTCCTATTACCATGAGATTACAGCGTCTATTCATGGCCAAGACTACTGCAAAAGCTATGAGATGGCACCATGATAGAATTGCAGTTGAAGGTGAACTAAGTCACCCAGCGGATGGAGATGAATGGAAACAATTTGATCGAAGATTTCAAAGATTTTCAAAAGAGATTCGAAATGTAAGACTCGGGCTCTCTACAGATGGATTTGACCCCTTTCGCGATAAGCACGCGAAGGAGTATACAGTATGGCCTGTGGTGGTTGTTGTTTACAACCTGCCTCCCTCTATGTGTACAAAGGCTCCATATATGTTCATGCCTCTTCTTATCCCCGGACCGACAGATCCGACAAAAGACTTACATGTTTATCTTAGACCTTTGATTGATGAATTGAAAGTGTTGTGGCATACCGGGGTTGAAACATATGACATGTTCTCATGCACAAATTTTATCATGAAGGCAGCACTGTTATGGACGATTAGTGACTTTCCTGGACTTGCCATGCTTAGCGGGTGGTCCACCAAAGGTAAATTATCATGTCCAGTTTGCATGGGAGAAGTAAAAGGTAAACAACTCAAACATGGTGGCAAAATAAGTTTTTATGGCACTGCTCGATATTTTTTGGAGTCAGACGATCCCCTACGAAGGAGTACTAAATTTGGAAGTGTAGAGACACGATCAGTTTGTGCTAGACATTCAGGGGGCAAGGCCAAGGTGATGTGTGAGCAGATACAGTTCCCCCCTCCAGGAAAGTCACATAAGAAAAAACCAAGAGATTATGGGGTGACACATAATTGGACACATTTTTCTCCATTTTTTGAGCTTCCATATTGGGAGACACTTAGCCTTCGTCACAATATTGACATTATGCACACAGAAAAGAATGTATTTGATAATATTTTTTACACAATTCTTGGTGATGGAAAGAAGACCAAAGATAACACAAAATCAAGAAAAGATTGTCAAGAATTACGTGTACACCGTGAGTTGTGGATTCGAGGTGATGGCACTGAACCCCATGCACCATACACACTTTCAAAGGAACAAGTTCATAAGTTGTTCAAGTGGATTGAGTCATTAAAACTTCCAGATGGCTATGCCTCAAATATATCCAGGTGTGTGAATTGGGCAAAAAATTGCATTCGTGGTATGAAATCACATGACGGTCATGTCTTCATGCAAAAATTGTTACCTATCGTGTGTCGTGACCTTCTTCCGAAGCATGTAGTTGATCCTATAATTGAATTGTGCAACTTCTTTCAAGATTTATGCTCTTCAAATCTCAAGTACTCAGATTTGGAAAAAATGGAGAAAGATATAGTGAGGATAATGTCCAAACTTGAAACAATTTTCACTCCTGGTTTTTTTGATCCTATGGAGCATTTGCCATTACATTTAGCAACCGAGTGTAAGTTGGGTGGGCCAGCTAATGGGCGTTGGATGTATTTCATTGAAAGATATTTGCACAACTTAAAATTGAAAGTGGGAAACAAAGCTCGAGCGGAGGGTTCGATGGCACAACGCTATATTGAGGAGGAATGTGTACACTTTTGCACGTTGTATTTTGATTCCAAAAATGGAATGATGCGTAATAAATTAAGAAGAAATGAGGCCCCTCGAATGTTTCATGATGACAATTTGTTAGAAGTGTACACATATCCAACACATCCTAGTCTACGGACTAAAGATAAAATGTTGAGTGGTGATGAATATGAACTAGTGGCATACTATGTTCTTATTAATTCGCCGGAGGTTGCAAAGTACTTGCGGTAAGATATTTTTAGTATTACTTTTCCAATTTAATTTAGTTTACAATATAAGTTTTGATTGTTTTAATTTGAATATATATAGTGGATTCCAAAAGTTGGTAGAACGACAATACCCACATTTTAATGATGCGGAAAAGGAAAATTTTCAAAAAGAACAATTTAGAGCTTGGTTCGAAATAAGGGTATGCATTTCATTTTATAAATGCACACATATTTACAAATTTTGGATACATTAATTTTCTCACATATTATTTTAGGTCAAAGATGATGAGAAGCTCAAGGAAAAATTCATAGACCTAATAAGAGGTCCATTGAATAAAGTGGAGTCTTATAAAGCATGCAAGTGCAACGGTTACAAATTTGATTGCGTAAACGCAAATGAGCTCACTTCACCAAATTCCGGTGTGATTGTGATAGGTGAGAAATTTATTTTTTTCTTAATATCCTAGTTGTACCTTTTCATTTCCATTTGTTCTTAAATTTAATACATTTATAATTGTAGGGACTTCTTATAAAGAAAGTTATGGAAACTATTACGGAAGAATAGAAGAAATTTTCAAACTCTTATATCATAATGGACATAAAGTGATGGTCTTCAAATGTCATTGGTTTGATCATACAAAACATGTCAAAGTTGATAAAATCGGATGGCAACTGTGGATGTGAAATCAAAACTAAATGCCGAAGATGTTTTTGTGTTGGCTAGTCAAGCCCATCAAGTATACTACGCACCGAATATTTTGAATGCGAAATCATCATGGTACACGGTTCTAACAACGAAGAGACGACTAGTTGATGAAAGTGTGTCAACTCAAGAAAGGAACAAAATTGATGATGATGCTCTACAAAATGAAGTGTCAAATGCTTCATCATCACACGTCGAAAGAGTTATTGTTCGTGATCCCTCAAATTTTTTTATTGACTTGAGGATGTTTGAAAATGACTATTCAATGGATGACAATGGGGAAGAAGAAAATAAAAAATATGAAGAAGACGAAGACGAAGACTCCAATGAGAACGAAAATGATGAATTAAGTGATAACGATGATTTAGTGTAATTTGACGCTTTTTATGAAATATGTACGAAAAATATTTCTATTAGTTTAACTGATTTAATTTGAGTTTATTTAAATATATGTTAGATTTATTTATGTTAGATTTAAATATATGTTAGATTTATTTATATATTTTTTGCTATGTTGAACTAAAACAGGGGATGTGTTAAACTAAAACAGGGGATTTATACAGAAGGGCATGGGAGCCAAAATATAATGGTACATGTAAATTCGACCGTAACTAGTCAAATTTGTGTGACGGCTAATTTCGACCGGTGTCCGTCAATTAAATGTTTGATATATAAACAGATTCATCTCAGTTTTACTTTTTTCATCGCCGCCTCATTAGATAAAATAGGGTTTCTCTCAACTTGAACTTGCTGAAACTGGGAATCCAAATCCATGGCTCAAGAGGGCTCGAGTTTGTTTATCAAAGAGATAATCCGTTCACAGGTTTGACCATCTCCCTCCCTCCCTCCTGCCCTCTCTCTCTCCCCCCCTCTATATAAACCTTAATTTGCTTCTCTGTCTTTGACTATGTCTCTGTATAAACCCTAATTTGGGGGTTTTGTATTTAGGGCTTTTCTATATTATAAGGGTTTTGATTTTTTACTGATTTTTAATTTTATTTTCTAGGGTTTGTTTGATATTTATTGTAAAATTAGGGGTTTATGTGATCTTAATTTTGTTATTAACATTTAGATGTTTATGTTAATATCACTTTGGTGGTTTTAGTCTAAGCC
Organism: Apium graveolens; assembly: GCF_009905375.1. NCBI lineage: Eukaryota > Viridiplantae > Streptophyta > Magnoliopsida > Apiales > Apiaceae > Apium > Apium graveolens. The sequence continues at coordinate 290,284 of NC_133653.1, forward strand.
ATGGTAAGAAGATTTCCATACAGATTATGTATAAGTTTCCGAGCTATGTATCTTGAACTAATCTGAGTCAGATGATAGCTTAATTTTAATAGTTTTAATTACTGTTTATTTTGCAGGTGGTTTGGGCTGGTCCAAAATCATGGAAGGGTAAAGAAAAGGAGTGTGATGAAGAAATTTTTGTGGAAGGGACTAACGAGGGTGGTCAAAGCAGCCGCAAGATTGTATTTGAGAGGAAAAGGCGAAACTGCTCTGAAGGGGACTACTCGAGGAAACCGGCACGAGATGCAAGGCCAACGGTTCATTTTCTTCTTAACGAGAAAGGGTAAGAGATATTATGCAAACTTAAATTTTTCTAAAATTTAAGTTCCAAGTGTACCAAATCCTAATATAAACGTTATCCTAATGATTTTACGGTAATGTTCTGTTCGAGTCTTCCCTTTTTTTGTTTTTTTTAGATAAATTGTATACGGGATGAGATGTTAAGAAAAAAATAAGGGTAAGGTTGTTGGTGCTGCTTTCAGTGAGAAAGCACTTTTTACGGCCACCTAAACTGTTAAGAGAGTTTTATGCTAACAAGATAATAGAACAAGAGAAGCAGGTAGCTATGTTGCAGCAGCAACAACAGTAGTGCCAAATGTGAGGAAAATACTCACAATTTCAGAACACTGCTGTTATAAATTTCAGGAGAAAAAAAAGAGACAGTTTACTTTAATTTCAGAACACTGCTGGTATAAATTTCAGAACACTGCTGGTATAAAATTATAAAATGACTTGTTGTAGTATAAACTTTAAGTTATAAGTGAAAATTTAAAAAATTTATGTCCGTTTTATTTGGGTGAAAGGTGAAAACTGGGCTTTATTTGGCTGCTATTGTGAATCTTTAGGTTATATGTATCCTTGTTATATGTATGCAAGAGATATAGTATCACACAAACATAATCAAATCAGCTGGATTTTTTTATTAAAGGAATCTGCGAGAATAGAATAGTTGTTGATTTCCTTGTTTAGGAAAGATTCTGATTAAATAACAATGAATGTTTCCCTATTTTGTAGTAACTAGCATAATAACCCGTGTAATAATAAATTCAGTTACTTATCATTATTAGACTTTCGAACAATTTTTGCCTCACCCCTCACTCCTATGTGTACACTTGAGAATTAACATTCGGTACTTATCCAACTTAGTTGATGACAGAAGTGATAGGGTATTTTTAATCCCCTGCAACTGCAGTCTGTTTGCATTTATAATAAGATTACAAATTAAGGATCTTATGGGAGACATTATTTTGATACATGTATACTAGTTTAATTTATCCTGCTTGACTGACTTTTAAAAAGTTTAATTTATTTTATAACCCTTTGCCTCCTGTAAAATAATTATATATGTGTATATAAACTACTTACTCTAGATTCCACTAGCCAGGCAGTTTATATCAGAATGCTAAAATTAGCCAGGCAATAATTTTTTTTTTTGTTATTTGTTACAGCTTCTTGGAAAATACACCGAAGAAAACTTTAGGGCACATTGTTCGCATGAAATTTGATGAAGATACTATCTGGACAAAGGGAGCTACACGCGAAGCTTTTTACAACTCATGTATCAAGAACTTTAAAGTAAGTAAATACCTTCACTTTTTCCTTTCACATAATACAATACAATTTACACATTTTATTCTTTTTCCTTCCATCTAACACTAATACTGTTCCATTTGGTTTGACAGGAGTATTATGCTTATCCCTTTCCTTATGATGATGAAGACGGGGACCAAGTTGTGAGGGCGTATTTGCATAGGAATTGGAAATCTTATCTTGGTGCTGAGAGAAGCCGACTCGTGGACAAAGTGAAGCAGCTATTGGAATGTGGATATACTGAGAAGGATTTCAACATTAGGGATGACGGATTGAAGCCATACTACTACTCCCAGCGCACATGGAATCCTATGTGCGATTATTGGGAAGATGAAGTTTTTAAAAAATGGTCCACTAATTCCCAGATTGCCCGAAGTAAGGTAGAGTTTGTTTCCCGCAGCGGGGCCAAATCATTTGAGTAGAGACGTCAGGTAGGATTCTCTCTTGTAAATAGATTAAATAATCTGCATTTTCATTTTCTATTGCCTCATAACTATATCATGAATTATTTTCATTTGATAGGAAATAAATGAAGAAAGAGAGGCTAGAGGAGAGTTGCCTATCTCCGAAGATGAATTCATGGGTATGGTGTATGATCCCACTCAACCAGCTGTGCAAGATCTGCAGGTATGGGTATTGTACTCATTCTTTTAGACTGTTGTTCTCACAGTCAATAATTCCCAGATGATTTGCTTAATCACTCCAACATTCTACTATATATCTCCCTTATATAATCTCATGGAGAACACTTTTTATACTATTTCAACCATATTATTAAATCCTGGGAGATTGTGGTTATAAAATACTTAACCAAAATGAACTAGAAAGTAATTAAAAATAAATAGAGGACAAAATTATGATAAGGCCTGAAGTATAAATAAAAAAGTATAAGCTATATATAGATATTTTGGAATCTGGAGATCTTATAATCTTTGCAAACAAACATAGCCTTATAATTGTCTAAACTTTTAGAAAGGATGACATATTCAAGAAGGCAGCTAGAGGCTTATACAAATTGTTGAAACAAAGAAATTATGACAGTTCAGTAACTAATTCCATAAATTAAAGATATTCCTTAAGGCCTGAGAAAGATGAAAAATAAGTTTTAAATAAGATGGATTTCTTGTTTTTAATTTTTGCAGGAAAAAATAAAGAAGGTGCGACTTGAATTGGCACCTGATTTCGAGCTTCTTGAAGAACCGACATCCCCTCGTAGCCTAAAGGAATTTCATCAAAAAAAGAGGTTATTGTGTTGGCCACGGCAAGATCCCCAAGGAAAGGGAGGATCAGCCTTCATCCATAAGACAGTTTGGCTGAGCTTCTGGGCGCAAGGGATGCGGCGCAAGTGATAAAGAAATGCAAGGTGGTGAAACATCAATCTGCAGTTGATGTTCCAGATGAGATATACAAGATGATGTCAGAGATCTTAGATGCGGTGTGGGAGATGGTTCGTTCTTTACCCACGCGTGAGGTGAAGCAAACTGTTCTGGACGACGAGGTGCGTAAATTAGCTTATGCTGCTCTTCCGAACCCGAGTCAAGAACCACTGCACAATCATTACGTAAGGGCAGCAACTGCTTTGCTTGGTCCGATTTTGGAGAAGAATGACAAGATAATTATAGAGGTAACATACCATTCTTTTACAGCTTTTATAGCTTCTTTCATAAATTTGGATTTCATTAAACATAAAGGTAGTCAGATGGTAAGTGCGCAAAAGGTGAACAAAGTATCTACTGGGGTAAATAAAATAAGTGCAGAAAAAGTAGGATTAAGGGATAAATTTCCTAAATTTTATTGTAAGTAAATCTTATTTCTGCTATGCTCAGCTAGCTTTAATAAGCCTTTTAAAATGTCCTTCTCTCTCTAAATATATGAACACCAAGTCAACAAGTAGAAAATTATAGAAATTAGTTACATAATATTATATGTTGTTTTGACACATAATTAAATATATATATAAGAAGTGTTGTACCAGAAATGAATAGGGACCTAGTTGGTGGAACTATATTTACAGCTGATTACCTATATATAAAAGTAATATTGATCAAGACGTGTAGGGATTTTCTGGCTGCAAAACCTGCTTCTGGAGATTTAAAGAACTCCCGATACAAGAAAATTTAGACATCTGTGATACTTGATCAGTTCTTCACTTGCCTAACATTTTAGGATATTTACCTATTATGCATGCACTTTAGACTGGAATTATTTGAGCCATCTGATGAGTCATACTCCAACGAAATGAGTAATTTGATGTTGACTAATTAAATTTGGGTTGAATTGTTGTTATTTGAGTATAACTGCATGTTTAAATTGCATTCTGATTAGAGTTCCAGCTATAGGATGCTTGCATACATGACCAGTGGACATGACCAGTAGAGGAACCAGCGCTGAGAGTCTTGGATTTAACTAGTTACTATCTGCTATCATCAGACATTAACCAATCTTTTTTTTGATCCAGGGAAAATGTTTCAGTTACATATTAGTTACAGATGGCTAATTACTGTTACCATTCCGCATCCCAATAGATGTTTAGGGATGCATTTCAACAAATGATCTTTTTTTCTTTTTATAATTTTATCATCACTACCTAAAGCTGTGGTGATCATAATGCTAGCTGCACAATTATTATGTTTTACGATGTTTATTGTGTATAGATTATGTATATATGCATCTATCGAGATTAGGAGATACACTAATATACATGGTTTGATATTCTTGATTTTCATGTTACGGCTTATATGTTGAACTCTTAGAAATATCGTAAATGCAATCTCACAGAGAAAGATTGAACTGTTAGATAAAATCTTGCTATAATGATGGAGCTATGAAGGTGGTCCTGATGAACGATGAAATCTTGCTATAATGTGTTCAAGTTCTAGTTATTAAAAGTCTGATATGTTTCTGCAGGGATCTGTTCCTGCTGATCAGGTTGTGGAAAACAGCGGCAACAATGAAGATGAAGACCACGAGGCACACAACTATCCGTTGATATAGGCCGTATATTAGCCTGGTAATCTTGCTCAATTTTTGTGAACTAATGAACCAGTTGGGATTTAGTATATTCCCTCCCTCTTTTGTTAAACTACCTCTTTTGTTAAAGTACTTAATGGGGCATGTACTGGTTTGAACTTTTCTAGCACTGAATGAACTAATTGTACTTAAGTAATTAGTATTATGGCTTTAGGCCAATTATCAGTTTTATGTTTAAATCTGTTTGGTTTATATATTTTTATTCATTATTTTGTGATGCTTGGGGTACGCCTGAAGGAAATTAATTTGGCTATTCATTAGAGGTTCCTCGAAACAGGATTTTTTTTTTGGGATTTTGTTAACTTAATTCGTCCGAATCCGGTTGAAAATAATAATCGACCAAAACCAGTCGAAATTGAATTTTTACCAAAAGCAGTCGAAATTAAATTTTAACCAAAAGTGGTCGAATTTGATAAATGAGTAAATACGGTCGAATTTAGTATTTTTTGCGGGAATTTTGAATTTATACGAAAATTTGAATTTTTTGGGCGGGATTTTCAAATTTTAAACGAAAATTTCAAAGTTTAAGTGAAAAATTGGCAAATTCAAATTCAACCACCGCCGGTCGAATTAAGCGCACTAAATTCGACCGGCTACTAAATATGACGGGACCGAATGCGACCGGTGCAAAAAACGGTCGTATTTAGTTAAATACGACCGAGAACGGTCGTATTTAACTAAATGCGACCGTTTTCCTGCCGGTCGTATTTAGCCATTTTTTTGTAGTGATTATATTACTTAGTTATCGATAAAAATTATGATTGGATGAACAATAACTAAAAATAAAATAAAATTTACAAAAAATATAATCGGTTTTGGGTTAAAAACAAAGTTTATTGAGAATAGAAGTCGACAATTACATGCATTTATCTTGGAACTCAAAGCTGCGCTGACTCAGTAGTTGTAAACGAAGTGACTAAGCAGAGTCATGCAGTGCTATCCAAGTTGTAGGGACGAAACGCCTGTAATGTTGTCTGTGAATCTCTTTGTTTAGAGCTCAGTTTTACCAATTGTTGCAAATGAATGAAATAAACAGTCAAGTCTAGTAGTATGCAAGAACATGCTCATGTTCTGAATGAAACTTGGGGTTTGAGGTTTACAATTTCATTAGGCCCTGTTGCTTACCATGCTGTTGTCAAGCTTTTTTGGGATTATAATCCCGAATTAATATACAGGAAAAATAATCTCATTGTTATTAATTGTAATCCTAAAATTTAAATTACTCTATTTTTCTTTGTTTAGAAATTTTAAGTTCACAACTACAGTTGAACCGCTAAAATAATATATTTCTCTGGTCCAACATAATGAACACAATGTATTTTTATTCTTGATAAAGTAATAAACTCGTTAAAATAAAATTTATTTTCGGTCCCAACCCTACAATGAACATATAATGAAGCGTTGACGTTAAAAAATTTAAATTTATTAAATGATCGAGAATGAATAAAATTAAATTTAATGTTATGTAGTTGTGGAGAACCCAATATGAAATTATGATGAAAGTTGATATAATAATACTAACCTAAAACTCGGGTTGTTTTAAATATATTTGTTAAAAAATAAGTATGTCTGAATAAGTGTATTATTTATAATATTAAATTTTAAAATAAATAAATTCATAAATTGACCCATTAAATAGGTTCTGAAAATTCTATAGCCCAGTTTACATACAGTTTTTGTTTTCAGTCCGGAGTGTTTTGGGATAAAGTTAAGTGGACTTAAGGTCTTTGATTTTTTATGTTTGATTGTGTAACTCCTTAGTTTTGATGATCACAACACAGCAAGCCATCATGAGACTGTTTGCAGGATAATGCCATTGTTATTTAAGCATCATGACAGCAAGCTGTCATACGACAGTAATCTATCTCAGCAAGCTATGATCATGATATTCAGAATAACAGCAAACCAAGATGAACAATCCAGAATCAACATGGAAGTCGATTTTAAAGGAGAAAATTCAGGAACTTCTTTTACTAAACTGTAAGGACTTTTCTATTATATTATACGTGTTTTATATATAATAGAGCTCAGTTATAAAATATTTTCTAGCTTTAAAACAGTTCCTAATTTGTAGGAGTTTGTTTTCTTTTCAAACTCTATCTCCTACAAATCTGTTTCAAAATGTTTTATACTCTTTCAAAATAGAAGAGACTTTTTCTGATCATTTTTCTTTCTTTCTTTCTTTCTCTCTTCTATCAAACGGATAACTGAACGTTGAAAACCATCCTAACTAATTTAAACGTTAGAATTGGATTCTAACCATTGTAAATTGTTGAGATAGTTTTGAACGTTAGTGTATATTTATATATTAAGTTTCTTGCAGTTTTTATGATTGACGAATTGCAGTAAGAACACTCACAACTCACTGAACTTTATTGTTTCTAAAATACTCTCGAGCTCTTAATTATATATTCACGTTATATCTTAGAGAGTCTATAGTTTGAGTTGTAATCTCTTTACTATTCAATTTGTATTGTTCAATTTGTATTGATTAGTTGCTGGATAGTTGGCTAAGGGAAACAAGGGTTTGGTGAACTATTGCTAGAGAAGTTTGTACTACGGGGTAGTATAGTACTTAGAGGGCAGGTTTAGAAACAGGATTTTAGCAAGCCATTATCAGCAGCTGGGATAAAGGGAGATACATTATTGTATCTTGTAATTGTTAACTTATTGTAATTCAATAATATATTCTCTTACCAAGTTGGTAGGGACCTGGACGTAGACCATAGGGGATTAGGGGTCGAACCTGGCTAAAATTCTTGTGTGTTCTTATTACTTTTTTGCATAGTATTTCCTGCACTGCATTTAGTCATCTCAGCTTACTATTATTGTCACATTATTGAACTGTTTATAAAATCTCAGTAAGCTATTATCGGGTAAAATTTAAAACTAATCTTAGTTAGCCATAATCACCTATTCACCCCCTCTTGATGTATTTTCAGATTGTTGATGGTATTCTTAATAGTTACGGAAGTTTGAGTAATTTGAGTGCTTTGTATTGGTTTAATAATGGATTTTTTTATGAGTTTGAGAAATTTTATTTTTCTTGATAGTTTTGGATATAATTTGTCTATCGAGGTTCATTCCTCGGTGTTTGAAAATATTAAGTATTGAATCCTTGTCGTATTATAATTAGAAGTAGATATTTTTTAAGGACATTGAAATAATTTGGATTGGAATGTACTAAATCTAAGTAAGTGTAATTACATAATTTTAGCATGTACAAATCTACTACGATATTTTTAATATTTTGTGTAGTATAATATAGTATATTATAGATAGATAGACAAATATACATATAGATAGATAAATAGAACTTGATATAAATTAGAATTTATATTCATAGAGGAGATTGACTTTAATATCTTTAGAATTGGAATTGACCGACTCAACTGATCAACCAAACTATTAATATTACAATTATTATATTATAATGGAGATTTAAGTTGAAGTTCACATAAAAGTATACGAATTATGTTTAATATGATATTGATTTTGTTTTATATCGTATCAATAGTTTGCATTATTATGTTTTAACTTGAGGCCCATTACACAAACAAATTCAACTAATTATTTTTTGTTTGATTTTAATTTTTTAATGCAAAATTTATAGGATACTTTTGTTTTAGTCTGGATAAATAACATATATAATTTTGTTTTAGTCGGTCGAATTCTATTTTTATTTTATTTTTTTTCAGTTTAGGTAAATTGTATAATATTTTTTTAGCATGGATGAATAATATATATTATTTTTTTGATCCGATTTAATAGTATAGTATTTTTAGCGAGGATCTATAATATCTTAAACCGAGGCACATTATGCCAACCAAATTTAACCAATTATATTTAGTTTGCTTTAAATCTTAATTTAACTCCGATCAACAATATATAATTTATTTCAGCCCCCGAATGAAAAGTGTAAATTATTTTATATTATCTTGAGGTCATACCGAGCAACAAATTATTTTTTGGTAGTATAATTATAGATATCTATAATATCTATTTTTAAGTTTAATTAAATTGGTCAATATGAATTACAATTTAAAATATTAGAAGAAATTGACTTAGTGCATACTGCACTCACATATTCAAATTCCCTCTAATTTGGATATCTAGTCACCACAGTTAATTTGTGGTCCTATAGTAACTAAAAGCATGTGTATGGTATCCCTATAAAACAGAGCACTGTCCTTCCAATTATTGTTTTCACAAAAACCAGTGTAATGTCGATAAGAACAGGGACCATGACAGTAGCGTTTGTTGAATTTAGTTGCGATGACCTACTTTTGCTGCTCAATATACTTGCCTTGCTAATCCTGTGATCCGAATCAATTTGCGGGACTTGAAATTAATTGAAATCCAAATGAGAAAGACAAAACCGAAATACCTCAATCAATTGGTATCTCCTGAAGATGTTTTTAATCACATTATATTATACATCTGTTTTTTTTATCTGTTGAAACTTGAAAGTTAAACTAAAACCAGAGAGTTGTATTTTTTTTGGAGCAGGTTTTGCTTGCAGAATATGCTTTGTAAGCATGGATAAATTGGTTTCAGATCATAGAGAACTGTCCTGGAAAGTGCTAAATCATAAATTGATTTCAGATCATAGAGAACTGTCCTGGAAAGTGCTAAATCATAAATTGGTTTCAGATCGTAGAGAACTGGCATGGAATAGATCATAAATTGGTTTCATTACTGTTAAATCAAAAATAAAAGAAAAAATGACAAAAATACCTCTTTTTTTAGAGTTTGTGACAAAAAAACCTCTTTTCAAAATTTTGGCCAAAATACGCATTTTTCAGTTGGGTATTACTAATACGCATTTTAAAAATGGGTAATTCGTATTAAAAAAAGTTGAAAAAAATAAAAATAAATAAATAAAAATGAGATACGCATTCACAAAATGCGTATCACCCATTTGATTCAGGTGATACGCATTTGTGACATGCGTATCACATGTTCTGCTCTGTTTTTATTTTTTTTTAATTTTTTTTAATTTTTGTTATGTAATACCCATATTTCAGATGCGTAATAGATTTACCCATTTCTAAAATGCGTATTAGAAGGGTATTTTTGGCCATAAACTCCAAAAAGTGGTATTCTTGTTACAACTTCTAAAAAAAGATATTTTTGGCCATCACCCAAAATAAAAAGATAAAAGAATTTGCTTTATGTATGTTTTTGAGTTAGTTCAAAGTGTAAGAGTAATTATAATTAATAATTGAGGTGTATTAGATAGAATACTTACTCCATCCGTCCCACCGGGATGTTTACATCTCTGGTGGGCACGGAGACCAATATATATATATATAAGTAGGTAAAGTAATGAAAAGTGATGAAAAGTGGTTAAAGTAGTGACACCTATTAATATTTAATAATAGATTTGAGAGAGTGGAGGAAGTTAGTGGATGTAATAGTGTTTTATATTATTAAAAATTTACTATTTTTGGAATGTAAAGAAATGGATGGGACGACCCAAAATAGTAACTGTAAAGAAATGGATGGAAGAGAGGGAGTATTAATTAACTAAGGGGTCATTTGTTTTTATCTTAATCTCTCTTAATCCTTGTTAATATCTATTTATTAACTGTTAAGACTATTTGGATTCTTTCTCTTTACATCTTAATTGCTTATAAATTTCTTAATCGGTAAGATGAAAAACATGAGCTCAGTGTGATGATTTTTTGTTTAACAGAAATGCTATTAGTGCTTCGCTACGTACTCTATATCTACCTGATTTTATTTTTTTAATAAAGTCAATTTTTGTTTTTACTTTAATATATAAATTAAATGAACATAAGCTTTACAATTTAAATTTTGGTGAGAATAGTCTTACAAGTTTCTAAAGGAAAGGTTTTTTTTAATAATATTGAATGGGTTATCACTTATCATTGGTTAATTTATATTAAAATATTAATTATTATAGAAACTAATTATTTAGCCTATATAAAATTTATTTAAGTTATTATTAATGGCTTGAAACATTTATTTTATTCTATATAAATAATTTTTCAAATAATAAATTTACTCACAATTAAAAAATATAGAATTATTAATGTTCAGAAGTTTTATTATATTTATGTATCAAATGATATTATTCATTCAGAATTCAAATTTTTTAATCATTCATAATTTTAACTATTCAGATTTTATTACTCATATTTGCCAAATAACCCCTAAGATGGATAATAATTGTCTGAATTGAAGTCTGCGTATAAAATCAATACATGCTTCAATGTTTGCATCAAGATCAATTGAGTGTTTGTCAGATCAAGATGATTGTTGTTGCATATTCTTTTTTCCTTCCCCTATTTTGAAAATATAGATTGTTGGAATCAGATTACATATTTCTATTTTTTATAAAATTCTTTTCTATAATATTAAAATAGAATCCTTTATATATTAATAACCTTTATTAATAAGTGCAGCCTCTTTTTAAACTTTGATTTCACTTATTTTTTGGTCCACCACCTTTTGGTTACACTTTTTATGATTCATGTTATATTTCTAAGTGTATTATTTTTATCCTTTTTGATTACTATATGACTTATAATTTTATACGTATTATTTTTAGTTATTTTTTAAATTTTAAAAGCCATGTTTTTTTTTATTATTTTTATAGGTTTGAATCCTATTTTTAAATATATTTTAAAATTAATAAATTCATAAATTTTCCCAACCAAATAGGTTCCGAAAAATATAAACCATGACCAAGTATATAAATTTATGCACTTATTTATTTTGAAATATAACTAAAAAAAAGATTCAAACCTATAAAAATAATAAAAAATCATGGCTTATAAAAAATTAAAAAAATGAGTAAAAATAAAACATATAGAATTATAAATCATATAGGATTAAAAAAATGATAAAAATAATACACTTAGAGTTATAACATGAATCATAAAAGGTGAAATTAAAAGGTGGTGATACTAAAACAAAAGTAAAATCAAAGTATCACTTAAAAATTAGTTTCGTTTATTAATAAAGAAAAACGGGTAAAAATAAAACATATAAAATTATAAGTCATATATGAATAAAAAAGGATAAAAATCATCAATCATAAAAATGAAATCAAAAGGTGGTAGAACAAAAAAATAAGTGAAAATAAAGTATCACTTAAAAATTTTATTAATAAAGAAAAACGGATAAAATTAATATATATAGAATTATAAGTAATATAGGAATTAAAAAGGATAAAAATATTGTACTTAGAGTTATAACATGAATCATAAAAAGTGAAACCAAAAGGTAGTGATAACAAAAAATAAGTGAAATCAAGTACCACTTAAAAAGATATTTGCTTATTAATAAAGGTTATTAATATATCTTATAATTTTATTTTTTATGTATTTTAACTATGCTAAAACTTTTGGTTACATCGTTTATTATTATGTGTACTTTATAATGTTTATGATTCTATTAAATATGATTTTATTTTTTTTATGTTATATGTCTTATCCTATTAAGTTTGGTTTTATGTTTGTTTCATCCTTTTGTCGTATTCCTAATTTTCTTATATATTGCTAATTCAATATATTATATGATTATAATTAAAGTAATTTTATTTTTTTTAACTTTTTTGAATTATATACTTCTTTTAATATAATTATTAAAATTCTATTGAAATTATACTTTTTGATTTTTAAACCACGTCCGGACCATCCTAATTCCATATATAAATATGGATACACTCCTCCTTGAAAATTCTATTGTAATTATACTCCATCCATTTCCTTCAAAGTTTCCCTCAAATTTTTTTACATTGGGGACGGGGACTCGGAGACAACTCTTATTAAATGTAGTTTCATGATTCTTTTTTTAAAATTTTTTTCTTCTAAATAAAAATATAACGTTCAAACTTTTATAAAAAAGAAAATTTTAAAAATAAATTACAAAAATATATTTTATAATTGCCTTAAAATGCGTGCAAGTATGTGAAAAAAAAACTGTAAAGAAATGAAGGGACTGAGGTAGTAATTTTTAAGATTATATTTAACGGTTCTCATTAATTTGATCTGATCGAATGACCAAGAACCAAAAACCAACAACTGAATTTTTAATATTTCTTTTTTAATATAATAATGTAGATAGTTCCTTGAAATCCAACAAAATGCTTTAAGAAAAAGTTGTTTCCATTAAATTTTAATTTAAATGTCGAATGCTTCTTTTAATAATCTTAAAAATTAGAATTTGTCCGCATTAAGTTCCTTAAGCTATTTTAGTGCACTCCCATGTCACCAGTTTGATTTCCCCTTTCTTCTTCTTCTTGTTATCATTATTTTTGTTGATCGATTCAAATAAAAGTAAAAAATTGAGTGAATTTTCTAGGGAAAAATATGAATTTTTATTTATTCAAGAAAATACAAATTTCTAATTTTCTTTAGAAATACAATTTTGCAACTAATTGTAATGGCTGTAAATACAAATACAACCTCAAATATTTTCACAAAAATGTAAAAGTAAATTGATTTTTACTGCCAACCGCATTTTTACCAATATTTTTTAAACAAACAGCAAAATTGTAAATAAACTCGATTTTTTAGCATTTTTGATAATTTCTTAAAATAAATAACCAGACTTAGTGAAGGAATCAAATTTAAGCAAATAAAAGTTATGTGATGAAAATTAAAATTTCCTCTGTCCCAAATTACGAGTACCTTTGACTTTTTATACGTATTTTAAAATATATAAAAGTCATAGTTCAGCACACTTTTTTTTAGTTTTTCTTTTTTTGAATTAAAATTTAATATATATATATATATACTTTTGTTCAGAATTTTTTTTTGAAAATACGCCTTAAAAAATTAAAAATAATTTTGTGACGTATTCAGTTGATATAACTATTCTAGAATAATCAAATTCCAATCATAAAAGCAAAACGTGGCGTTTTCAATGGACGCTTGCAAAATGTGAAAGCTAGCCACTTTATTCCAATTTAATCATTCTTTTAAATTCAATAATTTCTCATCTTTATTAAAATCTAACTGCACTCAAAATGTCGGACACTTGTCATAATATTAACCCCAACTAATCTATATGCTCGTACACATCTTTTGTATCTGCGTCATTGCTAACATAACGGTAAATGCCTATATATAGGCTTTGAGCTCCTCTTCTCTTCTCAACAACTTATACAAAATATTAACTTCATTTGCAAAAAACACAAAAAAAAAACTATTTTTATATTTTTGAGGTTTCAAGATTTTTTAAATGGCCAGTGAATTAAGCAGTGTGCAATCCATCCATAACTTCACTGTCAAGGTTCTTTCATTTCTTTCTTTGGATATAAATTTTTCCGTCATAAATAGACCATTTACAATGTAGTGTAGGTTGAATGAATGCATTAAAAATGTTTGACTGATGATTGCAGGATGGCAAGGGGGATGATGTAGAGCTAAGCAAGTACAAGGGTAAAGTTTTGTTGATTGTCAATGTTGCATCTCAATGGTATGTTATTGATTTATCAATGATGTCGATGTTCTATATAAAATAGGTCACATGTTTGATTTCCGTTCCACCTCCTAATATCCTGAGGATTTAGCAATATGTGCATTTGTTAAAGAACTGTATTGGATTATGACTTGTTTGCTTTGATGTGCAGTGGCCTTACCACTTCAAACTATACAGAGTTGGCAGAGTTGTACCAGAAGTACAAGGATCAAGGTTGGTTTCACTGTCATGAATCTATGATCAAGCTTGAGTTAGCTGAAGCTGTTGTTGAATCCTTGCATTTGTTTAGTGTTTTTCGTGATTAACAATCTGGTGAGTGACTTTACAGGACTAGAGATTCTTGCATTTCCATGCAACCAGTTTAATGGACAGGAGCCTGGGACTAATGAAGAAATTGAAAACTTTTTTGCACTCGTTTCAAAGCTGAATATCCTATCTTCAGTAAGGTATGGATTTTAGTACACGTTTTGATCTTGAACTGCAGTATGCCAGTGGCACGCTCTGAGAAATTTCTGTGGTTTTTCGATTATTTAGGTTGATGTGAATGGATCGGATGCTGCTCCGTTATACAAGTACCTCAAGTCTGTCAAAGGAGATGAAATTGAATGGAATTTTGCCAAGTTTTTAGTCGATAAAGATGGCAAACTTGTTGAACGTTATGCTCCCACAACCACTCCGCTTACCTTTGAGGTAACAATTACTTGCATTTCATTACTCAAGTTAATTATATTGTGGCCAACATATGATCATTTCGACTTCTGCAGAACGATATCAAGAAAGTTTTAGGAGTCGCTTGATAACCGGGATTGAGGCCTGAGTTTTAATGTTTGACTAGTACCTACCTCGTCTGCAACATGTATGGAGAAAAAAGCGTGTGATTGTGAAGATTTTAAGGAAAATATAGTTATGTTGTGAGTTTTATGAGTGTTTGCTCTGTGGAGCAAGGGAAATGTTCAGTGTAATGTGTGAATTCTATGAGCCTATGGCGAGTTTCGTGATATGTTTGCTGTTAATGATGAATAACACAGCGATAAATTTTGTTAATTGATGTACTCATGTTAGTAAAGAATTACAAAAACTGCAGAATTTTCTGGTCTAATCAGGTATTTATGAAATTATCATCAAGCAATTTATAACATGTACATTTGAAATTTGAAATATTTAACACCATGACATTATACACTTTACTCCAGTCTGGTTACCTTCTCAAGGAGATTATTCATTGTTATAGAGAAGGCATCTTGAAACTGTTCAAAGTCTGAACTTGAATCTCCATACACCAACCCAGGCAACAATTCATACACTATATACCTCCTCATGTCATCCCTGGCCTTCTTAGGTATCTTCATTAGCCACTCTACCACATTCACCTTCGACTTTCTCACCTCTTCTTGATCTATAAACATTGAATACTTATCGTGATCATCAGGCAAATGCCATGAATATTGATAGTAAGCTGTGAAGGGATCAAAAAACACAGGAATGCAACTTGATATAAGAGAATTAAAGACAGATTTTCTAGTTGGACTATCACCAGGAGGTTGTAAACAAAATTCAGATTCCAAGAATAGTTCGATGATGGATTCAGGCTGATCACAACCTCCTGAACTACAATTCTGAAACTTGCATGTTCCAGTATTTGCTAAAGTGCATTGGTTAATCAGCACTGATCTTATACTGTCTGGAGAATCTGGTCTTGCACCTCCTGCAAAGCTAACGAGGTTGTTTCGGCTTGATTGGATGATCTTGAATTGCCATGAGAAGATAACTTCATCGGAGTGAGGATGGAAGTAGGTAGGATGTGGGATTCCAATGTCATTAACATGCCAAGGTTGCCTTTCAATCAGTAGCTTTATCGGGTTTTGCATTTCTTCAAGATTCAAAAATGTACTTCCCCATGGAGAATCATCCTTTCTCCGAAAATCCCATGAAACTTTACCCAAAACAAAGACAGGATCTTTGCCTGAGTTTAAAGCCCATGGTTTCTGCATTTTAAGCCATTCTACCAGTTCCAATGCCAAAGCGTCCTTAACATCAGGAGAGGCATTCTTGAAAGGCCATCTCAAGATGTCTAAGCCACCATAGAATGGAACATAGAATAGCTTGGCTTCATTTTCATTATAAACTCTAAAAGGATGCTTCATAACCCTGGAATGAAAAATTGGTTCCAGAGAAAACTGATGAATGTTCTACCAGGCTTTTCCAAGTTTCGGTATTGGCTCTCCCAGTGCCTCATTCCTGAAAAATTGACAGAAATCCAACCAAGGAGACATATCACTACACTGAGCTACCAAATCCTTGTTAAACTTTGGTGGCAAATCATACACATAAACCCCTCTGCCATCACATGTTGTGAGGCTACTTGAATTTGATCTCCATGATCGATGCACTTGCAGATGCTCTTCCACCACCTTCACTGCAGATTCAAACTCTGAAAGCATATTGTTATTGTTATGAACAATGTTGCTAACAATAAGGTTTTTGTTGTTCTCTTGAACATCAGAACCGGGAAGATCTTGTGTGACAAGAGCCTTGTCGTCATTGATGTCAACAGGACCATTCTCTCGTATGCCCACTTTGAGTTTATGATCATCAATATTGTTCTCTTGAACAACATAACTGGCAATCTCTTGCGTAACAAGAGTTGCGTTGTTCTTGATATCAACACTAGGAACACTTTCTCGTATGCTAACTTCAAGTTTATGATCATCAACAGAACTAGCATTAATAAGTGGAAGAGGGACATCAAAATTGGGTTGTGCACCAGCAGAAAGGCAATACAGATTTTTGAGCTTTCTCGAGGATACACATACGTGGAGAATGTGACCAGAGATGATGGTAGTGGTAGAAGACCAGAGGAAAACAAGAACCAAAAGAAGAAGTGTTAATGGAACTCAAGAGAGTAACTTGGAAAGGATGAATTGAAAGAAACCAAGCTCTATTGCAGCTCTTTTCGAAGATTTAGCTCTTTTCTTAGACAGTGAAATGGCCATTTTTGTTGGCTAAACAAAACTCAAGTTCCTTCAAGCTAATTTGCTCTGTTTTTAGGGAAGATATTCAACACAAGAAGAGTGTCTTGAACATGAAGGCACGTCTTAGGAGGACTAAAATTGTCCCAAAAGTAGGCTGCACGTTGGCTTGTTAATTGCATTGAGACTTGTTTAATATGCATAATTATGGATTTAAACCATAAGCTTGCATGGCTAATTATAATATTATAATGATGCATACAATGTAGGATCTTGTTGTTGACTTCTCTATTAGAGAATGATTGTTTAATGTACAGCTTATGTATAATCATTATTTGATATTATGATGCCAAGAAACACCTCTGGCAGCATCTGTTGTTCATGACAGGCATCTAGTTACTAAGTAGCTCAATATTTTCTTCAAAATGATGCAAGATCCAATTGGCATTCCAGCTTGTTTCTGCTGCTTATTGAACTAAAACTGCGGATCAATGTTGTTCAATCACTGCAGTAAAAAAGTGTGCAAAGACTATTTATCTTAAAATGGAAATCAGATTTATGATTTTGAAATAAATTTATTTACCTTAAGCCTCTTTAACATCTTCGAGAGCGCCACTTGCATTACCTATATAAAGAATTTTTAACCTTACCATGCTAAGGGTGAAAGTAAAGGCTAATTTTAGATCTTCTCAACTGGAATCAGCTATGCTTTCAATTAGAAATTAGAATATCTCCTATATAATTATTTACATTTCTGGAGCATGCACAAATTTCCTTTTCTAATCTTAGCCGGATATGTTATGTATAAGGTTACTTTTCTTACTTTTACAATTTAAAAATCATTACATTAATAAATAAATCTGGAGCAAAAATTTTATTTATTTATCGAAATTATTCGTTAGCGGAACTTATAAATAGTTGCATTCAGGTACTGTACAAAAAAAATATTTATGAGGATGTTCTAGCCAGTTATTTTCTCTGAAAATAACTCAGAATTATTTTTAGTTGCACAACAGAATTATTATTGTTCTGTACCTGGATAATGGATACTGGCCAACCAGAATTGACAATGTAGAGTGATCCCATTTGTTAAGAAGAGTTTATGTGAAGAAGATGAAGCTGCAAATCAATAACCGCCTTTCTCAACCTTGCTGTGCTATTATAATCTTCTGCAAGTAGGTATAAACACACTTTTAAATATCTTGGTCTGTGTTTATTTGTGTTTACATGTATCTAATCTACTGTGTGTTTCTTCAATTTTCTTAATTAGGCTTCATGGGATTGAATTTGAGGAGATTAATGTTTATATTGCCAAGGGTCAGCAGTTCACTCCTGAATATTCTCAAAAAAAATATTTGGATACTTAAAGTAACTATTGCCCCGACTCCTAGTTACCCGATGTCATATCCTTAATGAGCCTTTTGAGCGAGGAAACTTGCTACCACCTGAGCATGATATACATGCTATTCTCTAATCTTTAAGTCATAAGATTTTGGGTGAGCTAGCAAGTTGCCATGTATAATATAACATATCTAGTGTATTCAAGTGTTTGTGTAACTTGATATTGCAGTTTTTAGGTATAGCTCTAGATCAGAGAACCCCAAGTATTTGCAGAGTTAGCATTATCTTACAACACAAATACTGATATAATTCACGTCTTTAGTCAGTTTATATTTAACGTAATTGCTTGCAGACTCGTAGAGTGTGTTTTGGTGCCTGTTTGTGTTATATTACTACTAAACACTGGTATAATCAGAAAGTTGATGTTATCATCTTCCAAAATACTGCTTTCAGTAATAAATCCAATGGGGAAATTGCCAACAATTGTTCATGGAAGTTACAAGCTCTTTGAGAGGTACCGTAACTAACTTGCCCTTGCTAATGGACTTTTACCTTTTTATATATTTCTTATTAACTCAACTTTTCACAATTAATTTGTTTCATTGCCTTGTAAATTGATGTTTTTTTGTTCTTCTTATCAAAATGCATCATTCAATATAAAAGTTATTACTTTGGTTCTCCAACTAATAGAAAATCTTAATTCTCAGACCTGACTCCTGAGCATGTTAGATTCTTATCTTACCAAGTTTTAGTTTAGTTGCATCTTGAAGTCATTAAACTTGAAGAACAAAACCGAACTTTTATAATGTGCAGTCATGCAATTCACTAAAAGAAAAACGGCTAAATATGACCGAAATTTTTCAGTCATATTTAACTAAAATTGACCGCTAGTGATCATATTTAGTTAAATATGACCGAATCATGTCGGTCTTTTTTAGGCTGGTCAAATTTAGCAAAATCGGTCAAATTGGTCAAATTTAATTAAATTTGACCGACTAAATGTGACCGCTCAAATTTGACCAATTAAATTTGACCGCCTAAAATTGACCGACAGTAGTCAATTATATTTTTTCACTGCTAACATCAAAATTTTAAAAAATTTGAATTTCCCGCTTTTTATACATAAACATGACCAACAGCGGTCAAAATTACAAATTTGACCAAATGGCTCTGAGTCAATTTTATAAATTGATTAATTGATTATCGGGTCACAATTATAAATATGACACCATTTTTGGTTGGTCATATTTATAAATATTACGTCCAGTAGTCAAAATTAATCGGTGAATTATTAAATATGACATTTTTGTTTTCTGGTCAAATTTATAAAATCGAGTGATTTTACTCAAATTTAACAAGCAAAATACCAAATGTAATTAATTTGTCAAATATATAAGAGGATACAAAATATACATATATAGAAGAAGAGGATACAAAATTTTGTTATATTTACATGTCTCTGCTTATAGTTAGATACCAGGGGAACCACAATCATTCTACATACTATTATATCAGACAGTTTACAAAAATAACTACACAAATTATGGCTAAACAAGAATGTATCAACAATTAAAACATAAAAACAGCACTAAAGCAGAGCTTACAATAGCCATCAAGTTGCCAAGTGTAAACAGCAAAGTAAATTTGATGGGATAGGCAAACACAATCAGTCACTGCAAAAGAGACATCAAATGTAAAAATTACTCCCTTCGTCCCTAAAAACGTTTCCTATTTGTGTTGGACACGTTTGTCAATGCACACTTTTGATCGTTAATATCTTTAAATTTGTATTAGTATTAAATATAAAATTTTCACTGTATTAAAGTACTGATAAATACGAATCCAACGAGATTACTCATGACTATGTTTGATATTATAGATTAGACGTAAATTAGTAGTCAATCGCTTACCGTGAACAGTACCGAAAGTCAAAAGAGGAAACGTATATTGGGACGAAGGGAGTAGATTATAGTGAACAGTCCAGAGAAGGCACATATAGATATAGCACATAGCACGTTGATGTAAACAATATGAACCAAACATAGGCTAATAAAAGCTCTAATCTTACATCATAAAGCTATAAACTCTGCCGTACCAAAATATTACTCCCTCTGTCTTTTTCTTCATTTCTTTACACTTTACTTTTTGTGATGTCCTATTCATTTCTTTACATTTTAAAACTTATCAAAAATAGTCAATGGGTACCTCCACTTTCCCACTTTTTTCCCTTTTCACACTACTTTTACCCCACTATCTCCCTTTTATACATTAAAAATCAATGGGATCCACCACTTCACCAACTTTTGTTTCTCTTTTTCACTACTTTATACATATTTCTTAATCTCCGTGCTCAATCGTTTTGATAACAAATCAAAAGGAGGGAGGAAGGACGGAGGGAGTAGTAGATAGACAGACTCATTTGGATCATACATATCTCTAAAACTCCCCTTTTTTGAAAGCCCGTTTTAATATTAGAGAATCTATTAATGAAAATCAGAATACTATTTTACAATAAATTGGAGTTTAAATTCGAGACCTCCGGGATTAGGCTCTATACTCGATTAGATTATAACCAAATTTCCCTACACAAACACTGAATTTACATAATCGCCATTAACAACTCTACATTCTATACAACAATACAATTTGTCATCACAATGCAAGTAAAATATAAAAACAGAAACACGAGAATCAAATAGTGAATTAAAAGGTCACACCAAAAGCATGATGACTAAAGCAGTAAGCGAACTGGCAGTGAAAGCATATATTCTCTGGTAGATTAAATTAATATCAGGTAGAGTAAATTTAATGAATGAAATTTTGATTTTAATCAAGATCAGGAGTGTGGATTAATTAACCTGTAGATAAAAACAGAGGTCTTGTGTATCATATAGTAATTCATCTTCTCCTTCTTCATCTCCTCCTAGAAATGATTGGTTTAGTTTATTCCATATTATTTTGGCTTGTGTAGCTGTGTGGGTATTTCAGCGTGTAGATAGCAGTTGTTCCGATCTATAGCTTCGCAAATGTATTAATTAGAGGTTGGCCGGATTACAATAATTCACAAAAGAGACACACATGCCTTCAATATGCAAAAGTAGAATTATCTAATGATGAAGTTGAATGATACGTACGTCGTATGGTATAACAGGTAAGGGAAGGAGATATAGGGTTGCTTACTTGCAAGATTAGATAATGATTAAAGGGTATTGTTCCCTGACAATCATGTGTCAGGGAACCCTTAATCAACACACTATCTCCTGGCCGTTGGATTCCCGCGAAATGCTACCTTTTCCGCGCTTTTTTTGCGCGGAACATATTTCCCTTCTGCGGATAATATTAGCGGAACGTGCAGAAACTAATAACAGCCCGACTTTTTTCTCCATCAGTTATATACACAAACACAACCACCAAAATCATATACTTCCTACTTCTCTGGCGATTTTCTGGCGATTTCAACCGAAACAACAACCAACCAAGAACCATTTTCTATCCAAAGGTTCGATTCTCTCGATTGTTCTTTGTATTAGTCTGTTCTTAGGGTTAGGGTTTTGAAATTGAATTGATTGTTCTTTGTTCTTTGTTTACTTTGAATTGATTGGATTATAATTTTATATGTATATGTAAGTATGTGTGTATATGTAATTCGACCCCATTGATTGTGTTTTTGTTTTGAACCCGGTTGTGTTTTGAACCCGATTGTGTTTTTGTTGAACCCGATTGTTGATTCTTTGTTGATTATGTCCGATTATTTGGAAGTGTTTATGCGATCCTAGACATGTTGTTTTGTACTTGTCTTATTTTGATTTCTAAGTTACCTTCAGAGACCAGGACAGTGTTCCCTATGTATGACTATGAAAGTTTCTCGGACAAAGGTGCAATCTTGTAATTCGACTAAGAATGAACCATAATGATAGAGTTCGTAGCTTACATTTATGCCAATAGCCATCTGCTCATAGAAATTTGGAATTGAGATTTGATTGATTGAAATGTGTTGGTTGAGATTTGAATTAACAAGGCCTAAATTTTATCACATTCTGGTTCTGGTACATGTGGATGTGATTATACGGTCAATTTTAAATGTGGAAGTAACTAACGTTAAATTGTGTGTTTATTGTTTCAGGATGGATAACATATTGCCGGGTCCAGTTAGTCATGACATTATCTTTGATAACTCCTATCATGTGAGTTCGGATGTTTGGGATGGACATGAGCGGGGTCCTTTGTAGTGTTATTGTGGGAACAAGAACATGTGTAGGTGGATTTTATCTGATGCACAGAAGGACTTGTTGCATAACATTGGTTTTGGTCTGTTTGCAAATCCGGGTGTGGTTTTGCAGAATGATGTCAGGCTTGTCACGGCACTTGTGGAGAGGTGGCGTCCCGAGACCAACACCTTCTTCATGAGACAGGGGGAAATGACAGTGACTTTGGAGGATGTTGGCTATATTTTGGGTTTACCGGTTGCTGGTCATGCGTTAGTTGGAGACGGTCTGGACAGTGGTTTAACATATTTTTCGAAACAGTGGTTTGAGCCGTTGGATGAGGAGGAGGTGAAGGCGGGATGGGCCAGAGCCGACATAAAGTACACTTGGTTGTATCAGAGATATGGGAGGGCCGATCCGGGTCCTGATCCGAGGAGGATTGCTATCCACACACAGGCATACCGGCTCATGGTCGTTGGTTCTGTTCTATTTCCTACCAGTAGTAGGAATGTGGTGCACCCGAAGTACATTGGACACCTCCGCTATCTTACGGGTGTGCAGAGTTGGTCTTGGGGTTCTGCGGTTCTTTCATATCTATATAGGGGGCTCGAGCATGCAGCACAGAAAGGGGCCAAGAGGATTGCCTGTTGTACATAGTTGTTGCAGTTGTGGGCATATGAACGGTTCTTGATTGGGAGACCACTTCCTGATCCTATCAGGGATTCATATCCAGTAGCTGAGTTTTGGGCTAGGCCGGTAGATGAGGTGGTAGCTGAGGAAAAGGAGGAGGAGGCGGAGGTGGAGGCGGAGGAGGAGCCTAAAGGGAAGAAGGGGAAGAAGGGGAAGGAGGTGAAGAGGAAGGAGGCGAAGGGGATGGAGGTGAAAGGGAAACAAGGGAAGGAGGTTAGGGGGAAGACGGTAACGGAGGTGAAGGAGGTTAGGGTTAAGGGTAGGGGAAGGGGAGGGAAGGGTAAGGTGCAGGCTGATGTTGTTCCTGATGATCCTATGGATGAGGATGCTCCTGGGACTGGGATTGTTGTTAAGAGAAAATGGGCTATAGGTAGACGTGATAGTAGATTGGCGCCTCATCATAGTTTGCCACATTATAGAGGCGAGTTTGATGGAGTAGCAACTGATATTGTGTCTTGGACGCCATATGCCCACTTTCATGAGGTGGAGGAGGATTCAGATGGGGATCATGACATATCGGCTGAGGAATGGGAGGCTCATTACTTTGGTCTTGCCAGGATTCCAGTGCTATGCTATGATGTTGTAGAGTATCAGCATTCAGACAGGGTGATGAGACAGTTCGGGTTCAGACAGGGTATCCCACGGTCACATGTTAACATGACAGAGTATAGGAAGCCTATGATTCCGTTTAATCCCTATGACTGGCGAGGTATATGGTTTGCTGAGATTGGTGAGTGGACCCATTTTAGTCAGCACCCCGAGGTTGTAGTTGCTCATCAGCCAGACGCAGTGGATGACACAGGCTACATGCAGTGGTACTCGGGCATTGCACGGATGCGTGTTGGGAAGCCACAACCATTGCCAGGCATTTGACCTTGTAAGTTTGTTAATAATTGTTTTTCCGATATTTTGTAGAATTGTTTCCTCCTTTGCATTATAGTAACATCTGATTATATGCCACAAATGTATTTTGCAGATACAAAAGGGGTTGGCATGTCTGCAAGCTATGGATAGTAGCATTCCCCCTGAGTATGAGCAGGAGTTTGGGAGGATTGCCCCTATATTTCTTGAGCCGTACTGTAGATTCATGCAGGATGTTAGAGGTCCGGCATATATGGCTCCAGTGTTCCAGCATGTTTATCTTTCTCCCGAGGCGCTGAGGCCTAAAGTTGGAGAGACTCGAGAGGCCGATGTAATTGACATGACACAGCCATCTCAACAGGTGTCACAGGCCCCGACACAGGCATCTATATTTGGAGCAGGCTCGTCTTCCAGGGCTGAGAAGATAGATATCCGCCGCCCTGTGGAAGAGAAATGGGATATAAATAAGAGACTAAAGTGGGAGAGGATGGACGCTATTAGGAGGGATTGGAGATTGGGTGGTTTTCCCGGGAGTGGTCCTATTAAACACGATCTTAAGTGAACCTTGGACACAAGTGTTATGCAGAGTTTGGAACCCAAAGGATGGCTAGATGATAGGGTCATATATGCCTACATGGTATAATCTTTGACCTTCTTTCATTTATGTTTTTCTTTTTATTTCATTTATCGTATAACATGTTTCTTGCAGTGGTTATTGCGTGATCGTGAGGAGGCCATAGCTGCCGCGGGGGTGTATCCGAGAATGCCTTCATACTACTTCATGGATCCACTTTTTATGGAGTTGGCGAAAAAAATGGACTACTCACGTCCCTATTCTGCGAGGACCATGCATTTCTTTGTTAATTGGGCGAGTTGTGGGGTAGGTCCACCAATTAACCAGGTGGACTACATATTTCCTCATGCGAATGTGAACCAGAACCATTGGATTCTCATGGTATTTTCTGTGAAGGAATGGGGCATGATGGTACTTGATCCTATGCACTTCAACGCTCAATATCCTGAAGAGGAAGAGTGCGTGGTAATAGTTCATCGATGATACCTTATATTGTAATTTCTAAATCTTTCCTTATTGCCTACGTGAACTAATTTTATTTTTCGTTGTGTGTTAGGTTGGAGTTGTTGGAGGAATGCTTCGTTATGTTGGCAAGAATAGAAATGTCCTAGATGAAGAGCCTTTAGTTCATGTTTGGGATGTAATGCCTAAACAAGATAACTACTCAGATTGCGGTGTGTACGTGTGCAAATATATGGACTACACCTTGCAGGGATATGACCTGGCTAAAGTACATTGGGATGCCTCAGACGTGGAGATCTTTCGTTATAGGATTGCAAAGGAGCTTCAAAGAGTGATGGCTAAAACCATACCAACACATCGCATGAGGCAAAGGATGGAGAGGGTAGCCGGAAAAAGTAGTAGTTAGGTCATTCGTCTAGTTGTGTAGTTTAGTTGAACTTGTGACTTAATCTTATGCTTGTGTAGTATATTTGAACTTGTTTCGTTATATTTGAATATCATCGCGTCCCCTTTATTTGGTTTAATGACAATTGACATTTGTTTCATTTCTCTCGGTCATTTATCGACCGGGTCCCTTTCCCGTCCCCTTTTTAGTTTTTTATTTCTATTTTTTATTGATTTGTATATATAATGACCCTCATACAGTTGTGTGCAAATTTTAAAAGGTTTGGAGAAATATCAAAATTTGAGGTTTTGTAATTTTTTGGCGATTTGGCCCATATTTGGAGGGGTGACTAAATTTGGCGAATTTTTTTTCTTATATTTTACAGGTTGCTGTTGTTTGATTGTGCATAGACTGTTGCTTGGTTGGTTGGTATCCTGTAAAACAGGTGGGATGTGCCTTTCCAGAAGGAACATTTCCAAAAATCTTTCTATCCTTTCCGCGGAAAATAAGCGCGGAAGGATTAATGCTTTCCGAGGTTATTTTCCGCGGAAAGGACAGAAAGATTCTGGAAATTTTATCCCCTATTTTATGTGAAATCTGTAAAATAATGATGTATTTCAACTATATGAACTGGATTATGCAATAAAATGTTGATTAGAATATTGTTTCTTATGACTTCCAAAATTTAAGAAGTACTTGACTATATTGACTAACATATGGTCATTTTTCCAACTTTGCATGTAAATTCCCATGCATGACAAGCATAAATATTACAAAATAAAGTTGCATTCTATTTCATATCACATTGAAAGAGTTGTATTTCAACATAATAAGTTTTCAAGTAATGGATCAATGACAAATTTGAAATTACATAATTGTCGCAATTCAAATCCAAATAAGTGCTTAACTTGTCTAGTTTGACAAAATTACATCGAAATAAAAAAAAGACTTAAATAAAGGGAATTCTCGTATAAATGGAAGCGGCATGTTGCTCCAAGGCGGTGTTCAGTCGCATGCAACGAATTTTATGACGTGTATTATAATCCTCTTCTTTCTCACGCATAAATTGTCTTTCTAATGCTTTTTGTGCACCCTCGACAAATTCTTTCAACCCCGTGCAAGACCCTACATAAGCATCAAAAAAGACATTCATTCCTTCGCTTCTTGAAGTTGTTTTTTGCCCCGCGGAAAAAATGTTACGTGTATAAGCATCAATCCACTTATGCTTCAATTTATACAAGCCTTGCAACCATGTATTATCCTCCAACTTGTACTTCAAGATCAATGCTTTCCACCTATCCTCAAAAATTTCTTCAGTCAACGAGTGATATATGCAATTGTTGAAGTCACCTTTAAATTCCTCCTTTGCATAGTAGGTTGAGAGCTTTTCCGGAAATTTGTTACTAATGTGCCACGAACACAACAAATATGTCATGTTCGGTAGTTGAGATTGAATTGCCCCCGCCATCGCTTGATCTTGATCGGTGATAATAGCCAAAGGTGCTTTTCCTTCAACGGCCTCTAACCAAGTTCCCAAAACCCACTCAAATGTAGTCTTCAATTCATCACGCATTAGTGCAAAACCAAAGAGAACCGATTGATAGTGATGATTCACCCCGGTGAACGGCACAAACGACATAGCATACCTATTTGTTCGATATGTTGTATCAAATGCAACCACATCACCAAATTTTTTGTAGGCCAACAACGACCGGGGGTCAACCCATAAAAGACACTTCAATCTTCCTTCTTCATCAATTAGAGTCCGAATAAAAAAATTTCTTCCACTTTCCTCTTCTAACCTATGTAACAAATCCAATCCCGCTTGCGCATCATTCAAACCAAAATTATTTTTTCTAAAATCTCGCACGATATTTCTCAAGTGTTGGGCATGAAACCCTACTTGCTCCTCTCCTCCATGCATTTTTCTAAATATATTCATTTGTTGTCTAGGCGCAATACTCGAAACATGTAAACTCTTAATTAAATTCTTTTGGGCGGCGGTTACATGTCGCTCCTTTTTATCAAATTCATCTTAGAAGGCGACACAACATCGTGATTGTGATTTAACTCCAACGATGTTATCTCCCAATGCCTTGTATTTCGCCTATTAATCACATAGATCCCAAATTTACATCCACTTCTAGGAAGTTTGTCTCTACGTATTTTCTTCTTCTCACTACTGACACTTCCTATCAAAACTTCTTCATCCTCTACGGGTTCTTTATCGCGGTTTTCTCCCGCTAAATTACAAACATAAGTACGAGCATATATTGTTTTGTCCACACGCCTTTGTGTATTTTGGATTTTAATTGCAAACCCATTTTTCAAAGCATAGGCCCTAATTATATTTTCAGCGGCCACCAAATTAGGGAAATTTTGACTCAAGAAAGAAATTATAATATCTTCTTCCCCAACAACACTCTTATCCCCACCCTCATGCACAAACTCACTATTTTCATGCAAATCTTTATTTTCAAATCTATGTTCACTAACATAAATATTTTCATCACAATCATCAACAAGGTTAATATAATTTACATTATCATTACGTAGGCAACTATCACTAATATCAACAACCTCACTATTTACAACATTATCATTTTTTCTCAAAGCTTTTCTATCTTGAAACCGAGCAAACATCTTATCCATAACTACAACAATAAAAAAGTAAGAAATTGAGCTTACCAAATGTAATTAGTGAATAAGGATGAACAAAATCAAGAATTCCCCCAAATTTGCTCTCCAAATTGACAAATGCTGCAAAAAAATGAAAGTGTGATAGTTTTTAGGGTTATAAACTGCAAGTACAGACGTTCCGCTAATATTATCCGTGGAAGGGAAATATGTTCCGCGCAAAAATAATGCGGAAAGGGTAGCATTCTGCGGAAAAAAAGCGCGGACCGGCGTATTTTTTTTTTATTCCTGGCCGTTGGATCCACGATCCAACGGCCAGGAGATAGTGTGTTGGTTAAGGGTTCCCTGACACATGATTGTCAGGGAACAGGACCCATGATTAAATATAAGATATATTTTAGCAATCTAATGAAGCTTGTGTAACTGCAGTAGGACCGTGATATACAGCAATAGCTAAGTTAAAATGACTTTAAACTAAAATAATTCAAGCAAAAGATCCAATTAGTCCCACCCATTTATGGTGTTCAGCTGGACATCAAGTGTCCATTTATACACACATGTAAGCTTGGTTTGAACTATTAAGAGTGCTCTTTATGACTTGAAATTTAAAGTCAAACATACATGTATAGATAAACAATACCAATTGAAATACCCTAAACAAGTAAAACGAATTCAGCTAAATTACCAAGTTAATTAAATCAGATGAAACAACCAAAAAATTAAAAATAAATAGTTGATGAAATTTTAAAAATCTAACAATATTATCTAAAATAGTAGAACTCGGAACTTTTCATTTGGATGTAATATGATTCATAAAAAATGTGTGAAACTCAATATATAATAATTTTAAGAATTTCGACTAACGATACAGTAATATTTTTTATATAAATTTTTAAATGAGTGACTCATTTGAGTCAATTTTGTAGTTTTGTAATCAGTGACTCACTTGATACATTTGGACGCAGTAAGTGACCTATTTGATAATTAACCCCTATAGTATATGGTTGTGGATTTGTTTATAAATAATAATGTAATTGTTTACTGTTGGTGAGATTCGACCTGAAAACTTATATGTATCTTTATTAATAATAATATAAATATTTATTGTTAACGTGATTCCAACCTGAGAACATATATATATATATCTTTATAAATAATAATATAAATGTTTGTTGTTGACGGGATTCAAGAACTTATGGAGTGTATTTTTTTAGTATTTGGATCTAACGGCTTCTGATTATTTGATGAAGAAGATTCGACGGTTGTGATCAAAAGGGATAACCAAAATGAAGGGATAACCAAAATGAGGGGTTAACTAAACTACAAATTATACTCCATTTTGTTTATTATAGTATTGTATTGTATTGTATTGATTAATGTTATTAATTATTTTTTAAAATTTTATCATTTTGATGAATAAAGACAAAATTTAAAAATCATCCTCAAGATTTCTCAATTTTAAGTTTGTTATATATATATATATAAATTATTGCGAAAAGAATTAGAGAATTATATACGTCCCTTGTCAAGAATTATAGTCTTATCTTCTATTAAGCAAAACAAATTTAACAAACAAAAACCTAATTATATTTCATAAATTAATCTCAATTATAATTACCTCGTACCATTAAACAAAATTAATCTTGACAATGTTTCTTAAAATAAAGAGGGATATTGCAAATTAAATATTGCAAAGAATTAAAAAAGTCATGGAACCCAGGCCCTAGGTATTCTGCTAGTTGAATAGGAATCTTCTTCAATTTTGGACAATAATCTGTTTGAAATTGTTTTAGAGAAGGGAAAGCTTCGTCCTCAACTTCCGGTTCTTCCAGATTTTGGAAACCATATAATATTAAAATTTGAAGACTTGGAAACCCATTCTCACTGCATACCATTTTGTTTCCGCCGTATACATTAAATAACCGAAGAACGGTGAGATTCAACAAACTTCCCAGAGGGGGCATTGGATCTTCTGTCAACTCACTCAAGCTTAGACTTAAATTCGTCAAAGAATTGGGCAGATGACGTAGTTCTGATGGATCCTTTAGAGTGCTCAATAAGTCCAGGCTCTTGAGACGATTGCAAGACGAGAGTGGTTTGAGTGTTGGAATATCAACATATTTAAAGTATAGGATACATGTTTGGAGAGTTGTTAAATTTGCTAAGGATTCCAGCGTGTAACTGTATCCTTCTTCTTCTTCTTCTTCACATATACAGAGTGTATGGAGGTTGGTAAGATTAACAGTATCAATCTTCATCCATTCAAACTCCCACTAATTCGAATGTGTAGATACCTCAACTCATGCAGCTCACAGATCTATTTCGGAACTGTGTAGTCTGTATTCCTCCGACTGTGCAAGGTTTGTAGCTTTTTAAGCTTGCCTATACTTGCTGGAATTTCTATAGGTATTGTAGAATAACCCATTAAGCCCAAGTATCTTAAGTGAACTAAATCTCCTATTTCTTCTGGTATTCTCTGTGAATGTACACTTGTCATATCCAGGACTTTAAGATTTTTGAATCTCGCACACACCAACTTCATTTCTTTTAATTCATATTTACCACTTAAATAATTTATCACTGCCAATGAATGCAAACATAAAGCATCAAATCTATGCTCAACTAGTTTCAAGTACTCACCTATTTCATTGTAAGTGGCATGACGAGGTTGTCCTTCCAACAAATAAATGAGTTCTGGATGGTGTTTACCTGAGTCCAAAACCACCAACAACTTGTGCTCCTTTGCATTTTTTATGGAAAGATCACGGACAAGATCATGGACCCGGCAACTCCTAACTTGTCCGTTCCATCCCAATTTATTAACCTGAAACAAATTATGGTTAATCAGCTCATTCAAACAGTTTTCAGCTATGTCCTCCATGATTACTCCTTCACCTTCCTCGGCTTCTGATATGAATTCAAACAGTCTTTCATTTGGGGAGACAAGTCATTAAAACTCAAACTCAATATTGTTGGAAACGTAGATGTGCTTTATATCAAAAATTTCAATAATATAAATACACCAGCACAATAATAGGAGATTACTTTTATTTCTTAATAATAAAAATACAACTTATACATATAAGTGTTTACACACACTGCAGAGCTTTTTTTCTCTCACAAGAGCTTCTGCTCTTTTCTTTCTCTGTAAATTTCACTCTTGGTGTACAACATTACATGCAGCTAGGTGGCCTTATTTATAGGCTCAAATAACCACATACATCACTGCTTACATAAGCTTACTATCTATTTTCTATACAGCCTACCTTATTAGTAGGATTCAAAGCTTGACCCTTACACCCAACAGCTGTTGCAATCTTTTCCTTTATAAGCATCTAGTTTTTCACATCCGGCCACCATATATTGAGGAGATGATAAGGTTCTACTAGCTGGTTCAAATACACACATAGCTACTTCTATTTAATGTCACAGAAGACCTGGAATTTTCTCTGCTTCATTATTAGTGCATGCATGAAAACTGCCACTATTGCCTACCATATTTTCAGGAGCTTTATTTCTGAGTGTATAGCTGCTTTATTATCTACTATTCATACTAGTTGTAATTTATTACACACTGTTACGTAGATAAAAATAAACTTCTGGAAGGGTTTGAATTCTAACACTCCCCCTCAAACCCGACTTTGCATTCCGAGCTTGTTTTTCATTTTGTAAAATATATCCGGCTTCAACGGCTTTGTGAAAATATCCGCTAAATTTTCTTCAGTCCTGCAGTGCACCAACTCTATTATTTTCTCGTTCACCTGTTCTCGAATAAAATGATATTTTATATTGATGTGCTTGCTCCGACTGTATGACACTGGATTTTTCGCAAGTGAAATTGCGGATTTGTTATCCACGTAAATTTTAACCGGACCTTCATCTGCAAGATTTAACTCGCCCAATATGTAGCCTAGTCACATAGCTTGACATGCACACGTTGCTGCTGCGATGTATTCTGCTTCACATGTTGATAGTGCCATTGTTGGCTGCTTCTTTGATGACCACGAGAATATTGCAGAACCAATATGAAAAGCATATCCCGAAGTGCTTTTCCCGTCATCCAAATCACCACCATAATCACTATCTGAATAGCCAACTAATTTTGAATTTTGAGAATGCATGTAAAACAGACCATGATCAAGTGTACCTTTTA